>NC_135504.1:76096040-76396040 GCF_052857255.1 Amblyomma americanum | reverse complement strand
CAACAGCCTGTCTGTCCTGATGTAAAATACCAAGCAAATGGCGTCCTAAAACTTGAAGGTAATCACAAAATATGATGGGCGCTGGTAGGCCGTCACGTGTAGTGTTCCAGTGGTGTTTGCTTGGGGTTGTCGCAGGTACACTCAGGTGCCAATGCTGTGGTATCAAAGTCAGTGGTAAGCTCAAGGGCGTCAGAAACCTGCCAGACCAGTGGAGGATGTAATGAAATGGCAAATAAAAGTTTGTGCACTCTGTCAAGATGGAAGTGTGCAGTCTTCTGAGCAAGCTTTCTAGTAGCTTCGCTCTCATTGCAGCCGTAACGAAGTTAAATGCTGAAGTGCCCTGCCAGACAAGGAGAAAATCAGTGCATGCTGCATGTTTTCAGGCTGCATCATTTCTTGTACTCACTCCATGAACTTCTTTCATGCTCTTTGTGCTACTCTCAAGCACTCTGCCAAGATATATAATTCTTGGGCTATAGAACTCACTTTACTTGGAAATCACTCTTTGTTTCACCTTTCTTCTGACATTTTTCAATTGTTGAGCACACATACTTTCATCTTTGGAATAAACTGCAATGCCTTCAACATGGATATATGTTAAGAGAGCAAAGAAATTAAGTCTAGCTAGCACTCCTCTATTATTGATCATCTTCTGGCAGAGGTGAATTTATAGCGACACTCAAAATGGGGGGGAGGGGGCCATTGGTGTTTCACATGGTTCTCCATAGATAATTTCATGCTTTGGGTGTTTGGGGGGGGGGGGGGGGGGAGGTGCTGGTCGACCCTCAGATGGGACCAGTGCGCTCCCGACTGAGATTGGCTGTCTCCCACTGGGCCACAAGCTGTTACCTGTGACCAGTTGGTTTCCAAGTGGAACCGGTTGATCTCATTTGAAACAGTAGTTATTATAGCAGTTTAATTCCATGCAGCTGAGTTGATTATCATGCACTCTACGTCATGCAGAGTCAGTGGCGGCAGCCTGTCGTCAACCACTTCCAACCG
This sequence comes from Amblyomma americanum, assembly GCF_052857255.1. Classification (NCBI taxonomy): domain Eukaryota; kingdom Metazoa; phylum Arthropoda; class Arachnida; order Ixodida; family Ixodidae; genus Amblyomma; species Amblyomma americanum. The sequence continues at coordinate 76,395,038 of NC_135504.1, read as the reverse complement.
GGACACGCCCAGCCCGCCCCCCGGCAGCTCGTCGCGGGCGCCGGACCCGCACCTGCTGCGCAAGAACCACGACGTGAACACGGTGACCATCGTGCAGACCACGGACACGTCGCAGGTCATCAACCAGGACACCGTGATCGTGTCAGTGTCGGGACACAATGCGCGCACGCTGGTGCTGCCCTCAGGACACTCGGAGGTGCAGGTGACACTCGCGCACGTCTGACACGCGGCCGCCCGGCGCACCTCGCCGCCGCCAATTGACGCCGCCACCCCGTACGCATGTACTGCCGCCAGGCACTGCGGATGCCGGCGACGTGGCGAGGAGCACCGGGGGGATGACGAGCGGAGGCGGAGGCGGCGCCGACCGCGGGACGACGACGGCATGCCGGTGAGTAGTGTGGGGGACACCCTGCACGATGCACGCAACTGCTGGTATATAGCAGTAGCTCCCAGTTTGTTGTTTTCACAGTTTGAGGTAGACGGGCAGAGAGAGCTCTTCTTCCACGATCCGCCGCGGTGGCTGAGTGGTTATGGTGGTCGGCTGCTGACCTGTAAGACACGGTTTCAGTCTTGGCCACGGCGGTCGCATTTCGATGGATGTGAAATGCTATAGGCCTATGTACTGTGTGATGTCAGGTGTGTACACGAAAAATCCCTGGTGGCCGAAATTACCCAGAATCCTCCACTACACAGTGTCTTTCATAGCCTGAACTGCTTTAGGACATTAAACACCATACAACCAAATCAAAACCAATCTTCTTTTTTTGGGTCTTAGTTCATGTGATGCCCATAGTGACAAGTAGGCAGCAGTAGTTGCCTCTCCCTGTGTTGCGTCAGTATACATTTACATTATGGTGTTCTAGTACTTTGGAAAAGATGCAGTAACACCATTTTCTTTAAGAATTCTGACTGTACAGTACAATATAGTACAGTCGCCGACCAATTTTTCGGACTCGAAGGGACCCGAAAAATGGTCCGAATAATCGAACAGTCCGAAAGATCCATGAAGTACAAAAAAAATCGCTTTATGAAGATGAAATCGGCTTAAAAATGTCACTGATTGTACCTTGCGGAAAATTTCTCTTCCTGGCGATGATTTGCGCCTGTATTTGTGCCAAAGTTGTGGTTTCACTGTACACGCTAGACAGGAAGGTCACCGCATTTAGTTGAAATACTTCCCACACTTCTTTGACGGACCCGACGGGGTTATGTTGTCCACAACTCGAGTGTGCACCACACTGCTCGTTAAACACACGCAAAGATAAGGTACTTTTCTTTCAAAGCGGTGGAACCGCTGGACGCAATCATAAAACGGCGAACGGATGTAACTTCGTGAAGACTGAGCACCACTTGGTCGAAACGGTGAATGGCGAACGTATGAGACCCGCTGCGGTGGCTCAGTGGTTAGGGCGCTCTGCTACTGATCCGGAGTACCCGGGTTGGAACCCGACCGCGGTGGCCGCGTTTCAACGCAAAGGCGCCCGTGTGCTGTGCGATGTCAAAGCACGTTAAAGATCCCCAGTAGGTCGAAATTATCCCGGAGCCCTCCATTACGGCGCCTCTTTCTTCCTTTCTTCTCTCAGTCCCTCTTTTATCCCTTCCCGCTGAGATGTGAGATAGCTCCTGCGCAATTTCCTTCCCCCAACAACCAATTTTCAACGTACGGGACAAGCGGTAACTGCCCACGACAACGTCGGCGACTAAAGCAAGTTGATGGCGATGACAATCCGGCTGCCACCTCAAAGTGTCAGAGATCGCAGGAACCCCTACTGGCAACAATGAGGTACTGAAAGTTTGTCAAGCCAAGCCAACTGCAGCGTAAATCCACCGCAATCCAAGATGGTGCCTTTTGCGCCAGCGAAAAGCCGATAAGATGGCAGATTTTGGCCCGCAGGCGACTGAAATTAGTCCGAAAAATCGAACTTTCGGACTTCTGAAGTTCGAAATATCCATTTCGAGTATGTATACGCTTCTATGGGGTGACTAATGGTGCCTCATCGAGGTCCGAAATATCCTACAAGTCCAAATTATTGGAGTCCGAATTACCCGTCGGCTACTGTATTCTGAACATTGTACTGCTGGCGGACGACGGACGAAGAGAGGACAAGACACACAGCGCACTGAACTAACAACTTTAATATCAAAGCAATCCATATGTTTTTATACAGTTACTCATGACAAGATTAACCAGTAATTGTAGGGTGCATGTGCAGTTAAAAAAAAACAGAAAAACAAAAACAGGGGAAGCGCACAAGCAGATTTTTAACCCACTCTACACAGAGCCAAAAATTTGACACAATAGGGATTGGCCCATTCTGGTCAGCCAGGTATCAGGCACACCCCTAAGTGCACTAAAACCAAGAAGTGGCAGTGGAGGGGAGAGGGGGAAAAGGACAGAATACCAACTCTTGGCAAAACGGTATAGTATGCTGGTATTTAGTTTTAACATGTTAATTATTGTCGGATGTCTCAGTTCTCAGTGGAGGGCTTCTAGAATAATTTCAGCCACCTGTGGTTCTTGAATGCTCACTGGCATTGCATAGCACATGGGTGTTTTTGCATATTGCCTCCTTCGAAGGTGCAACCACAGCTGGCATTCAGTCAATGGGATTTGGGGACAATAGGTAAAAGCATGCACTAGCCCTCCATGGTGGTTACAGTTGTCTCACCTTAGTATTTGCGTAGCACTGCTGTGAATTTATTTATCCTGGTTGGTTTGAAACACTATGTTTTTCACACGCAGACTGCTCAGAAATAGTTTTGTAAAAAATTATACAGTTTTGTCGCCTCTGCTGGATGACATTCTCCTAAAAGACGAATCACCTGCTGTATTCGACTGATTGTGAGGAACAAATGTGGATTGTACCAATGCCTTCCACTGGTAGCCTATGAAAAGTTGCACTATCCTGAGTAGCATATCATGTTTGAAATGAAAGTGAGACGTTCTCTCTCAACCAATACAAACAGCTGCTTTTCCATGCATTTTGTGCAGTTATTGAGCAGCACTCGTCGTGAATGGTTATCTTACGAATTTGATCTCATTTATGAGCCCATCACAGAGCTTGCATACAGTTTGGCGGAAGTAAAATGCTTTGCGGGCCACGTTTTGTTGAGAATGCCATGTGTGGGGTGGCGTTCCAATGCTGTTGCTTGTTTGTAGGCATTGCACGTTCTAGCCTGAGCTGCCACTCTTTGTTTCGCGCACTGCCTTGTAACGCTCCTTCGTGTTTCAACAGTAGCAATGTCGAATGTCATTCCGCGAGTTGCAGGACTCACAGCTGCGGTGTCTGATCTGAAATCATTAAAAACGCGGAAAAAAGAATACAGCAGAACCCCTCTATAGTCAAGTCACTCGGACCAGCAAAAATCTTTATCAGGGTCTTTCTATATCAGTAGTACAACAGCTCTGCGTGGCACAGCTCTGAGGATGCTCTCTCGCTGCTTACTAAGCATAGAGTGTTGTTTTATAAAGGAAGCACTCAGAAATACCTTACATCCTGCTTTTATCACCCCTTTATTTGATAATTATTTATTTTCAGTTATCACAATTCATGTTATCACATTTTTTATTTTGTTTACGCCTTGTTTACTGCATTTGCACCAGTACAATGCCGCTAGGAATATAGTTCGGATTTCATTCCATATGAAAACCAAATCTTTGCGTGAATGTGACGTCGTCTTCTGCAGCCTCAGCATAATTTCATAGACAATAAGTTTAGAAATGCGCGCAGCACATGCAAGCGCGGCAAAACCGCTCACTCAGCTGGTGCCTCCGCGCCTAGCTCTGCTTTTTGCCGCAGCTTCCCCATATTTTGCGCTGCGAAATTTTGACCTTTTCTTCCTTTCTGTACTATCACTGCATTTTTGCTGTCTTTCCTTTCTCAGCGACCCGTGCTTTGCTTTTCTTTCCATGCGCGCCGCGCGCTTTGCCTCATGGCCCCGAAGACTTCCAGAAGTTGGCTTCTCCGTACAGCTTTCGATTATGGTGCTTAAGCTATCTCAAAATTTGTCTCCGAAAAAAAAAAAGTCTTTACTATAACCGAAAAAAAGAAATGTACAGTCATGTATATGGAAAGCAAAATGGGACCGCAGTCTCACTTCACTACATCTGAGTTTACTATAGCGGGATTCTACTGTGCCTGCTGCAGTCTCCAGCTTGAAGCTTGATAAAATCATTTTTGCATTTTGTGTAGGTTCGTGCAACTCATAGCTTGCTCATCATGGATGGAAATATTTTAAACCTTTTCAAATTTGTGCATATCAGGGCTTGTTCAAGGAAATAACACCATTGTAAAGACAGCTTTTGAGTTCTGTATTTATTTTTCGTTTTTGCATGATAGCAATCATTTGAACATGTGAACTTGCCTGCTCAAAAAGTGGAGGTTTCATTACAAGTGCAATTTTTTTTCATGCTGTAAGAGGTGAAATTATGCTTCAAGATGCACTTTTTTTGCTACAAAATCTGTAACAGCTGCTACACATGCCATTTTTCCTCTTACGAAACCTGGAATTAGCACTACAAAGTGAGATTTCTCCTGCTGCAGAAGCTGCTACAAGCCTGTTGTCAGTTCCACCACAGCTGTTGGTAAAGCACACACTTGTCATTTCGTTCTGTAGCAGTGCGTGGTGTGGCCCTCACAGGCACACCTTGTGGCAGCTGGGGGCAACAGTGAGGAGTCATGGAATTGGTAGGCAGGGCATTGTTCCTGCAGGCGGAAGTAGAATTTGGGCCCAGGGAAACTGCAAAGCCTAAATATTGTACGTTTCATACTGTAGCAGGTTTAGGAAAAGGCATTTCAGGATGACTGTGGTGATTTCAAGCCATATATGTGTCACGCCTTTATGTCCATGCAACTACCTTGAGCAGAATGTCAGCATAACAGACAATATGCGAAAGGCTTGGAGTCTGGCAACACTGCGCCTATAGCTTCTGGTTGCCGTCTTGTTCGATTGAGCAGGTGCATTGTTTTCTAGCATGCTTTCTTTGCTATTGGTGACGCTGTCATGAATCTCAAGACTAGAATTTCAGAATCCAAGCCCCAGCTGCTGCGTTGCTTATACCACTGATATTTTACCAAATGCAGGTCCTTTCTTGTTAGTTAGTCAGCTCCAGCATGCTTTTACCGTGTCCTCTGCTTGCCAAGCAGAGGATGCGGCAAGATGCTTGGCATGGCAAGGTGGCAAGAATGGCACCGAGTAGTGCATAGAAAAGCAGAACTCTATGTTGTTGTCGTTTTAATGCGTGCATTTAGGCATCGGTTTAAGATTCGTGCTCCATCATTGCTCTTTTATTGTCAAGTTAGCGGAAATTTGCCTCGTGCAAGCATGCGTTGGCCTGGAGCAACATCTATGGCGCTGTAAACATGCGGTCCAGCGTTAGCAGCTGCCTGCACAGCAGTGTAGTCACGCGAGACACAAGGCCAGCTGCGAAATGTCATTTCTTTAGCTGTAATGTGCAGTGCGCATCCACACTTTTCAAGATCATTGTTACAGAGCCCGGTGCCATTAACCCTGTTCTCTGCCAGCTGTGGCCATTGTATCCCCGCAAACTTCTTAATCTCATCCACCCACCTAACTGTCTGCCACCCAATGCTACGCTTGTAGAGCTGCCACAATCGCTGAGTGGTTATGGCGCTCGGCTGCTGGCCTGAAAGACGCGGGTTGAATCCTTGCCGCGGCGGTCGAATTTCGATGGAGGCGAAATTCTAGAGGCCCGTGTACTGTGCGATGTCAGTGCACGTTAAAGAACCCCAGGTGGTCAAAATCTCCGGAGCCATTCACTACGGTGTCCCTCATAGCCCGAGTCGCTTTGGGACGTTGAACCCCGATAAGCCATAAACCAAACCATGCTACGCTTGTCTTCTCTTGGAATCCAGTCCGTTACCCTTAAGGACCAGCAGTTGTCTTGCCTTCGCAGTACATGCCCCACCCAAGCCCATTTCTTACTCTTGATTTCGACTAGGATGTCATTAACACGCGTTTGTTCCCTCACCCACTCTGCCCTCTTCCTGTCTCTTAACGTTACACCTATAATTTTCGTTTGCATAGCTTGCCGCATTGTCTTTAACTGAAGTTGAACCCTTTCGTTATCCTCTATGTCTCTGCCCCATAGGGGTGTAATGTGTATAGCATCTGTTACATCACAAGGTAGCATTAATACGCATAACGTGCAGGTGATCACACAACATTAGTGAAATACACTGCCTTGCATTCTGAGTGTGAATTCACTGAGGTATTTTCTGAGATGACATTTCAGAACTATAATAGCACTGCTGGAATTTTGTACTTGTATGAGGCCTGAAAACTAAACATTTCGACTGAATTGCCTGTCTGGTTGGGTTTGATAACTTGTAATTAGGGGTTCAGACTTTTCGGTTTAAACTGAAAAAAAAAAAAAAAATAAAACTGATAAAAGTACGCCGACTTCACTTTTCGAAATTTGGTTTTAACCAGAAAAGGTCAGTGTTTTTAGCTTGCATGGCATAGCTAATTGGCTCCTGAATGCAAGTTGCGCTCACTTAAAGTTGAAAATGAACTAAGTAGGGAAGTCAGGGCCATGATACGACGATGGTATTGCAAAATAAATAGCGCAGGTGTGCGATTTGAGCTATTTCTCTGCTAGGTGACACGTCTCTACAGATCGGAAAGCATCATCTTTTCACCTTCTCCTGACTAAACACTGTTGCTTCACTATCATCACCCGCTTAGAGCAGTTATTCGCTGTCGGTTTATTAGGTTAATTAAACTCACGTAGGACATCGACATGAAACTGCGAGTGGACATAACGAAGTAGTATGTTTTGGCTACCATGACGGTTGAGCGGTAGTTCCATCACTGCCATAAACATGTAGACCACATGATGCTCCGCTGTCGTGCTCAATGCAGAGTGACAAGCCAACGATAGTATGTCAAACTAGTTTTTAGAAGTAAACTTCCACTTCCATTTTTGTCTACCAGCTAACTCATTTAACTTGAGTTTGAGTTACTCTTTTAATGAGGGTAGCAATGTTTCCTAGAAGCACAGCTTCGAATATTACCATTTGCACGTTAATTACTGTTAAATAAATTGTGCAGGATGAAAAAAATGCCGAGATAGACTTTAAGTCACTTTTGACCGCATAGAATTGCTACATTAAGTGACCGAAAAAAGTCAATATTTCATTTGTCGAAAATAATATTCACCGAAAAAAAACAAACTGAAAGTAGCATCCTGAAATAAAAACCAAGAAAAATGTGCCTAATTTTCAAAAAATAAAAACCGAAAAGTCGAACCTCTACTTATAGTAAGCTATGACACGTCCCCAACGAAAACTTTTCTTCTTTGAAAACCCAACATTTCGAAACCTTCAGGAATGGCTGGGGCAGTGACTAGTGTCACTACATGGTTGGGTAGCAAGTGGCCGAAAGAAGGAATGACGAAGGGTGCGGGAGAGGGCTGGGATGTTGACACTGGCCGCTCAGGCCGTGACTCACAATGCCGGGCTGTGCAGTGATGGTTGCTTGTACCTTTTCTGCAGAGCGAAGTTCCTGCGTGTATATACAGCGGACAGGTTTCCCTTTGTGCAGTTGACGTTGCTTAGGGTCACTTGAATGTGCCAAGATTCGAGTAAGAGCCTTTAGAACTAAAAAGTTTTAGTTGGAGATGTGTCATAATTTATTATAATTTATGAGGCTTGCACTAAATTTATATGACAGTTGTTGTGCGGAACTTTCACATGAAATAGGAACTCTCTCAAAAACTGGTTGTTTTTAGGTTAAAGCAAAACATTGGTGGGAGATGGCAAAAGGAAGAAAGCGGTGTATTTTGTGCCCCTATTGTTTGTCTGTGTTGCACCATATTACAATATGTTTTTTGGTAGCAGAGCATTTCATGCAGTATTTTTGTCATCGTCAAGCATATCTGGCCTAATGCACTTGAGAATGTGTTAGCGACGGTGGTGATTTTTGCAGCTCTTCGCTGTTTTGCAGTACTGAGATATTGGAACATTTTAGTTCGCTTTTCAGTTGCCTAATGCAGATGAAATCGACGTACTTAATGTCATTTTGCAGCACCAGAGATTTTGGCAGACGTCTTTTGGTTCTGAAACATTAATTCTTGCCTCCCATTTGAAGGTTTACCGCAATTTTGAAAACAGCATCTCTTTGCAAATGCTGTGACTGCCCCATATTTAGCAGTGCTTTGTTCTGCAGCCTTTTTATATGGCTATGTCCTGTCAGCAAAACATGTCAGCAAAATGTGTCAGCAAAATTTGTCAGCACGAATGCGTCGTCCTATATATGGATGAATGTGAAAATGTTTAATGGTGTTGAATAATATATTAATGAGTGTGCAATATGCAGTTGTGAAATTGGTCAATTGTAATTAGATAATTGCTTAAATTGATTTAAATGTTTGTTTGAAGCGTCGTTTTGAATGAATGTGTGGGTGAAAAAAATACTTAGTGTGCAAAAAATATGCTGTGGGTAAATTTACAACAAAAATGCAATTTATAATTAATTAATTAACATAACTTAATTTGTGTAGTTGTCAAGGTGGTGGACAGACAAGTTGCAGTGCATGAGGTAACAAAAATAAAACTGCAATTAATTATCTAATTAATTAATGTAACTGGATTAATGCAGTTGTCAAGTCCGGCAATAACTTGCGACAGGGGTTTGTACCGATAACATAAGCACCTTCACTTGCATGCTTTAAGGCGCAATTGAGGAGTCCACCGAGATGTCAAAACTAGTCTGAGAGCTACTGCGTCCTTTCCTTTCCTCAAAACAGAATTTTTTGGAGTGGTAATTTTGTTTCCACTTGTACTGTTATCACAAACACTGCCTTGCATTATTTTTGCAGGTATGCCATGACCTTCTGCAGTCTCCTGGCTACTCCTTGTGGAGACTGCACGAACAGGGCATCTAGGACTGTCACCAAGCTCTCTCTTTTCTTCTGCGCCAGTCAACCTTTGAGCATCCAGATTCCTGAGCTGACAGCCGTGTGAATATGTGCATAGGGACAGTCAAGATGGGCAGACTTTATGCTGCAGGAAGTGGACTGCAGTTGATGTGCGGTGGAATGGCATTCACTGCACATTGTGTTGGATGTGTCTGTGTGTGTATAGAACATGCTTATGAATTTTGAATGTGTGCAAGGTTGTAGATATGCACAGTGCATCAGTGTCTACCATATGAGTGTTTGCTTGTTGTTTCATGTTGCTCATGCAGGGCTGGACAAGGCAATTGGTGACTGATGCATCGTTCAAGCCTTCCATATCTTCAGCAATGAAATTCTTAGTTTGGTCAACTGGGAAGTCATGGTCAGAGAGCGCAGTGTTCAGTTGAACATTATCTTATGGTTTAGAATCGTTAGTGATATATTCACGCTTATGCGTACAGGCCTCTTGTTTATGTGGAGAGGTCTAATTGTAGATTTTGTGCTCTGAACTTGCAGCATTGATACTGCTGTTTATAGTGTATCGAACTGGCATGTGCCAACTATGCAGTGTTCCTCTTTTGCTTGCATATGATGGTCATGCACATTTCATAACAAAAGTTACATTACAATGGGTTCTTAATTAGTACAGCTGGTTTCTGCAGCATGAATAATTTGTAAATGCACCGGTGGGCATTTAGTGTTTCTTGGCAAGAAAGGTTTTCTGCAGTAGCAGAAATGTGTAGTCTGCAGTTTTATTGATTGTGTCCTTGTAAAACATAGGTCTTGCACCAAGACTTTATCGTCACATTGTTTACAAAATTTGCTGCAATGATTATCAAGTCATAAATCTTTAGATCAGTAGCTCCTTGTTGGATGTATGATGCAGTATTATGTACCCATGCTCCTACACTTTGTTGTATTGGTTCACCGCTGCGACAGTGGCAGCATGTTCAAGGCTTAATTTTTTGGAGTGTTACCACATTTACTCGAATCCAAGCTGATGTTTTTTACAACAGCCCCCAATCCAAAACTTATGTCAGCTTAGATTCATGGTTGGGGCCCATCAACACCATCAGTGCAACATCTTCTGCTATAGTAAAAGTTCCATTTTCAGGGCATTGGAGAGGCTATTCTGCTTTGAAAATTGTAGTAGCAGCATTGAAAGGCACAGGCTCATGAAAACTACTCACATGGCCAAGTGCAGTTGAACTTCGTTACAGTAAACAGGTAAAAACTCATAAAATAGTTTAATACTAGCCCAAATTCACGGTATAAAATTAAAAGTGCATGCAAGCACAGTGCAATTTAGTCAGTGAAGGGGCAGCAACTAAGGCTATTCTTACTAGGGCAACTGGGAGATCTTTTCCGAAGCTTTAGCACTGTTTCGAAGGTGTTCGCACCGATTCCAAAGGCCGCAGAAAACCGAGCATCTGTTCAGTTCGCTTCCCCACACATCAGCTGCAAGCAACGGTGCCAAGCCAAACACCAGCTAAGGTGGCTCCCTGTCATTAAAGCTGTGTCGCATGAAAAACGGTGCATTGAAGAGGAAGCTAACACCATTTTCACCACACCCGTGGCAGCCGACATGAGTGCAGGACGGTTACTACAACACTGCTACTGTCCACGCCGATGCTTGTGGGCCACTGACGTGGGGTGCGAGAGGCGTGGCTGATCGCTGACTACTAATCCTCCACACCGCTGGAGAGTGCAAGATAAAAGCATGGACTTTGATTGTGAACACTTGCTGCAAGACCATCAGTTACTTGTGTAGTTTGGTGAAACCGGTCGCCTGCTGTCAGAGCTAGTGGGCACTGCTTGACACTGGAGAGTTCGATATATCGGCTTCATGGCAAACTGCATTCAATATAATAAGTATAAATTGCATGTGTTTGTTAAAAATGTTTAGGAAGAGCTTAATATTACCAATAATTGATAATATTGTTATATCCAGGTTCTACTTATCGAGTGCAGCCTAGATTCGAGTAAATACAGTGAACATTTTTTCATAAGGTAAATAGTTAAAAAACTAATTTAGCTGTGTCTGCAGTGCAACTGTATACATGCCACACTTTCTTCTACAGTGTTGAGTTGTGCATATCATTTCTTGGGAGCAATGTGTGAAGTTTCGTTTGCAAGAACCATGTGCTCTCTTCAGTGCACTGTCTCGTGCAGTCTGGTTTTCTCCCTCAAAGTATGGACTGTTGATGCTTTCTGGTGATAGACTTCACTGCTGCATCAGGTGCTCTTCTACTGTTTGCTGCCTGTTCCCGACACTGTTAATTCCTCTTCTAAGCAGCACTTTGTTTTATTAAGTGCTAAAAATAAAACTAGAAAAAACTATGAACATTTAGTGAAAAACTTAAGGCAGCATCATGCACATGAATCTTTAATTGTAGCCTCACTTGTAATATACTATTAGCAGTGAGCTTGAGCACTGATGCATCTGTTCACAAAGCCATTGCGTACTTTATGCTCAACCTTTTGTTTCATATAAACATTTGCACTATAACTTCTCAGTGATGGCCCTGTGACCTTTGTTTTTTTTTTAATTCTTTCTGAGCCTATTTGCGCTGTTATGTTAAAAGCAGGCCTGAAAAACTAATAACCTATGATGCTGTGTTTTTTTGTGACCAAATGTTTTTTTTTTCCAATGCCTTATCTCATAGCAGAGAGGTGTAACATCATTGATTAAGAAAATTTGCTCTTGCAATATTTTATTCTTCCACTTCAGGTCAGGAGCACCATGCTTGATTTGCCACTCTTAGTATATTTGTCTGTAACGGCAAAAAAAGAAAAAAGGAGTCGACACACAAGGATTTGAACTTGAGGGAAAAGGAAAATTTGTTCATATTATGAGGAATTTGATTTAAGGTGAGCCTTTTTGACACACGCGATGCTGATTGGGAGCAAGGCATCAATTAGAAGAAATTAAGAGAGTTCAAATTAACAGGGCTGCACTCTAGTTCCAAATTACTTCTTTCAAGAGTTGAGTGAATTTCCAATCGCCATTTATTTTTGCACTCTGATAATTAATTTCACCCACCTATGTCAGTAATTTTCATGCTTTTGTAAAGCATCTTCTGGTGCCATAGTGGTAACAGTACTTGCGCTCACTTAGTTCCTAGTGCCATCACCAATATTTTGTCCCGTGCTGAGACATTTTTCACTCAAGCTAAAGATAAGTGCTTCTGGGCCTTTCGATAGTTTACTAAGCAGTTCTCATTTTTTTTTTTTGTTGTGGGTAAAAGTTTAAGAGCAGCTTCCACCTGGAGATGGCACCGGAGCTGCCCTGTGGCCGCCAGACATTCCAGCAAATTGTTGATGTGAGCGCATCATAAACTGGAAAAATAAAATGCATAAACAGATGCGCAATAGCTTTAAATTATATTGGGTTGTTGCTACACTTTTCGTTCAAGTTGCAGGGGCAGTCATGTCGAAGAAGTGTATTTCAGCAGAAAGTGCACTAAAAGTATTGCTCAATGCACCAGACACCCAGTCATGCTCACTATAGTCTGGACGAGTACTGCAGCCGTGTCAGTGCTTCTGTATGTGAAACACAAATTGGGCACTCATTTATATTAAAAAAAAAAGCAACATTCAGCTTCAGTAATCAGTATGGTGCATATAAAGATGTTAAAATGACCATTCACAACATTGGACTTCACACAGGAAATATAGGGGTTGCACTTTTTGATTTAAACAAAAAAAAAAAAATCCGCAATTTACTTTGTTTAATAGAATGCAACGTAGGTGTGCTAGCACAATATGCATGTACTCTTCGCATAGGTTACTAATGACGGGTTTTCAGAAAATGTAAGCGGTAGCTGCATTTCCCTCTCTCTACATTGCCACCTGCCAACCGTGGTAGTTGGAGGCTTCACCACCAGACTGGACGACTTCTTTGCTGGCGAGGCATCCAGTGCTAGTACAGTAAAAATACTAATAAAGGTACGCTAAATTCATTTTTTGAAATTCGGCTCCAACCAAAAAGGAAAGCACCCTTGACATGCTAGCTGGCTATTGGGTAGGAGTTTCACTCAGTCAAAGGATAAAATTAGCAAAATATACAAGCCAGGGGAACTCTGAGACTCTGTTACTGCTGTAGTAATTAGTGCAGATGTGGGTTTTTCACGCATTGCTCTGCTGCATTACACACATCTGCAGACCAGAAGGCGATTTCTCGCCAAATGCTGCCTGCTAGCATAGCCGTTTTTTCATTGTCATCAAGCGCTTAGGGCATTACTTGGTTAAGTACACTTCTATCAGATATAAGAGCACTGATGGCATAGCATGCATAAGTGTCACCAAAAAGTATGTTCCGACTACCACGGTGGTTCAGTGGCAATTCGATCGCTGCTGTCAATGTGCAGACCGTGTGTTGCCTAGCTCTCTCGCTCAACCTAAATATGGCGTGAGAATCCAGTTTTTCCACTTCTATTTTTGTCTGAAAAATTCCAGAGTTTACCTTTCACAAACTTTCTTTAATGGCAGTTGCATTTTCTTCTCGAAGCACAGCTTTAAGTGTGACAGTTCATGCTTTAATTACTGGTAAACAAACTGCACATGCTGACAAGACAGAATAAACTCTCCTTTGATCACACAGGAATATTACGTTGTATCATCGAAATAAACTGGTAATTTACCTGTAAAATACATCAAAAAAGCAAAAATTGTGTTCTGAACTAAAAACCGAAAAGTCCAACCCCTAGAAATAGGTTTACAAAGGCAAGTGGTAGGGAAGACAATGTGCTTAGTTTAGTGTAGAACTTCAGTAGATTGTTGCTCTGATCATAATACCTAAATGGAAGGTAGAAGATTTAAACATATGCTTGATGTTTTCTAAGCAGGTGTGGCACATTCAAGGTGAGGCCTTTTGAGATTCATTCGTGTGGTCATTCCAGCACGGTCGCACGACCTGTTTCTAAGACTCGGTGACTGTTATACTGTGTTCTGCAACTCACCTTTCTGACCTTCTTTCTCCTGCCCAGAATATTTCACGACTTGTACAGTCCTGCCTGGCTGTTGGAAAATAACTTGCTTTGCATATAATGTCACTCTCTAGCAGCTAGTCATTACAGCAAGGTTGAGGACAAGTCTTGATTGTCTGCAGCACTGCATACACTAAGCTAATTGTGCAACAACAGGAAGCCTTTCTGGAAGAATTTTGCTTGTAACCATCACTAGGGTACTGACATGCAATATATTGGAGGTCTCTATAATTTTGATATATGGTACTTTGCGTCTGTTATATAAAAACCATGTAGGCTGCGTCCCTGAAACTATTCACTACTACAAAATGGTCTTACAGTCCAGTGGAATATGTCACATATTAAGATTGGTTACTGAGCAATTGTATGTGGTTTACCAATGATATCATGACATCTCTTCAAGCCATATCATGTTCCTGCATTGCCTCTGTGTAATAAGTTCCTTCGTAGTGAGGCAAAATTAGCTTTTCTGATTTGCGATCAGCTTTCTGTCATAAACATCACATTTAGAGAAATGACTGTATTGGCGAAAGCCTCACTTGGCAGTGGAGGCAAGGCTACAGGGGCGGAGCATCCAAAACTGTGTCATTCCACCGAATAGATTGGCCCAGTGGTGGTGCGCCTAGCTGCCCGGCGCATTGCTCTCTCTCCATGGTAACTTCATTCCACTGGTAGTGCAGCTGGCACCACCTATGGAAGCTTTTTGTATCTATGTGCCCAACAAATTCTTTGTAATCGAGAAAAATTTTCTCTTGACTTTTAGCATTGAAAGTTGGCAGTTGTGTTACAAACATGCCGTAAATAACGAATGTTGACTATACGCTATGTTTTCAGAGAAAACTAATGACTGCAAGCAGGGACTCTATTCTGCAGCTTACAAGAGGTGTGTTTCAGCTTCATAGAGTCCACTCCATTACCAGAAAAATGTTGTTGCAGAGTTTCAATCTATGTACTGGGCCTTATTTCCTTTCCTGGACATTGGTATCCAGACATTTCTTTGTCTTCAGCCTATGCGGTGATGCAACATTTGAAATATAGGTCAGCATTGCAGTGTTGCCGGGAGGTTATGGTCCGACATTGACATCTATGCCACAGAAGGGGATAAAGAATCCTCTGCAAACTATGGGAGCTGCGGTATTGTGGGAGAAGAAAGCATTTTTGTCAATAAGGAAATACCCTGCAGAAGCGGCAAATTGAGGGGCCCACAAGGCGTCAAACATTGGAGTGAATGTGTCCATTTGTGTCATTGTAAAGAAAGCCGTGTATCATTGAAATGCTGTTTTCTTGTGAATACAAGATTATATATATATATATATATATATATATATATATATATATATATATATATATATATATATATATATATATATATATATATATATATATATATATATATATATATATATATATATATATATATACACATACACATATAAATACATATATATTTTACTGTACTATACAGCTGTTCTATCACAACGGATGATATTGTGGCCGTCTTAAATGCTGGAACGCCGAAATAAAAGGTTTGAACAAATTTGTGCCATTTCCTTAGTGCTTGGACTTGCCCACACAGTTTTCCGTTTTGCTATCTGCCGAATCTATCATCATCAGCTGACCACACCCACTGCAGGGCAAAGGCCTCTCCCATGTCTCTCAGTAATTTGAGAGCTGTGGTCACTGTATCCCCGCAAGCTTGATAATCTCATCCGCCCATCTAACTTTCTGCTGCCCCCTGCTACGCTTGCCTTCTCTTGGAATTCGCTCCGTTACCTTTAAGGACCAATGGTTATCTTGCCTTTGCATTACATGCCCTGCCCAAGCCCATTTCTTTCTCTTCATTTCGACTAGGATGTCATTACCCCACGTTTGTTCCCTCACCCACTCTGTCTGCTTCCGGTTTCTTAACGTTACACCTATCATTTTTCTTTCCATAGCTTGCTGTGTTGTCCTTAACTTCAGCCAAACCCTATTCGTTAGTCTCCGCGTTTCTGGCCCATAGGTGAGTACTGGTAAGATACAGGTTTGGTTTGGTTTATGGGGGTTTAAAGTCCCAAAGCGACTCAGGCTATGAGAGAGGCCGTAGTGAAGGGCTCCGGGAATTTCGACCGCCTGGGGTTCTTCAACGTGCACTGACATCGCACAGTACACGGGCCTCTAGAATTTCGCCTCCATCGAAATTCGACCACCGTGGCCGGGATCGAACCCGTGTGTTTCGGGTCAGCAGCCGAGCGACATAACCACTCGGCCACCGCCGCGGTCGGTAAGATACAGCTGTTGTACACTTTTCTCTTGAGGGATATTGGTAAACTGTCATTCATGATCCGAGAGAACCAGCCATATGTGCTCCACCCCATTTTTATTTTTCTAGCTAGTTTCCTCTTGTGATCCGGATCAGCAGTTACTACCTGCCCAAAGCACTTCCAGCACCTCACTACCAATTGTGAACTGCTGTTCCCTTGTGGGACTGTTGAACATTACTTTGGTTGCCTGCATGTTAATTTCAAAGCGAAAAGCTTCACTACGCCAGCTTTTCGAGTCGTCAACGGTTCCGCAAGTTTGACCTTGAATGTAGCTAGAGGTCAAACCATGAGTATAACTGGTGGTATTCAGGTTCGACACATGATGGATGGATCAACAAGGCTGAACCCTTTAAATCGGGCGGTGGCTCAAACCACCTAGCCATGACTCGTAAAATTTTACTCTTGTCTTGATTTTAACTACCAATCAGATAACCTTTGCTTGGTTATTTCTACCCGCTTAAAATCTATTTTTCCTTCACTGTCTTTAAATCCCAATGCTTTGAATAAATCAGCCCCGCTGCTTTCCACTGTAGGGTGAAGCCCTTTACAGAAAAGTATCAAGTGTTCAGCATTTTCCTCCTCCTCTCCGCACGCAACGCACAACGTGTCTATCTCGTGGTACCTGACTCTATATATCTTAGTCCGCAAAACTCCTGTCCTGGCCTTGAACAACAAAGAGCTTCCCCAACAATTATCATAGACATTTTCGTTGGCAATTTCCTGCTTAAAGATCCTGCATGTTCCCAGTGCCGATTTAGTCAGCATCTCTGTTGTCCACAGAGCTCTGTTTTTTTTAACCTTTTTTTTAACCGATAATTGCTGATTTGCCCCCTTACTGCTGTCCAGATATTTGCTTGTCAATTTTCTAGTTCGCTCTCTCCACTTCGTGTCAACATTCCTTATGCACAGGTATCGGAAAACTTTCCTGGCTTTTCCCTAATTTTTTTTCAATTGCTCCTGAAATGCTATCTTACTGCTAGCTTCTCTGCTCTCGAATGATGCCCATCCCATATCACCCTGTACCCCCTGATTAGGACTGTTGCCATGTGCTCCCAAAGGTAGCCTTCCTATGCCGTGTTGTTTGATTTCTAACCTTGCCTGAACATCTGGTCTCATGCACAGGACCGCATTGCCGAATGTCAGGCTAGGAACCATCACCCCTTTCCAGATCCCTCTTACCACTTCATACCTATGGCAATTCCACAGTGCCCTATTTTTCATGACAGCTGTATTCCTACTAGCTTTATTCATTACATATTTTTCGTGCTCTGTCAAATACTCCGCACCCTTATTTATCCACACCCCAAGACACCTGTTTTCATCCACTACTTCTAGCGTGAACTCCTGTATTCTATTCTCGCCGCCCTCTTCATTAAATATCATGACTGCAGATTTTTCCTTACTAAACTTGAAACCTAGTCTATCTCCCTCTGTACCACAGATTACTATCAACTTCTGCAAATATTCCTTATTGTCAGCCATTAGCACTATATCATCTGTGTACATTAGTCCCGGTAATGACTGTTCAATCCATTCACCTTGTTTGAAAAAAGAAATATTGAAGCCCAGTCCACTCCTCTTTAGTTTGGTCTCTAACCCTTGTAGGTGCAACATGAACAAAGAAGGAGGCGGAGGACATCTTCGACTAAGCTGCCGCTATATTTCTATAAGCCCTGATAGATTCTTTTTCCCATTTTATAAGCACTCTGTTACCGTCATACATATTAAAAAAAATTAATCCCTCCATCTTCCAATGTGCCCAGTACGTCCCACAGTTCCTATTGAATAAAGTTGTCGTAGGCTCCCCTGATATCCAGAAATGCTAGCCATAGGGGCCTGTGTTCCTTTTCAGCAATCTCTATACACTGCGTCAATGAAAACAGATTGTCCTCCAACCTCCTTTTTTTCTGGAAGCCATTTTGTAGCACCCCCTCATTCTCCACCCAAGCCTTCAGTCTATCCTTTATAATCTGCATCACCACCCTGTACACCACAGATGTCACTGTTATGGGATGGTAGTTACTTAAGTCAGCTTTGTCCCCTTTCCCTTATATATCATGTTCATTGTGCTTAATCGCCATCCATCGAGGATTTTCCCATCCACTATCATTTTGTTCACTACCTCTTTTAATGTTTGCTTGGATTTTGGTCCTAGCTTCTTTATTAACGTTTCGGAATACCATCTGGTCCTGCTGACGTGCCACAAGGAACCTTCTTTTCTGCCCTTTCCCACTCTCTTTGCCCAAGAGAAGCAATTGCAGTAACTGGTCTATCCTCCTTCGATAAGATATCTGCAACATTTCTTTCTTTAAATTTTTCTCTCATCCTTGTTCCTATGTGTTTTATCGCTTCGTCCCCTTCTGTCCGAATACCCTGGTCTGTAAAAATAAACCTTTGTTGTAGCCTAGTCTTATTACTCATGGAGTTCAGATGTTTACAAAATTTCTGAGCTGCTTTTCTATCCTTTTTATTTACTTTTGACTTCCACTGGGCACCCTTTCTTCTAATTTTCTCATTGATAAAATAGGATGCTTCCCTTCTACACTTTATGAAGGTATCCCATTTTCTGACTACTTCACCTTCTGGATCTCCCCTCTTCTTGGAATACCT
Organism: Amblyomma americanum; assembly: GCF_052857255.1. Classification (NCBI taxonomy): domain Eukaryota; kingdom Metazoa; phylum Arthropoda; class Arachnida; order Ixodida; family Ixodidae; genus Amblyomma; species Amblyomma americanum. Next base: position 76,376,217 of record NC_135504.1, on the reverse strand, counting down.
GTGTTCCCTGGACGCTTCCTGACGTTTCTCTAGTGTCTTCTTGACCTCCTCATCCCATCAACTCTTGGGTGTGCATCTTCTTTTCCCTTTTGGCTTCACTCGCTCCTTAGCTAGCTTTACCTCAAGTAATCGAGGTAATTTCGTATAAGTCCATTCTGTTTGATTATCCTCGAAAATTATTCTTAATTTGTTTGGCTGCTACTCCCAGTTGCTTTTCTGAGTGAAAATTACCCTCTGAGTGCTTATCTCGCTTCAGTCCTACATTGGTTTCTCTTCTGAAACTCAACTGATACGTTTGTGGTCACTACCTAGACTTTTGGAACCATGTTCATCGTGCTAATTACACCTAATCTATTATACATCCTATGTGACTTAAGTGCATAATCTATCGTCCAGTGCACACTCCCATGTTATGAGCCCTTCACACTTCTCAGTACTGTTGCATACAACTAAATCAGGCCTGTCACACATATCCAGCAGCATGCTTCCTGTGGAATCTGTGTACCCATCCAGGCCTTCTATGGGTGCATTCATGTCGCCTAATATGATTATCTCACCCTGTCCTCCTAGCTCATCAATGTCGCTTGCAATACATTCCAACATTTTCCTGTTTTCCTCTTTTGCATTAGCTCCTGTCCACAGGTATACAAAGCCAAGGAGTGTTTGTTCCCCTGCCACTTTTCCTTTTAGCCATAAATGTTCCTTGAATCCAAGTTTAACCCTTTGCAGATTCATACTTTTATGAATGAATGCCCCAATTCTACGCCCCTTTCTGCTGCCCTCTATTCTGTTGCAATGTTCCCATGTGTAGTCTGGGTTACAGGGTGGTTGCTCCATGTCTCTAAGATGTGTTTCCACTAAACCATATACCATTAATTCCTCCTTCCTTAACTGTTCTTCTATTTCCTCCCATTTCAGTCTATTCCTGCCACATTGCATGTTAATAAAACATGAATTAATTTGGCCCTGGCGTTTTTGTCTATTTCTTCTCCTATGGCTCCTTCGTCCCTTTGATCTTGCTTCTTTCTTCTCTACACTGGTTCCCTCAGAGCTCTGGGTCCCCCCAAAAAATCTGTTGCCTGGCGACCTATCCTACTACCCGCCCTCTTGCCAGTGGCACCACCGTAGTGAATGCCATCCTGAGCAAGAAGGTGGGGCCTCGCCTCGTACACTTCCCTGTTAACTTCCATTACCCCGTATCATAGTCGTCGACTCATTAACCTAATTACACGGTTAGCCTCAACGATCATCCTTTCCGTTTCGCTAGCCTGCCTCTGGACCTCTGGGATTGTGCATATGGTCACATGCACACTCTCAGAGGCCTCTCTAAGCCTACGCATCCCCACTTCTGCTTCTCGTGGTTCTGGCTCCTCCCCTTCAGCACATCGTTGAGACCAGCATGGATAACAAGGTTTTCATCATTCATGTTGTCCCCTACCACCTCCTGGGCTTTGGCCATTGCATCTACCATGCACTTCCCTGACTGGGCCTCCACCTGCACCTGCACCCGCCTGTCCGCCTTCACTGTCGTCAAAACGCATTTCTAATCCTCGCTACGTTCGAGTACCGACTACCAGAACCCTTCTGCGCTCTAGCTGTTCTATTCCTAACTGTGACTGTTGCCCTTCAGGTCGCACTAGCTGGTTCTCGAGCCGCGTACGCTACTGTCGCGCGTCGCCGTGCCCGTTGTTACCTTTCCGTCTTGCCCACTCAAAGCCAGCTGCACTGCTGCACTGTAGGATCTGCGAGCCTCCGTGTTACTGCTAAGTAGTTCTGCCTGAGGGCCAACGGTCTTTAGGTGCACCGCGCGGTACTCGTCCACCACCTGACCCTGCCCTGAACCGCGGTGACCTGACGGCTTCATACAATATGCCTTGCAGCAGGCAGTCGACAAAGTACAAGAATACGTCCAAACTAAAGGCCTAACATGCTCACCGAGAAATCCGAGCTACTCATCATTCGCAACAAACACAGGGAGCCAAGAGCAGACGGATCGGCCGACACCATAAACCTCACTCGCAACGGGAACAGCATACCGAAGGTCAAGACTATCAGGGTCCCTGGCATGCTGGTTCAAAACAATACACAAAGTACAGAGGCTATTTGGGCAGCCGAAAACAACATCTAAACAGTTTGGTGGCCTGGTTAAGAGAATCGCTATGAGGCACGGGGGCATGAAGGAGCCCGACCTCTGTAGGCTCACACAAGCATTTCTCTTAAGCAAAATCACATTACTCATTTCCGTACTATCTTATTCAGCAAAAGGACATAGAGGAAATTGATAGCGTCATTCGTGGTGCTTACAGGGCGGCACTTGGTATACCCAGTTTTGCCACCAACAACAAGCTACTAGATATTGGGGCCCAAATACCCTCGATGAGCTAACTGAGGCACATAAAACCGCGCAAAGAGAATGCCTGTCGAGAACGGATGCAGGGCGATACATACTAAGCGAGCTTGGCCTTCGGCCTGTTGACATGGCAACTGAGCTCACAGACCTTCCTGAAGGCAGTCGCCTGAAGCTCAAGATCAAACCTTTAGCCAAAAACATGCTACCGGGACGACATGATGACAGACGAATTGCCCGGGCGGAGGCCATAGACAAGCAGTATGCGGATGACCTCTGTGCCGTGCATGTGGACGTGGCCAAGCAAGGCCCTGGCAGGTACACGGTGTGTGTGATTACGCCTAATTTCAAAATTATCAACGTAGCGACAATTCCTGCCCCTTCCATCAAAGACGCAGAGGAGGCAGCCATAGAACTGGCCATTAAGGATCACCGCACGAAGACGGTCATTAGTGACTCAAAATACGCGATCACCGGCTATCAAAGGGGCAGAGTGGGTGAACTCACTGCGTCCCTATTAAAAAATACACACCTCCATCCACCATCAACCTTGAATGGGTGCCGGCCCACTCCGGCTACTCAGGAAACGAGAAGACGGACGAATATGCCGAGGGCTAACCAACCGGGCCGTCTGCACGAATGAGCCGCCGGCAGAGCCACCCACCACATACATGCAACGAGGTTACAAACATATATGGAGAAAACAGACGCCTTTACCCACACCCACACCCAGAGCTTACCAGGGCACAAGCCACGGCTTTTCGAAGAGCTCAGACAATAAGTCTTATGAGCCCATATAGATTGGCCTTAATCACAAAAGGCGAAGTTAATCCTATTTGCCAAATTTGTGACAAAAACCTTAACGCAGATGATGATCATATTCTCTGGGGATGCGAGGGAAATCCACCCCCCTGAAAGCTCCTGCCATATCCCTCAGCTGGTAGCTGGGAAAAGATCATACGCAGTCAAGACAAACGAGTACAAGCCAACATTGCAGATTGGATCCTCAAGGTCGACCGTCGCCCCTTCATGGAGGCCACCTGGGGTGCAAGTTTATTCCTCCTCTTTTCAGCTCGCCCACAATTCGCTCCAACAACGATGTCAGCTATAGCTGTAGCTGCAACACCACTGGCTGTGACACCATCTCGACTTTGACCTTTGACCTTGATTGTCGGTCAAGCGGCAAAAGCGTTTGTCGGCATCGCATGCGCAGGTCATGAAAGTGGGTTCTGCATAAAACGCTGGTGCACTTTGATGCGTACAGCCTAAGGCTCGATGTGTTGGATGCGATGTCTGCCGTGGAGACTGCCAGTCGCTCGACCACAAACGTAGCCAGGGAGATGCAGCTTTTTGCTTTCGACCAGGTTTAATCAGAGCTAAACCAACAGCAATTTTTTAGACCCACCGTTCTGCTCTGCCTGCCTTACTCATTGATCATGCTTTGTAGTTCACCTCATGAGTGACTTAGCGAAGCAATGTCATCAGTGAATCGCAGATTACTTGGGTATTCTCCTTTAACTATTATCCCCAACTGTTCCCAATCCGGGCCTCTGAAAACCTCCTGTAAACAGGCAGTGAATACTATTCCTAACACCTTTTCTTAAGATTTTTATTGCTGACTTTATAGAGGACTATAGTGGCTGTGAACCGCTGTAGATATCGTCCAGTATTTTTACATAGCTCTTCTACACTCTGATTCCGCAATGCCTACTTGACTGCATAGGTTTCGACTGAGGCAAGCGCTTTCTCGTTATCTATGAAGGCTGCATTATATAGGGATTGGTTATAATCTGAGCATTTCTTGCATCACCTGATTGATAGCGTGAACATGGTCTATTGTCGAGGCACCTTTACGAAGCCTGCTTGATCATTTGGTTCATTGTAGTCTAAGGTTGTCCCAACTTAGTGCAACTGCATTAGTGAACACCTTATAGGCAACGGACAGTAAGCTGACTGGTTTGTAATTTTTGAAGACCTTGACGTCTCCTTTCTTACGGATTCTTAATTGTAAATTTAGTGTTTTTTCACAGTCCATGCATGTGTCACTGCTTGAGTTATTGCTAACTAGAGTGTTTAGCATCAGAGGTTCCTCCAATGTCCATGGTTGGTTACACAGCATCCTCTTTGCATTTTGATGAAAGTGAAATGCTATAGAGGACCATCTATACTGTGTAATGCCAGTGCAATGCCAGTGCATGTTGAAGAACCCCCAAGTGGTTGAAATCATTCGGAGCCCTCCAGTACAGCATCCCTTATAGCCTGCATCACTTTAGGACATTAAACAGCTTAAACCAAACCAACAACATCCTCTAGTAGTATGAAAGTTCACTACACAAGGTGGCCAGTCTAACGACCTAAATAATTACCTACCAATATCGGTGCTGCCACTTTTCTTGAAAATAACAGAACGCGTACTGTACACAAGGTTTATCAGCTTTTTTTCAGCCAGACACACAATTGCTGAACAACAATATGGCTTTAAAAAAGGGAAATGCACTGAGACATCCCTTCTACACGTGAAAAATATTATTCCCTAAAACACTGAAGACCATCTTTTTACACTAGGTATATTTCTTGCCTTCAGGAAAGCTTTTGACTGCATAAAACACAACATACTGTTGCAATAACTAGCATTATCTGGTATCAGGGGTCCAGCAAATAATCTCATTCGTAGTTATCTTGAGTCTTGCTCTCAGGGTACGTCTTTAAATGGGTTTCATTCTTGCAAAAATTCTATCAAGTACGTTGTTCCACAGGGCTGAATTCTAGGCCCGTTACTATTTCTCATTTACATAAATGGCATTGTAAACATTCCTAAGACAGGCAAAATTATATTATACGCAGATGATTCAAATGTCTTTTTTTCTGGTAACAGCCTACAAGAACTAGAAGCTGCTGCTAATGCCTGGTTGCACGAACTAAATCTGTGGGTCTCTCTAAACCAGCTAGAACTTAATGCCAAGAAAACTAAGTTAATGCTTTTTCACACAAAGAATAACGCAATAGATTACAGCATAAATCTTTTATGGTGGCTTTCCTTTGCAGATCGTAGGCAATCACTCCCTCCTTGGCATTACCTTTCAGTCTAGTTTGAGCTGATCACGTCATATACAAAACATAGGTGTAAAGATAGCAAAATTCATTGGTCTGCTGCACCGAGTACAACTTTTTTTTCACCCTTACCGCTAAAAAAACCAAAAATACTTTTCAATGGCTCACTCTCACCTGAGCTATTGTGCATTAGTATGGGGAACCAGTAACTGCACTGATGCAGACAGGCTTTCTAAATTGCATAAGAGGGCAGTTCGCACACTTCAGTCTCCTCGGGAATGCATGACTACCACAGAATTCATGCATACACATAAAATTCCAACATACAGCAATGTTTATAGTCTTAAAATGGCTATGTACATATTCCAGAAAGTTAGAACCGAATACAACACATTTATGGCCTAGTACTACAGCAGAAATACAGGTCATTACTTTCGCACAACTTATATTATTACTGACATTCCACGGACTAATTACGGTAAGCAAAAGACTGCCCATCAGATCGTGCTCCTATGCAACGAATATCCAAGCTTAATTGAAATAGCAAAAAGTGCTTTTACAGCTCAAAGCTTCAAATTTAAAATGCAGGTTTTCTTTCGCTCATTGCATGCTTACATTACACCTGATTAATTTGGCATATATGTCATTTTTTTACATAATCATGTATTGTATCTTTCAATGACTTGTGCAAATAGGTTCCTTGCATACTCTGCTGTTTGAAGAAGCCAAATGTTCTTTGTAATCTTGTTGTATTCCATCTTGTATCTGCCTGCAAACATTAGGCTGTTATATGTACTTTTGTTTAACGAACCCTCTTTTTCGAAGCCTTCATGACTCCAATTCTGTCTTGCATTCTTAACATGATCATATTCCCATCTTATTGAGACGAAACTCAAAAATCATTTTGTCTTCCATTTATGTCATGATATGAGTGTTTCTGAATGCTTCTTAGGGTTGTTCATTCTACTCTATGCATTTAATATAGCGTTTGTAATAGTACATCACTGCTGCTGTGCCCTGTGGGGTCAGGACCTAGTCAGGAAACCTTCTCTCTCCTTTAGTCCTGCCTCACAGGCAATACCGATGTATTGCCAAGTAAACAATAAAGAAAAAAAAGCCACCATCAACTTAATCAGCATAACTATGCCCACTGCAGGACAAAGGCCTCTCCCACATCTCTCCAACTAACCCTGTCCTGTGCAAGCCACGGTCACCTTATACCCACAGGCCTCTTAACTTAATCTCATCCGCCCACCTAACTTTCTGCCGGCCCCTGCTGTGCTTGCCTTCTCATGGAATGCAGTACGGTACCCTTAATGACCATCGGTTATCTTGACTTTGCATTAAATGCACTGCCAATGCCTGTTTCTTTTTTGACTAGCATGTCATTAAAAGGCAACTGCATAGCTTGATGACCTTAAAGGAGTCGAATCTGTCAAACATAGAGGTAAAGCATGCGAATCCTTTTCGGGCTAGCATTTTAAATGGCGATGTAAGCCCATTTAAACTCTGATGGCGTTTGTGCTTCTCTGTAGCGCAAAGCGCCGAGTGGGGGCACATGACGACATCATCTACAGTGTCAGTACACTGCCAACACACTTGCTTTGAAAAAAAAAAAAAAATCCAAAGGCAAAGCCCTAAGAACATTGTTCAGTGGCATCCGATGATGCATGGCAGGGTTTGAGCGGAGACAAGAAACTTGAAATCTCTCCATCCATGACATCAACACCATGCTTCTCCACCTGCTTCAGACTCCGTGATCAGAAGCATGAGCTTCAGTCTGTGATTATGTGACTATCTTAAAAGCGAGGGCAAAAAAAAAACTGCATGCTTTACCTATAGCCTATACAGATCTGAATCCTTTAATACTGCGAAATTCTCAGTAAGTGGGACAGTTGCCCTTTAACGCACATTTGTTCTCTGGTCCTCTCAACACTCTTAACCTTACACTGATCCTTTTGCCTTGCATAGCTCGTTGAGTCGTCAGTTTCAAAAGCTCAACCCTTTTCGATAGCCTCTCTGCCCCAAAGGCGAATGCTGCCAAGATACAGCTGTTAGATCTTTCGTCTTGAGGAATACATGGTAAAGTGCCGTTCATACGAGAGCACTTGTTAAATGCGCTTTGCCCTATTCTTGTTCGTTATTCCATTCTCATGGTCTGGTGCCACCGCCTGCTCTAAGTAGCTGTGCAAGCTTACCGTTTCCAATGCTTCGCTGCCTATCGTAAACTGCTGTTCTTGTACAAGACTGTTGAACATTTCAGTTTTGTGCATATTAATCTTTAGATCAACTGTTTGCTACCCCTTTAACTCTTTCGCTACCACGGGAAAAAGGGCAGTTTTCACTAAGTGGAAGGAAATATTTTTTGGCGGCTAGACAGTAATGCGTCATTTATATTGTTTGGTATCAAAATGTAGCTAAAAGAATTTGCTGTTCAGGATTGTAAACCTTGCCTATATATTTATTACACAAGTTAATGAAAAAAAGTTTATATTGTCAAAATTTATACAGTAATGGTATCGTTCTGCTTGAAAAAAGGAGCACAACTTTAAAAATATCAAGAGTGAAAAAAATTCAAGATATACATTCTGTAGGTAATTATATCATAAAGCGATAACACAATTTGCAGAGGGTATTGCCGAAAACTGTTCTTCCCGCAAAAAAAAAAGTTAGCATGGGTGTGTGGCGTGCCATTCTCCAAAGCAGTCCCTTGTCGGGATGAAACACAGATACACACTGCATGGCTCACAAAAAACTGCCGTCTTTCTTTCGACTTTGCTCTTCCCGTAGCAGAGCTTGCAGTTGTGACGCTTTTCTTGCACCTGGGGCTTGTGCTCGGGCTTCTTTGGAGGAGGTGGAGGGTGGACAGCTCTGTCGTCCATCCCAAAAATCTGGTTGACCAGCTCAATTCGGAATGCGAGCTGGTCAAAACCAGCCTGTCTGGTGAGCTCCTCTATCTCGCGGTGATGTTCCCTGTGTCCTTGGAAGATGACAAAGCTGTTTACGACAGCAATGTCAATGCAGTGGAAAAACAGTGTCTTCCACCACCTGACACATTTCATCAATACATTGTAAGAAGCTATCAGTTGATCTGACTTGTCAACACCAAGCATGCCCTTATTATAGTCGTCTATCAAGAGCGGCTTCATGACGGGTATCTTTGTCCATTGGTCTCCTCTCTTCACTTTTCGCACTGCTGTGACGTGATTGTTGGCAGTGTGTGCTGTGCTCATCATGTTCACAATGCGCTTGTCTTTCCACTGCAAATACAGCACATCACGGCAGCGCAGCCAGCGAATGTCCCCTCGATTTGATCTTTTCTCCCAAGCGGTATCTTTCAACTGGGAGGGAAACCCGCGACGATCTTTGCGCGTTGTTCCACAAGAGAGAGTTTTCCTCTCAAGAAGATGTTCAAAGAGGGAGGTAGACGTGTAAAAGTTATCAAGGTAGATAATGTAGCCTTGATCCAAATATTCATCACACAGGCGGGTTACTACATCATAAGCCAGTCCCTTTGAGCTAGGTGTTTCTCTCTTCCCGGTGTAAACGCTGAATTGTACAGTGTAGCCTGTGCTAGAGTCAGCAAGGACCCACAGCTTGTACCCCCATTTGACTCCCTTGTCACGCATATACTGCCGAATGCCCGATCGTCCTTTTGATTTCACCATCCGTTCATCCACGCACAAATTTCTGTATGGCTGAAAATGCTGACGTGACACGTCATTCATGTGCTGCAGTAGATGTGAGATCCTGTGAAGCTTGCCATCGCGGACGGGGTCAGTCTTCTCCGGGTCCATGACACTGATAAACGCAAGGAACGCGAAAAATCGGCTCCTGGGCATAATCTTTGGAGGAATGAGGCCCGAAAATAACGCTGAGGTGTTCCAGTATAGATGGAGGCGAGGCAGTTCCACAATTCTCATGTAGATCAGAATTCCTATGCACTGCATCACTTCATCGGGACTGAAATTTTTCCATGAGCCGTCCTTTTCTGCGTACGTCTGCCTCTCTAAAATATGCATCCACGCATATTTGTTCGTGTTTTCGCAGATCATGTTGATTAGCTCTGCGGTGAAAAAGAGTTTGAAGACATCGACGGCCCGCACGAAGTGCCGTGCGCTACTCCGGACCGTGCCGCCAACTTCGACTCCCGGGATTCGTCTAGGCAAAAACTGCACGCGTTTCACAGCTGCAGGCAAGGAATCACGTCCATATGACGTTGAGACTCTGAAAATAAATAATATAGCCGTGAGTACATGCTGCGCCGCTCATAACTATTTATTAGTAATCGAAATGTGCGCGGCACATAGAGCCGACACTCACCCGCTGGATGTTCCGGCTTGACGCATCCTCGTCATCTGCGCTGAAATCTGACGTGTCCACGTCTTCTTCCGGCTCACTACTGCTGATTGCATCAGCAAAATCGGCTCCTGAAGCGCTCGATCGCCTAGAAACACAACGTCTTCTAGGAGCGGCCGCACGTGATGACGACGCCATGATCGAAGCGCTCCCCGTCAACCCAAAACTTTCCGCGGCTCAGGGAGAAGAGCCCAAAAGCAAAACATCGACAAAACAAGGCGGAAAACGTTGTTTGTTTCTCCCTTTCTAACCTAGATGGCGCTAGGCGTCCGTAAACCGCGCGAGCGCGCGAGAATTTGAACTCAAAATGCGTCGATCAAATTGATCGATTTGTATAGGCGCGGTAGCGAAAGAGTTAAGTCCTCATTCACAGTTTGCAATTTGTCCACAGAGCGAAATGAATAGACATTTAACGTCCTGAAGCAACACATGGGCTATGACAGATGTTATAGTTGAGGGCTCCAGATTAATTTGACCATCTGGGGTTCTTTACCATGCCCCGACATGTCACTGCATACGGGCACCTTGTGCGCTACTTAGCAAGGCAATGTCATCAGTGAATCACAGATTACTAGGGTGATGGAACTTATAAAGCGGCAGATTCCCCTCAAAGGAGGCCCTCCAACCAATGACGTAGACAGATTTCCATGACTCCGCGGTTAATCCGAGTAAGACCATTTCTTCTTGATTTCAGGTAGAATGTCATTAACCCGCAACTATTCCTTGACTCACTCCCACCTCATAACGTTACATCAATCATTTTCCTTTCCATAACTTCCTGCATTGTCCTCAATTTCAACACAGGTCAGTGTAAACACATCACCACATAATCGCCACAGATTTACAGGCAGCATACAGACAATTCCTACATGGAATCCTCAGCTGCCAATATACTCTCCAACCTCCCACACCCACCATCGCATCCCACCTGGGCATGAGGGAATCCTCAGAAACGAGTGCTTCACGAGTCTGTGAAAAATTGGGCTTCCGCGTGCTGGTGGATGACGTGGCCCCAACTTTTCCACATTACTCCTCCTAGATGGTGGTGATGAAAATCGTTTTATTCAGTAGAGCTTTGAGCCCCTGTAACTGAAAGGGTGCCTTAGTCCAGGGCTCCTAGAACCTCAGCTGTTTGCTGTGCCCAGTAAGCCAGCTCTCTTCTTTCCTTAGCCAGCTCCCACACATTCCCCACATAGGGTGCATGTGTGTGGGTATAATGTCGACTGCATGTGGTGCATGTATGTGTTAGTCTAGCCTCTCAGCTATTGCACAATCGCACGTTACTACACAACATCAAGTACAACCTATACCCCACTTCACCTCTCCCAAGACCACACAGGGAGCACATGCTAGAGGCAACTCCTTCCCACCATCCCCCCATTTGCCACCTCACACACCCTGCCCTTTTCCCACCCAACTACACCCAATCATTTCTCCTGAGAGACCGCCAAAGCCTGCTGAACAGCTCCATCCAATTGGGCCCGCTGTACATGAAGGCACGGCCGGAAGACTCCTGGACTGAGGAGCTCGACAGTGTGAAGACTGATCACGCCGATATGACAAATGTTTTTCCTCCACGTCCTTGGCAGGTTCAAATCGTGTACTAAACATGGGTAGTAAAAGTAATGAAAGTGAAATGGGGTTAAATTCTGCCAGCCACTTTATCGAAGCACATTGGGTGGATAAACCAACGGGGGCTGTTGAACACTATGCCTCGAGCAGCCCCTGCCAGGTCGAGGCTGCAGACCGTGATGGCTTCTGGAGCCGATTTGTAGCAGCATGCAGCAGGTATAACTGAGGTGGTGAAGACCGACTGCCCAGGCCAGTGAGCCTGACTGTGCAGTCAGGCAGAAAGCCCTGAATGCTGATGAAGAGGCAGACACCTGGTTGGGTTTTCTGGAGGTTGGCAAGGATAGTGCTCTTGTGGGAGACAAACCATCAGAGACCCCTCTGTTGTCGACTGCCATGATGGCCCACAGTTCAACCGTGCAGACTAGTGCATCGACATTTCCATAGATGCATGCAGCAACATCACACGTGCTTGTGGAAGCCAACAAGGGTGGGTAGCAGATGGTGACCATGTTCTAGGCATTGCTCTCGACCAGTGAGCAGCAGCCCTTCATGAACTTCCCCACACAGGAAGCGAGCACATAGGTAAGCGGTTTCTGTGTCAAGTCTGCCAAGTTTAATGAGGTTTACGTTAAGGGAATATGTTTACCTAGAGCAGGTAGTAACCGCAGATCCGAATTACAGTGATATAACTAGAAGGATAAGAATGGGGTAGAGAGCATATGGCAGGTTCTCTCGGATCATGAAAGGCGGTTTACCAATACCTCCCAAGAGAAAAGTGTACAACAGCTGTATCTTACCGGTGCTCACCTATGGGGCAGACACGCGGAGGCTAACGAAAAGGGTTCAGCTTAAGTTAAAGGCAACAAAGCGGGCCATGGAAAGAAAAGTTATAGGGGTAGCATTAAGAGACCGGAAGAGGGCAGAGTGGGTGAGGGAACAAATGCCGGTTAATGACATCCTAGTCGAAATCAAGAAGAATAAATGGGCTTGGGCAGGGCATGTAATGCAAAGGCAAGATAACCACTGGTCCTTAAAAACCCCAAAACACATTTCCAGTGCATTGTTTTGCCTGTTGGATGCATAGAATGAGTTATAGTGATGCTATTAGCATCGGTCGTACCGCATATACTGTGGTTTTTAATATTTTAATTAGCTCACGAAAACTTGTATTTAACATTTTTTCAATTTTGCTAAACCTGTTCTTTTTGCATATATTATGTACTCGCCCCTCCTGCTTGGGCCTACTGTAGGCCTGCAGTATGTTCTAAATAAATAATATATAATTCCTGGTGCTGACGGTGTCACCATACAGTGGCGGTTGTTAGCAGCGGATATGACAACACTTAGTGGGAACTTGATGATTGGACAAAGAGTAAATATACTGCAAATTGCGTTAATATCCAGAGATACGTTTTGTCAAGTTTTTGTGTTTTATATTACATTAACAAAACCAACTTGTTTGCCCTAGATAAAAGCACTGTAAATCAAGTAAAACAAAAACGCCACCAGAGGCACTGGCTACTTTTTGCAATGAAGGACTTTACACCTCTCTCTAAACATCCTACGACCTAGCACTAAACACTTATGGCTACTATGTATCTGAGAGCGGCTTTGCGGAATCGATCCGATCGAGCCATTGCACACTATAAGTGTCTGTTTAGGTCCCAAGTAAGGATGCGTTCATTTCACATTTAGCAGGCAGTGTGCATCGTCAGCTTGTGCTTGTGGAGGATCACCGGGCGGTGGCGCCAGATGGAACCACGTTTCCGTCAACAGCGCGCGCTCCTTGCTCGCCGTGGCCAACCAGCGCGCTAAGAGCGACGGCCGATCGTTGGCGGTAAGCAGTAGCGGTACGCCCTATGCTAAATGTGTCTGATATCTTGCCCAGGCTGTCACACCGTCGCAGTATCTCACGCTTGAGTTCGGATCCATAAGTAAGGGAACGTCACTGATCAGTGTTCCCTTCTGCACCATCAACGTGACGGTGAAGCATCGCTGGGAGTTTACATGGTTGTTGTAACCATGCAAACGGCGCTGCCAGCCTTGGCATGAACGAGTTACAGAGAACAGGCAAGCATGGAGTGCAATCCGCCAAGTGCTCGGATAGGCTGTTTTGATTGGTCGCCTTGCGGGTTGTCGTTGGGAGAGTGAAATGGGAATGAGAAGCTGCGCGACGAAAATCGAGTTGAGGGCAGCATTTTGTTTGCTTGTATTTTGAAATTTCTTCTTTGAATAAATCCCGTTCCTATGCATCGATTCTCGTAATTCTTTTTGAGTCAGCATCTGTGTGACATAAAGAACCCATTTGAAGCATAACCGGCACCCGTTCAAGCGGTGTTTCACAGCCCCTATAAGGGTAATGGACTGGATTCCAAGAGAAGGGAAGTGTGCCAGGGGGCAGCAGAAGGTTAGGTGGGTGGAAGATATTAAGAACTTTGTGAGGATAAGGTGTCCATAGCTGGCACGGGACAGGGTTAATTAGAAGGGAGAGACCACTGTTCTGCAATGAGCAAAGTCAGGCTGAAGACGATGATTAGTTAGTCTCACTGAAAGACTGTTGCTTGACAATGGGCTGCACAGCTTCTATCCCAGTGTCGAAAGCACCATACACTTAGGCCAGAAGTGGTGTCGCTGATGATTGAGATAGAGATGGGTGCAGTGTGCAGAGGAGTTGCTGCAAATGCGGCCTGAACCGAGGTAGCTGGTGCAATGTGTATATTACAGCACCTTGAAAATCTGCCCAAGCAAGCATGAAGAGACGTGAAAGCGTTGACGGGAAAGTGCAGATGAAGAGGAATCTTCACCCTTTGGGGGAAACAGTCGAATCAGCCGTTTATTGTCAGCAGGCTTACAAAACTCACTTGGTCACTGCAGCTTATTTTTTCCCCAGTCTGTGCCTAGAATGCAAGGCTATCAAAGGTCACTGCCCCTTGTGTACCAATCAAATCCTGGCTCACACATGTACAACCAAACATGAGTGTGCCATACTAAGTTATATCACGCGTACTGTTCAGCAGTGCGCACTCTCCGATAACCAAACTTTATGCAGTTTCTTCCCTCGGACTGCTTTTAAAACAAACTTCACAACAGAAACAGGGCACCTCCAAGAATAGAAACAAGAAACAGCACATCAGGACAGGATGAGAAGAAAAAAATGGCATTAAGAAGCGAGTGTCCTGCAAAAACGAAAACACAATGTAAAAAAAAAAGGCAGAGTCTTGAGAGTAACAGCCATGGTCATGGTCACGTCTTCTTCCCTAGTGCTTTGTTGATGCTTTCTGCCTTGGCTTTCCGCTCTGCTTCTTTTGCTGCAAGAGAAAAAACAAAACCACACTATCAGCTTCATGTTGTGCGAGAACAAGGTGAAACGCTCAGAGTCTAACAGCATCCATGAAATCTCCAGTGCAAACTTTGACAAATTAAATCTTCCCTCAGAGAAAATCTGCGCAAATCAAACATTTTCCAATGCACTAAAACAATAAGCCTGTATAGCACCGCTTCTTATGACTCCAAGATTCAAGCAGTGGCACTACTGCCAAACTGTGACTTGGAGCAATTTTTGGAGCACCGAAAGAAAGCATCTTGGAGCACTTTGGAGCTGCCATATCGGCATTTTGAAGCAGTTCAGAGCAGCAGTGCTGCATTTCTATACATGACTAGCCCAACAAGCAGCACATTTTGAAACATAATTACGCTGCTAAGAAATATAACTGCCTGAACTGTCCCAGCATGGGGCACATTAGAAAGGCAATTTTAAGTGCTTATGTAGATTTTACTTGGATCATGTAGATAGTCGCTACTGAGAGGCTAGTCAGATACTGCGCAGCGTTTGTTCCTTGCGTTAGAAAATGAAAAACAAAACTGAAACCAAAGAGTTGGTGTTATAGAAGCAGACTAGATGTCGCAGCTTGTCCAGGAGTGTCAACTTGAATTTTTGGCAGCAGGCTTAAATGTTGGTCATATAGGACCGACGGCCTATGGCATGGTAGTAGCTTTTTTTTAAAAAACATGAAATACAACGAAACCTTTCGGTCGACCTAGATTCTGTATTCACAAAGTACAAGGGAAACACATAAAAACGAAAAAAAAAAGTAGCACGCAGGTGGTGCCTCCGCAAAACGCCAACAGAAGACGGCATTGTAGCTGTTACTACCGCTAGCAAATTCCGGTAAAAGCACACAAGTGCAATGGCTGCCCTTTTGACCTCATTTTCCCTTCATGTGGTAGCGTGGACACATTCTGTGGCAGTGCAAGCTTTTCACTGACATGGCATCACGCAGATGGAATCATTATAGTGCCGCCTTCAAGCAAAAAGCTGTGCTTGGTGCAGAGCAGTCTTCAAACCTGCAGGCCGGTCGAGACTTCGGCGTGGATGAAAAGAACGTTCAGCTTGGAGGGGCCAGCGTGAATTTTTTGCTTGCACTGAAACAAGGAGGGTCTCCACAGGCCTAAGAAAAGCCGTCATTCCGAAGTGAAATCAGAACTGGCAGAGTTCGTGAAATCACGGAGGTCAGTGGCACATCCAGTGACCACAGAAGTGCTACAAGCCAAAGCGAGAGAGGTGACAAGAGAGCAAGGCATTCCACGGGGCCAGGGAAAAGTGTGAGCTAACTCCAACAGGTCGCACCAAGCGCGCTTCGCTACAAGTTGTAGCTAGCTGGATCACTGCAGCCCGAGATGACATCCCGGAAAGCTTGGTTGCACGTTCACTCCGAAACTGCAGCATTCCCAATGCACTTGATGGCACAGAAGATTGTGCACTGTATGTAGAGGAACGTGATAAGGAGGTCACCAAGGACAAGTGAGAGGGAGCTGGTTACTGGTAATAAATGTGTTGGCTTGCTGTACCTGTTGTCATTCTCAAATGTTTTTTCTCGGCCGGCTTACATTTGAGGAAAGTTTATTTTTTAGTTGGCCTTCAACTTTCAGGTGTCGTCTTAGAATCGCGGCCGGCCTAGATTCGAGTAAATATGGTAAGAGGACTGTTAACTGCAACTAGGGGTCTATATTCTGCCGCATAGGAGAGAAGGCATTTCAGCTCTGTAGCTCCTGCTCCATTGTTAAGAAAAGCTGTCGTGGCGGAGTACAGGCCTCGCACAAAAGTAATCAGCTGATGGCCACTGAGAGATGTGCTTGTGGTTTGCAAAATGATATATAGCATCACACAGCACTCCGCTGTGTCGACAAGTGGCTATGGATATCCAGCGAAGAAACTAAACGGTTTGCAGTGCTCGTCACATCTTTGATTACTACGACAGGTAATGTGCCATGCATGGGGCTTGTGTACGGAGTGTAGTGGAATGAGCAAAGCTCTGGTTGGTATGCATTGTTTTGCAGCGACTGCTTTCATTGTACCCAATTTTCAGCTATGAGAGCCTAAAAATTGCATACTTTAAGCCCCACAGGACATGGAAAAAGTGGACAACAGGCACAAAAACCATGGAGTCTCTCAAGGAGAAGTTTCACTTTTGTGCCTTCAGTGTGCAATGCCAAGCAGGCTCGTTGCGGGTCTTCAAGTGCAGCAAAACCAATGCGCAAGGGCTAAGCAAGCTACGGCTCACCAAGAAGGCGAGGAAGGGTTGGTAAGAACCATGCCGAGAGCACAAATTATCCCAGTTTCCAAATTAATCAGGTTTTACTGTACCTACGCTCCTCCCAATGACCGTATTTACTTGAATGTAACGCGAGTTTTTTCTCGGATTTTTTCCCTCAAAAGTCTACCCTCACGTTATAATCAATTAGTCGACGATTACCGCACTTCGATTGGCCTAAAGCAGTACCGTGGTACAGTGCTCTAACCGCGGTGCACCCATTTCAAAGCAGTCAGCTTGGTTTCGGTTTCCGCAGTTTTGCGATCTTATGCTGGCAACATGGGTACCACAGAAGCTAAATTTTGATCCACCCAAAGTCAATGCATTGTTCTCCATCATTTTTTTTTGTGTTCGTTGCGACCTCGGACTCAACGCATCGTAGCGTCGTGTTCTCGTGGCGTCGCTCGCGGTGTATTGATTCAGTGCACACGATGGCAACGCGTTGTGCAACGCTCATTTTAAGAGAAAAGCGATCCTGTTAGCTGAAGAGGTCGGGAATTCTGCGGCTGCTCGAAGACTTGACCTCAACGAGTCAACCATCCGCGGATGGCGGCTGCAGCAGGAGGGTTCCAACTGTAAGCTCGACCGCAAAGGATTTCGTGAGCCTCGCCACGGCCATCACGTCCAGCTGGAGAAAAAAGTGGCGGACTTTATTATTGAGCAGCGCAACTGTCTCATGGTGTCGAGCTGATCCTCCATTGGAAAGTTAGAGACGTTGCTCGGGAGATGGGAAGTTCAGAGCATTCTCTTTGCGGCGAACAACATCGATGCAGCAGAAGTTACCGGGAGGCTTCGATAGCAAAAAGGAGGACTCCATTTCTGAGAACTCGACCTCCGAAAGCGAGGAAGATGAGTAAACATGTTGGCCACGATACCTATAAAAGGTACTTTGTTTTGTGTCCTTAAGCCTCGCGTCACATTCGTGGTTTTATTTTTTCCCGCTGGGCAGCATGTAAAGTCACCCCTCGCGTTACATTCGCAGTTGCGTTATGTTCAGAGTAAATACGGGACCCTTTTTTTATGAAGCTGTACAGACCGTTGCTCATGGTGTGCCTTACATCTTTTGTCCTCCCCGTTCGCCAGACAGATGCTATTACGAATTGGACCTCTCGGTCACTAGAGGTGATAGTGGATAATGTGCCTCCACACTGCAAAATTGTTAACGGTTCAGTGGAAGCCCACGGGGCACTCGTGCACTCGTGGCTAACCAGTCGGTCGACATGGTAATGAGTTTCGAGGAAATTCGGGAGCTAGTACTCGCGGAGCTCAGATTAACTGCTGAAGAATACAAGCGCAGGTTCTACACTTGTAGGAAAGATGCCGAAAGCTGGGGTCAGTTTGTCACCCAGCTGGACGTAACACTTGGATACTACTTGCAAAGTAGGAAAGTGAGAACATTAGAGGACGTTCGAGCCTTAATGGTGGCAGACCGCGCTAAGCAGACTATGCCGGACGAAATGCGCGAGTACATTCTCCAACAGGAGACAGATAAGTGGTTGAAACCGAAGGAGCTTGCGCAACTTGCCGAACAATATGAAGACAGTAGGCGTGGGCGCCGCCAAAGGGCTGCAGAGGAGCCGAAAAAGTATGAGGCAAAGCCGCGTGAACCACGAAACCAAGGAAATCGATCCAAGAACGAGCACAGGGAACCGCCAAAATGCTATGGCTGCGATAAATTCGGTCACGTGCAGTGGAACTGCCCACAGAAGAGGCCCAATGTAGGGTCTGGTAATGAGCTAGGTCGTCACCAGCAGGACGCAAATATGACAGCGAGAGCCGCGGTCGAATCCGTAACGCGAGCTGAGGTGGCAACAAGAGGTTTGGCGCTGGTATCACGGCTGACATGAGTGGATCCCGTATGTGGGGAACAACCGCTCAAAGCGTGCATCGATTCAGGCGCAGACATCACCGTGTTGAGATGAAAAGTGGTGCCTGAGGAAGTCCAGAAGCAGGGAAGTGGGACGGTACGCTTACGAGGTGCGTTCGGGCACACCGTAACAGCCGAGCTCTTTTATGTTCCGCTGGGCTTACCCACGGAAGATAGCGGCGCAGGCCCGTAACTAGTCACTTTATGCGCGGCTACGGATGAGCTAACTGGAGAGGTCGATGCCCTACTGACCCCGGACGTTTTCGAGGCACTCAAAAGAGAGCAAAGAGAAGCCGCTGATCTCACGGTGAGGATAATACAAGCAGAAACCGAGATCGCACAACATGATCAGAACAGATCACGGGAGTTGGAATTTGAACCAAGCGAGAGCGCAGAAGAAAATGGGGCATCAGAAGGTATACAGCTCGCGCCACCGCGGACAGACGAGAGCATGGCGGACCCTACGTTCGCCAGTGAGCAAAGAGGAGATCCTTCCCTGGCAGACTCTTGGTCACAGGCGCAGGCCGGAACGCATAAAATGGTAATACAAGGAGGACTACTCTTTCACCAGGAAGTGTTGGATGGCAGACGGTGTCGACAGCTCGTACTCCCGCAGAGTCGTCGGAAAGAAGTGCTAACTCTTGCGCATGATATGCCTTGCGGAGGACACTTTTCTGAAAAGAAAACTAAACAGCGTATCCGCAGTGCGTTTTTCTGGCCTAGCCTAGCTGCCGACGTCAGACGGCATTGTCAAACCTGCCATACTTGTCAAACATTTTCGAGGAGAAAGACGACAGATAGGGTACCGATCACACCGCTTCCTCGGCCAAGGGAACCTTTCTAAGTGATTTATTTGGACTGCATTGGACCTATCGAGCCCGTATCATCGCGGGGACATCGATACGCTTTATGTGTTATCGATCTATGTTCCAGGTGGCCAGAGGTGATACCGCTGCGCTCACTAACAGCTAAGGCTACGTGTCAAGCGCTTCTCGACATTTTCGCGCGGTTCGGTGTCCCTCAGTTGATTTGCTGCGACCAGGGAACAAACTTCACCTCAGCACTGACTCAGGAACTCGTACAGCGCTTGGGGATAAACATGAGGTTTTCGACGCCGGAGCATCCACAAAGCAATGGCATCATTGAGCGCTGGAACGGCACGTTCAAGGCGATGCTCAGACACATAACAGGTGACCACGCACGCGGGTGGGACCGGTTTATTCCATGCATGCTGTGGGCATACCGAGAAGTTCCACACGAGATCACGGGAGCGTCCCCGTTTGAGGTTATGTATGGGCGCGTCCCTCAAGGCCCATTAAGCATCCTTCAAAGGACATGGACAGGGAACTGGACACCACCTACGGGCCTAAACAAGGCTACGTCAGAGTATCTGATCAAGCTGCGGCAGCAAATGGCTGAAGTAGCTGAGAGGGTAGATCACCAAATCAAGCAGCTGCAGAAAGCGTATGCGGAGAAATACAATCTGAGGGCACGGGCCAAAGGGTTCTGTCAGGGTGAGGAAGTCCTCGTGTTAGATACGAACCAGCAGAACACGATGCGACCTAAATGGGTGGGCCCAGCAACGATTAAAGAGCATAGACGACCCGATAGCTATGTTGTCAAGTTCAGAGATGGTTCTGAGCGGTGGGTGCACGCCAAAAGACTAAGAAAGTATTACGCCAGAGTGAACAACGTAGGCGTAATTTTTGAGTCTGACGGAGAGTTTGGGGATATAAAAGGTGTTCCGGAATTGCATAGTGGGAGTTACACCTTTGAATCCACACTACATGAGTCCACGCATCTGACCCAGGAACAAATTAGGGAGCTCGGTGAAGTGATAGGCCGATACGAAACAGTGTTCTCCGAACGGCCGGGGAAGTGCTTGTTTGGGGAACACAAGATAAACCTGGTACCAGGCGCCAAGCCAACAAGGGCTTACCCATACCGTGTACCGGTCGCACTTAGGCAAGAGGTAGACCGACAGATCGGAGAACTTCTTCAAGAGGGTCTAATCTAGCCTGTGGAGAGTAGCTATGCACACCCAATGGTCTGTGTTGCGAAGAAAGACGGAAGTGTGAGGCTGTGCATTGATTACCGACAACTGAACGCCATATCAGAAGTAGATAGTTTCCCAATGAGCAACATCACAGAGCTGATTTACGAGGTAGCCAAGGCGAAGTTCATTTCTGTCCTTGACATGACTCGGGGCTATTGGCAAATAGCGGTGGAACACAACTCACAACAATACACCGCGTTTGCGACGCCCAGAGGTCTATTTGCGTGGCGCGCGATGCCTTATGAACTGCGCAATTCGGCAGCCACCTTCCAAAGGATAATGAATGGCGTCCTACAAAAGCACATTGGCTACGTGTGTGCATACATCGATGACGTGGCCGTCTACTCCGAAAATTGGCAGGAACACTTAGACCATTTGGGTTATGTGCTGGCAACTATCAGGAGTGTTGGACTCGCAGTTAATCCTACAAAATGCAGGTTTGCGCAGCAAAGCGTCCGGTATTTGGGGCACGTGGTTGGGTCAGGCCATCATTCACCGGACCCGGAACGAGTTCAGGCAATGGGACGCCTTAAGCCACCGATTACCAAGAAGGAGCTGCGTAGCGCGCTTGGACTTTTTAACTATTACCGCGACTACGTTCCCTCGTATTCGGAGATAGTCCGCCCATTAACAGATCTCACCAACCGGCGGGTCCCGAATATAATCCCGTGGACAAAGGAAGCGGAACGGGCGTTTAACGCCGTCAAAGCCGCCTTGATCGAGTTGCCTATGCTCACGGCCCCTGACCTCAACAAAGAGTTCGTGTTGACAACAGACGCGTCGGAAAGAGCGGTCGGGGCATGTCTGGCACAAGAGGTTAACGGGCAAGAAAAACCAATTGCCTTTTTGAGCAAGAAACTGACGCCGCAGCAGGCTAAGTGGCCCGCCATAGAAAGAGAAGCTTATGCAGTCATATGGGCATTGGGGCGTCTGGATACATGGCTCTTCGGCGCGAGGATTAAGGTAAACACTGACCATAACCCCTTGACTTACTTAACAAGATCAGCTTCCTCGAGCGACCGGTTGACCCGTTGGAGCCTGGCTCTCCAGAAGTACAACCTTGAGTTCGCTCATATAAAAGGCTCTCTCAATAAATGCACCGACGCCCTATCCAGGTTGGACACCGACTCCGACTCTGCCCCACGCGTTCCACAGAGGTGCTAACTTTGAACCGCTGCAAATGCGAGTGAGGGCCAGCAGAGAAAAAAAAGAAGAGAGAGATAAAAGGTAAAAAGAAAAAAAAAAGGCGAGCAGAGAAGGGGCACGGCCTGTGCTAGGTAGATGGATCAGACATCACGGGCCAAGGAACGTACGGGACGGTGGCCCAACCTGAGTGTGTGTGTGTGAGTGCTTGTGGACTGACATCTCAAGTGCATTAATGATGGACTCCTTGTGTGATGAGTGTTTAGACTGTTATTTGCTCGCAAAGAGAAAAATATGTAAATCTGAGTGTAGATGCATGCAACAAGATATCCTTGTGAACCAACTCTTTTCGCTATTGCCATAAGTAGGATGTGAAGTGCCCCTCCTTGGTTTGTTTTTTTTTTGTGCTGGTACTTGTGCTTTCGCGCGTTTTGTATGTTGTTGAAGACCGGATTCTTTGTGCTATTGTGGGCTTCGGTATGTTGTTTGTACAGCAAGTGTCCCCCCAACATTCTTGGTGGGGAGGTGTTAAGTGGAAGCCCACCTGGGCCCGGTGCCCCCCCCCCCCCCCCCCCCTTCCCCCCTGATTGCATGATTGCCATGATCAATGATTACCAGGAGCAATCATGCCCAGGGAGGGGGGGAATCGAGGAATGTACATCGAGGCTTAGGGTGAGAGGCGGCACTAATTCTTTCTGTCCGACGCGTGGCAACCGGTGAAGCGTGGCAACCGGTGGATTGAATGGGCATGCAGCGAGCTGCGCATTCCACTGGGCTCAGGACAGCCCACGGGGCCGATGCCACCCCCCCCCCCCCCCACGCACCTGTTACCAGGAGCGATCATGCCCGGGGAGGGGGGGAATCGAGGAATGACGCCCGCGCTTAGGGTGAGAGGCGGCACTAATCCTTTCTGGGCTCGATGCAATTGCTTTGCTATTGGTCCAAATTGGGCGAGAGCTAGATTACTCAGGCTCCGCCCAATTATCGAAGGGGTTAAAACCCGCGGGAAACGACGACTTGGGACGAGCGCGCCGAGTCTCAAGCTCGGCCGTTTTCAACAGCCTTTTTTTAAACAGCCTTTCTTTAAACTGCCTTGTCATCACTACCTTGTATTTCAATCCCGTCTTTAATAAATAAGTTTTGCTTTGAGAAGTTGGAATTGCTGCCCCAACCGGCAACGTGTCGCCGGACGAAGACCTGAAGTGCTATTCGTACTGCTAACGCCGTTTCATCGGTAGGAGGGCAGGAAAGTTTTTTTATGAAGCTGTACAGACCGTTGCTCATGGTGTGCCTTACATCTTTTGTCCTCCCCGTTCGCCAGACAGATGCTATTACGAATTGGGCCTCTCGGACACTAGAGGTGATAGTGGATAATGTGCTTCCACACTGCAAAATTGTTAACTGTCGGGTGTATATCCCGAAGCGGCGCATGAGCTATGAGAGGCGCCGTAGTAGACTGCTCCATATTCATCCAATTTCCCAATCCAATTTTGTCACCCATAACGCATCTTTTGCTGCTGGGCAAGCATTAGTATATTGAGAAAGAGCCAGAGAAAATTTTCACCTAGATAAATGGGTGAATAAAACAGAACCAATGGGTCCACAGTTGTCCTCAGTGAGCCTTCAAGGGGGACTCTGCTTTAAGGGGGGACACGGCTCTTTGGCACCGAAAATCGGCCCAAAAATCAGTTTTTCAATCTTTTAATTTTCGTGTTCCTCGCACCATTCCGCATCTGTATGCAAATTTTCATCATTATACCCCACGTAATTAAGAAGTTATAGCGATTTAAAAATGCAGTACCACACCCATTGCCCTTTAAATTGTGGACAAACGACACCCAATTTCGATCGCCCGGCGCATCAAAACTACGCGCTCTACCGCGGCCATTTTGGTCTCGTTCGAAAGCGCGGGCTTAGACTTATTTTTTCTTTCGAGCAGCAACCCTGTACATGCCGCCTTCGCAAAAAAAAAAAAACGAAAGAAAAAATAAATAGCGGCGCGCGCTGCTATTGGCCGGTTTAGGCACGTGATCAAAATGGCATCGTCCGGTTGGTTCTGGCAAGCTAGCCATGGAAAGCGCACGCCCGGCGACGCCATTTTGTCTTTCTGCCGACCATGCTAGTGCAACATGAGAACCATGCCAGGAGGCGCGAAGAAGTACCGCTCTGTGCACAAGTTCGGGCGAAAGCGTGCAAAAGGAAAGAAACGTGTTAATGACGCGACATTGTTGCATAGTGTGAAACAAGCAAGTGCCAGTGGTACGTGACTGCGTGACGGTCACGTTGCAAGTGGCGACGCTTCTCCGTCTCCGCTGGATAACGGCGGTGTTCTCCGTGCCGACTGTAGTCGCGTACGAATTGACACCGCGCCTGTCACTAACAGTGACATAACTCAAGTGAGTGCCCGTGAGCAGTCTACACTTGATCGACTGGAATCGACGCCGGCGACGGCACGAAAGACCGCGCTGTTCGCCAATGCAAGTGGTGCGTCCGCAAGATCAGATGCAGACGGAACAGCCTCCTATGCAATAATTGACCTCAGCGTTGCAAACGTCCTCTTGGATGCCGTGTGGTGCAAAACGTGTCGCGGATGCGTGAGGTTGATTACCGGCGACCAGAGCTATGGCCTCGCCGTGAAACTGATCGTGCTATGTGACAACTGTGGTGAGATTGCGGCCGAGTGGAACTCGCGGAGGGTTGACGGTGAGAAAAAGTGCAATCCTTTCGAGCTCAATATTCTTGCTAGCCGAGCAATGCTGTCGACCTGTAACACCCAGACAGCAATGAACGATATCTTTTCAGCGATGGGATTGTCGCGGCGTGGCATGCACAACAAGACGTTTCAACGGCACTTGAAAAACACACTGCAACCTGCTGCTACTCAAGCAGTTGCGGCTGCTATGGCACAGGCCGCGCAGGCAGTGGCGGAGGTATCTGACGACTTGTGTTTTGGACACAGGGGGAACATTGCCGTGCGTTACGACGGCACATGGACGACGCGCGGGCACTTGTCACATATAGACATCGGTGCTGTAGTGGAACTCTTCACTGGTTATGTGCTGCTGTCAAACTTTTGTCTGGGCTGCGAAACTGGCCCAAAGCCAACACTGACGGCTATGAACTCTGGAGATGGCGCCACGAATGCCAAAAGAACATCAACTGTAAGGCTGGCCAAATGGAGGTAGAGGCAAGCAAAATTCTATTTGAGAGGTCTCTACAGAGCCACAACATGCGCTACACAACGATGTTATGCGATGGGGACAGTCGCACGTTTAATGCCCTTCAAGATGCTAAAATCTATGGCTACACTGAAGTAGTCAAGGAGGATTGCATAAACCATGTGCACAAGCGTATGGGAGCAGCTTTGTGCAACCTATTGCAGAGGCACAAGGGTGCAGGAAAACAAAGCCTCGGTGGCAGAGGAAGGCTCACAGCTGATCTAGTTGACAAGCTAGCTATATATTGTGGCCGAGCGCTAAGGTCAAATGTAGGTGATGTGGATGCCATGCAGCGAGCCGTGATGGCGACACATTACCACATCACGTCTACTGATGACTGCCCCAATCACACTTTGTGTCCCACTGGTGAGCAGTCTTGGTGCCGCCACAACGCTGCAAAAGCAAAAGAGGAGCCCAAACCGAAGCATAAGTACAGTCTGCCAAGCGATGTGGCTGAAGCTCTTTTGCCCGTGTACAGTCACTTATCAGAGAAGAGCCTGCTGCAGAGGTGCATTCGGGGGAAGACCCAGAATTCAAACGAGAGCTTCCACTCGATCATCTGGACCTTGATCCACAAAGAGCGGCATTCGTCACTGTTTGCTGTGGAAGCAGCCATAGCAGAATCTGTGCTGCGCTTCAATGCCAGCTGCAAGCATACAGCAACGCGAACGTGCCAGCAACTGTCTCCAGGAGAGCTGAAGAAAAGGACTTGCGCCATAACACACGTTCTGCGAAGAAGCGGGCGGCCTCGCTTGGCTTTGCTAAAGCGGAGAAAAAGAAGCACCGCGACAGCATGCACCCTGACTATGCTCCTGGTGCATTTTGAAAGCATGCGAAGGTCTTTGGGGTTTTCTTTCCTGATTAAATATGCTGTGAGGCTTGAGTGCTTCTCACAATCCCCCAATTTTGGTGGTGTTGCATTTTTGAAAGATTAATATCTCCGGTCCTGTTCTTGCTATTGTTATAATTTTTTTTTGCTAGAAAGGGAACCTTGTGAGTCACATGACACCAAGGTAAATGCAATGACGACAAGAAAAAATTTACTGAGAAGGTTATCTGTCTTGGGTACCCAAATGGACCTTTCCTTTCAAAAGTTTCCTATTGCATAACTTAGGCTGAAATTGGCATAAGCCATTAATTTTTGCTTTAGTTCACTTTCCACTAGTTTCTGATCATGTTGACGTATCAATCATTGACATAATTTGCATGTACATACTGTGAAATGTTTTTTCTCGTTTTCTCAAAACTGCAATTTTCAGGGTTCTGCAATTTTGGAAGAGCGATATCTCTTAAACTATTTGTGCTATAGCTTTCATTCTTGTTCTGTTAGAAAGAAAAACTCTTGGACAGTGCATTAAGACTAAAATATGTTCAGTTATTACACGGCAACATTTACAAAATTAATTATCAATCTTCGGTGCCAACTTGGACTTTTTGTCACAAAAGTTTGACTAGGTGTAACATTGGTTGAAATTCTTCTAGCACATTAATTCTTCTCTTGTTGCACTCTATGATCCTTCTAGATCACTCTGGCAGGTCTATTCTCATCATGCCATAGAGTGTTTAGTAACTAGCTCAACTCCAAACAAGCAACATGAATTAGGTGAAATTTTGAAAACTATTTAATCTACAAGAAAACTAATCAGATATTTGAAATCAGCATGCAAAAGTATACAAATGGTGCAAGTTTAAACCAGATCCACACATAAATAAGGAAAAAAGTTCTAAGAGGGTGTCCCCCCTTAAAAGACAACTTTCTTACTTTTTGATGGATTTTCATGAAACTCTTTGCACATGTTAGTAATACTTACAAACCTAAGGGCACGAAATTTAAGCATTATACCTGGAGAGCTTTTATCTACAGAATTTTCCATTTCTACATTTTGTGAAACGCCTGCAGACAAGACAAAGTGTGGTACAAGACTGCCTCAACATTCCCTGCATGCTACACGTGATGACATTCTTACGTCTTTTTTCCTATACACAATTTTTCGTTGCAAATATCTATTGCTTTACCCCATGCAGGCATTTTGGCAGCCTGCGTTTAGTGCGTGCAGAACGGCGATAGCACACCAGCAAATTGGGGCTTGCTAAATTTAGCGTTTCGGCATATGGCGAACGCAGTTTTTGGACGGTAGTTGAGTCAACCACAGCTGCCCATGTAAGGACTCCATCGGCGCTTTTCCGCCTAAGTGTTTGGCAGCTTCTGATATGTTTCATGACGCCAAATCTTGTTGTGGCTGTTGGTGCAGTTCCATTGCCAGTGTGGTGCGAGCTACCGAAAGTGCAAAAAACGAAACTATGCCATGGCAAGTGCAGCGCTGCACTAGATAAACTTGCACGGGTTGGCTCCGGGGCATGTTACTTCGGCTTAAAGATGGAATTTCTCGGTTCCAATAGACAAGGATGGTGTAGGATGGATTAAAGTGGCTGCCGTGACCATAGCGCAGCAGTTAGCCTGCTCCATGAGGCCTCCCTCCCCTCTTCGCTGTATCCCCCTTCCACCAACAGAGCCATCACAGGGCATCCATCTAGGACTGTCTGTGCATGCAAACAATCATGGAAGCATGCTCCCCTTACTAAAAGTAAAATAAAAAAAAAACAGAAAACGCAGGCAACGGTGCAATTTTATTTTTCTCACGCACTCTTCCAGGCTGGTACATGCTTTCCCCCCGCAGCCCTGTGAAAAACATAACAGCGGCGTTCTGCTGCACTCTAGTGTCATGCAAGAAGCAACCACTTCACCAGATCAGTGGACAGCCTCTTCCGGCACAGC
The DNA here is from genome assembly GCF_052857255.1 of Amblyomma americanum. Lineage (NCBI taxonomy): Eukaryota > Metazoa > Arthropoda > Arachnida > Ixodida > Ixodidae > Amblyomma > Amblyomma americanum. The sequence goes on along the minus strand of NC_135504.1, from coordinate 76,348,237 downwards.
AATGAAAACAGGCATTTATCCCTGTGCGCGCACACCGTGACAATTCAGCAGGCCTTCTTCCCACACAGAGCCGCAGGCTGCAAATACCTCACTGCGCCGATTGCAGTGATAACAGGCCACTCCCGTTTTAAAATGCAAATGCAAATTTTTTTTTTTTGTTCAGAAATGGCTTATTTGGATGCCATATGCTCCAAAGGACCTACCTACAAAGTTTCAACATCTAATTCGACTGCAACAACTAAAAAATTAATATACAGTTAAACCTGGATGTAACGAGCCTCCATGTCACGAATTCCTGAATTTAACAAAGTTTTTAAATTCCCCAACACTGCCCCCATTGAAGCCCATGTATTTTCGACCTCGATGTAACGAACGGGTTGCGGCGGTTAACCTTGATGTAACGAACTCGCAAAGCTGATCAGTCATTACTTTTTGCACTTTTAAGGAAAATTCGGCCCAAGAAATGCACCAGATTAGTGAATATTAATACTGTAGGGAGCCAACAGCTACGTGAACGCCTGGGATAGCCGCGACCGAGCAAAGTTAGCGATGATGATGATGGTGGCGGCGGCTAGCGCCGCCCCGTGCCTTACGTAGCAGCCTTTTCAGGCTTTGCTTGTCTAGCGTGACACCAGGTGGCATTTGTAGTGGCAGTTGATTTCTTTTGCAGCATTTTTTTTGCATGGATTTGATGACAAGCATTCTTAATTTGTGATTTTCATTTGTTTCAACGGCTTAGACACACTTCTGTGTAAGAATTCACTTTAAAAGCAACACTGATGGCCGGTTCTTTCATTGCCTGGCCGGAGGAAGGGAGAGGAGGGACGACGAGACAATGACGACACGTTGCATTCGCCATTTTGCGTGTTGTCCTGCGTCTGCACGTGTGCGCGTCAACTGTGCTCTGGTGCTGATTCGTCCGACTTGTTTTGGAGGTGTAGGCCTGCCTGTCGGCGTATTGTCGTGTGTCTCCGCTTGTAACTGCATCATCAGTTGGTCGTGATGAGTTCTTCTGCCAGGAAACGAAAAGTTGTCTTTTCAAGACAACCTCGCAATTTTAAATGCAGTCCCGCAGGCGAGAAGAAGAAGGACATTGCTGCCTGTTTCAGCATTCCAGCAAGCACCCCATCAACGATCTTGAGTGCGGAGCACAGCATCAGAAACGCAGTGGAGTCGGGAACAAGCTCGAAGAAAAAATGACTGAAGCTGTCCACATACGATGACGTGGACAAGGCAGTGTTCACGTGGTTTTTGCACACGCGAGCCAGAAATGTGCCCATTAGTGGCGCTATTTTACAACAAAAGGCAAAGGATTTTGCGTGTATCTTGGGCCATGACGATTTCAAGGCAAGCAACGGGTGGCTGCAGGGATTCAAGAGCCGGCACGGTGTCGTCGGAGAAGTGGAGAATCTGCCTCCGCAGACAGCGATGCTGCTGCTTCGTGGGTGGCTGACAAGCTGCCTGGAATTCTGAGTCGCTCGGAAGCGGCTGAAATCTACAATGCCGATGAGACAGCTCTATTTTATCAGATGCTTCCGGGCCGTACGCTAGCGTTAAAAGGCGATGACTGCCGCGGCGGAAAGCAGAGCAAGCTCCGCGTAACGATTCTGCTGTGTGCGCCAACCTCGACGGCTCAGACAAGCGAGTCTCGCTAGTTGTCGGCAAAAGTACCCGTCCCAGGTGTTTTAAGGGAACGAAGCGAAGCGTATGCCCGTGAAGTATGTGGCGAATTCCAAAGCGTGGATGACTCAGCCAATATTTTCTGAGTGGTTAAAGGAATTTAACCAGAAAGTCAAGCAAGCGGCAAGGCCGTCAAGTTTGCCTACTGCTGGACAATTGCTCGGTGCACCACGTCGAAGGCCTGCAGCTGTCGAACATCGAACTGCATTACTTCCCGGCCAACTGCACGTCCCTAATACAACCCCTGGACAAAGGGGTCATTAACAGTTTTAAGTGCTGTTACCGGCGACGACTAATCCTGAAGATACTCCTTGACATCCGTCTGGAACGGGAGATGAAGATCGACATTTATCAAGCAGTCGAGATGCTTGCTGCCTCCTGGCAAGAGGTCAGGGCAGAAGTTATCGCGAATTGCTTTTTAAAGGCCGGAATAGCCAAAAATGCACAGGCTGGTGCCGATGACGAGGAGGAGGAGGAAGACCTATCTACTCCGTCCGATGTAGCCGAAGCGTGGAACGAGCTACGCACTAACGGTGGTGTACCCGACGACGTTGAACTGAGTGACTTTTTGTTTGCTGACAACGCCGCCGTGGGTACAGAAGAAATGACTGATGCAGCAGTAGCTGAAAGCGTGCAAGATCCCGATGACGGCGATGATGGTGCCTGTGAGGTAGATCCGTGTGACGTGCCTACTGCAAAGCAGGTGAGGTGATGAACGCAATGGACGTTTTGCGCCGTTTCGTCGGCTCGCGCGACGATGAAGGAGCTTTACACGATTTAGCTTCTTTAGAGCGGCGTGCTGTGCCTTCACTCGTGCAGAAGAAGCAAGCGGCAATTACGCAGTTTTTCGCTATAAAATAAATGCCTGAAGGGTGAGTTCACCTTCACGGATATCCGAGCCATTTGTTTTCGTTTTTGCATCATCTATACGAGCCTTCACGCGAAACCTGCATGTAACGAAAAATTGCGAGCTTTCGTCAACTTCGTTATATCCAGGTTTAACTGTATTTGATTCCTCCGAGGTGCCGAAATAACAATTCTGGAACAAAATCCGGCAAAACTTTGCACCAGTCGCTTCTTGAAACCGCGTTCCCGTTGGCCACCACCTTGGTCTTGTTCGAAAGCTGGAGCTCGTCCCTACATCCTGGTACGACACACTACTCTGAAATCCTCCAAGCATGTCCACTTTCCACCATTTTCTAAGGCTTACACAATGACCTCCGAATGGCTGGCACGCTCATTTCAAATGCGATTTTCTCAACATCTTTTTTTGCCAACATGACAAGCCTTATGCAAATTTTCATTATGTTTTTAAGGTGCAATTTCAATTAATCTTACACCGCTGAATTCAGAAAGAACTAAACTATGGAGCTGCGCTATTTTTTTATGGCTGAGTCAAACACATAAAATTTTGTGAACAATAATGTCACCTATCGTACTTACTCGAGTAATTTGGACGCTTTTTTTTTTAAAAAAGAGGCTTCAAAAAGGGGTGCGCAAATTATGCAAAAATTTTCTGAATATGTCCCAAAAAGCTCCACAAAGGTCATAATGTGTGATATATACTGCATATTGTGCTTATATGTAGACCCCACATAAACACACCTAATTTCACTGGAAGCGGGCAGAGTGGGCGAGGGAAGAAACACGCTGTTAATGACATCCTAGTCGAAATCAAGAGGCAGAAATGGGCTTGGGCAGGGCATGTACAGCTGAACCTCATTATAATGAAACAGTTTATAATGAAATACTGGATATAACAAAGATATGACACCCCCTTGAAAGGTCAGTCAACACGGGATATAACGAAGCTACGGCTATAACGAAGTTAAACTTCGTTATAATGAGGGTCAATTAAGGCAAGGTAACTAACTGCTGGTCGTTGAGGGTAACGAAGTGGATTCCAAGAGAAGGCGAGCGTAGCACAGGGCGGCAGAAAGTTAGATGGGTGAATGAGAGTAAATTTGCAGGGATACGGTGGCCACAGCTGGCAAAAGGACAGGGTTAATTGGAGAGGCATGAGAGAGACTTTTGCCTGCAGTGGGTATAGTCAGGCTGATGATGATGATGATAATGACCTCCAATAGAAATTTTAATTTTAAGACCCACGTCAATCATAAGATATTCTTTCTTGTGTTGCCGCCTCTTTTCTATACTTATCCCCGGTGTAATGGGCCCTTGAAGTGCAGCTGAGACCATTCATAATGTAACCGCTTATAATGCGGGACCACATTATATGTGGATTTTTGTGACAACCGGTTCGCTTCCAATATAGTTCAGTGTATTAGCATACCGCTTAATATGTGGGCAGTGTGCAACCGGAGACTGCATATAGTGCGGTTTCTGGAAAGCCTGGCAGCCCACGTACCGGCGGGTGTGACGAGCATGATTCCCAGATTGTGCAAAAAGGGGCAACAGGTGGGGTGGGGGAGCGTTGTCAGCATGGTTCAAGGCAAGGCTGAAGGAGAGGATAGAAACAAAAACGAGAAGTCGCAAAGCAGGCGTTTTTTCCCCTCTCACTCTCCGATGCACCTCCGTTGGGTACACTGATTGGACAGAACTTGAAAACACGTGATGGCACGGCCAGAATGGAGCATGCTGGAGCAGCGGCGAGCACATGGCATGACGCTGCAAGTGCTGCTTGTACCATGTGCGCTTGCAGCAGCATCTTGTCACGCCTGAGTCCATCAGCGAGATGTGGGTCATCGCGTGTAGCGAAAAGTTGACAACGTGAGCAAGTCTACCAGCTTTTGCTGTCGTCAGTTCCGATGGCATCTGCTCCTCCGAAAGGCAGGAAACGGCAAGCTCTCGAAACCAAGCAGAGCATTATGAGGGACGTCGAGAGCGCTTTGAAAAAGGCTACGGTGGCAAAAAGGTGCCGTGTTGCCGACGCAACTGTGTCCGCCATTTGGAAGAACAACAACAAGTTGCAACTATAGCTGCAGGACGACGCCGTGTCGCTTGCAAGGAAGCAGATTCGTGCGTCAAAGTACGAAGATGTCGCCGCTTTGTTTCAACAGTTTCGCGAGGTCCGGGCCCACAGCGTTACTGTGAGTGGCTCGATGTTGCAAGCCAAGGCCAGGTGCCTTGCAAACATTTTGGGGCATGATAGTTTCACCCCAGTGAGCGGCTGTATTCAGCACCGGCACGAAATAAGCTCGTCGTCGTCGCCAGCAACCCTGACAGCGTTGTGTGTGAAGTAGCAGCCACAGATGAAGACTTCGCGGCAGCGGTGTGCGGTCGCGATGAGCCTCTATCCGAGGCTGAGCCCGACGAAGTGAGTGAAAGTGCAGCAGAAGTTTTGTACAACGACACGCTTGACTGTTGCAACAAACTGCGCCTCTACTGTGCTCAGAGAAACCTCAGTGAGCAAGCGCTCAAGTGCTTCACTGTTTACGAAGATGAAGTCATTAGCAACGCAGTTCAAGCGCAGCAACAGACAAAAATAACGTCGTTCTTTCATTCACTACAATGCTTCGACAAAAAGATCAAATAAACTTCTTTGTTGCCAGTGATTGCAGTGTGTGCATCTGATGCGCTGTCAGGTGCACTTTGAAAGGTAGGCTGGCCATTCTGAAAATGAGAATGCATGGAAAAGCTATGTTTTGTTTACAGTGCAGTACCGCTCATAATGCGGATTTACCAGAGTCCCGTAGTATGCGTTTTAAGCGGTCTATGCTGTACCAGGTTCCCTGTAAAAGACCCCTTGTTCCTTGAGAGCATGTAGTACTATGCAGAGCAGGTAATGGCCACCTTTGAGCTCCTCCTCTTTCTTGCGGGCCTGCTCCTCACGCTGCTTGCGGATGAGCGCCAGCCGTGCCAGGTCGGCCCGGGCCTCCTCCGTCTTGCCCGCTGCGTGCATCTTCTGGTAGTGCTGCCGGGCACGCTGCTTCTCCAGCTCCTCCCTGCATCCCATACACAGCGTGCAAACTAAGACGCCATGTTTCGAGCAGTGTCTGGCATTTACCACGTCTTTCACACACACTGCCACTACCACTTATGCCACACATAAGGCCGCTAACTTTCTGCGGTGGAACATTCAGTTAAGAATCCCTGAAATTCCGTGGGAAGCATAAGACACGTGAAAGAAACATGAGAGTTTTGAGCACATGACCTGCATCCTTTAGAGCTCAGTCGTCTCAAACTGAATGTGGTTATTGAGTTTGAACTCGCCATCAAAAAATATTTTCCTGTTACTTTCACTCAAAGAATGGTGCCTGCTGTCTATATCTCTATAATGACTCACTAATCGCTCTGACTCAACAGAACTGATTGTGAGAGACAAGTATTTGAGATCAGCGGAAGAAAGCGTTGGGGTCACTACTTCCATTCCAGCAAAGAAAGGCAGGGAATAGAAGTCTCCACCTTGTTCGACTTGCTTAGAAAGAAACTGTGCAAAATCTCTCTCTCACCAGATTTCAGTTTTCAAGCAGTTTTAAGGTGCACCTGCTATTCAGCAGCGCCAACCTTTCCAAACTCCAAACTCAGCTCCAAATTCTAACCCTTCTCCGGGTAAAAACTTGACCTGCAGCAGATCTTTCTTCAGCTGTGGTTGGCCTGAAAGGTTGGGATTTCGTTAATCATAAAAATTCTTTTGACATTTTCCTGAGGTCTCAACTTCCTCTCGTGTTATATTTGCGCAAATAAGGAAAATAGGTTTCCCACGGTTCTGTGGTTCCTACTGGTGTCTGCAACAACAACTGTATCAGATAATTGCTTGACTGCCAACAATAAACTCTGCGAAAAAAGCTTAAAGGGACACTGAGGAGAAATTGAAGTTGGCTTGTATCGATAGAATACCAGCTCCTGATCACAAAAACGCCGCTCTTACTGAAAACAAAGCTCTTGTAAGGTAGAAAATAGCAAGAACCAAAATACAGGTATCGCCACCACAGGCCAATCTCGCAAGTACAAGCGTAGTGACGCCATAGGACAAGAGACGCCACCTTGGAGGAATTTTCCATCCTACTTGGTGTCGCGAATCTCAGAGGCTGACAAAGGTAGGTTGCGCAGATCAATATTGAAGTAAGTTTTGTTTTAAAACCAATAGTGCTCTTTTATCACACAAGGAAGGCAGGCAAAAGACAACCTGAATGTTGGAAGCAAAGAAAACGGATGCTTGGCGGCGCCACAGGCGGCCAGGAGAGTTTCGATTTGTTATGGCGCTTCGCGTCTATGAGCTTTGCGTGCCCCGTGGTTTTGGTTTTGACGCGCTTCGATTTACAAGCGCCGAACAGCAGAGGAACTCCAAGTACCGCTTCAAGTGCTAGTTAAACTGTGAAGGAGCCTGTTAAGGCTTGTCAGATGATCGCCACGGTCGATGAAAAGCTATGATGGCACGATGGTCGGTGATCGTACAAGGCAGCACTTGTGTATTCGCACGCTTGCCCGGTGAAACATTCCCGTCTATGCCAGTCAACTTCAAACTACTTAACGAAAATCGTTTATCAGGGACGGGAGACAAGGTACAAGGCAGTTCAGAAAAATTGCTGATGGCCTAGCTCTGTTAGGCCAGGATATACCTAGCGAAAGCGCGGAGATTTCTGCATCAGAAGAGTGCATTCACTAGATGCGCCTTTATTGACGGCTGTAACTTAAGCCGTCGTGGCGGAGCGGTAGCATTTCCGCCTGAAACGCCGAAGGCACTGATTCGATTCCGAACCTCGGCACCGGACTCCTTTTCTTTTATTTAGTGAGTGGGCGGAATGTTTCAGTGGCTCCCATGGATGCCGCAGCTGAATACGTTGGTTAGCGGTTAAGCGCAGGCTCTGTTAAGGCGCGTTTATGCTGCGGCGAGGCGCGCGCGCCCTGCACGGCGAAGTCACGTCGGTCAAAGCGAGACCCTCTATACTCCAACTGCGCTTGACCGCCGACGCGTTCGGCGGCTTCGGCGCACTCTGACCGCACTGGCGGGGAGATTGGAGCATGTATCTATTTCGCGCCGAGTGCGCCAGCCGCCGCCGGCCCGGCCAGACTGATTTGGCTCCGCGGCGAGGCGCGCGTTATACTCAATAGCTGCAGCAGTTCGGCGGAGCTGTTCTTTTCGAGCTCGGCTATTTTAATCCATTCACAGTACATATCTGAAGGTACATGCAAGTTGGCGAGAGAGCCAGATCCAGTGGACCCATTGGATCTAGCGGAAGCCGTTGAAGCGTCGTGCGCCGGCTTTGGTTTCAAGCCGCCGATTTTAAACGCGACCGCCGTCGAGCACCCATTTGTTTTTTGTGGCAAAAATAAATAAATAACTTGGCCCTTGCAACCGTGGGAGACCCCGACGCTGCTTGCTGCGCCGTGCAACCGCTCCGTTCAAGGAATCACAATCCGCTGGCCCCAAAGCCCCGGCCAGCCTCCGATGGGCGCAACGCACCCCTCGCGACTCCCCGCACTGGGGTTATGATATTTAGTTTGCAACGGCTGCTCTCTGAAAAAGGGGGAAACCACCCGCCGGCGCCTAACCTAACCGTGCTCCCTCAAAAGCATCGCACGCTCTGTGGGGCTGAGGTCGCTGAAATGCAGGCCAGAGTTTTTGCGAGAACTACGTCGTCGGGTTCGGGAACGGGATCCATCGTAACGCTGGCAAGACGCCGGTGCAAACGTAAACGAAGCGACGGTGCCGACCCCTGATAGATGCCTTTAACATGCGGTGGCGGTAGCTTTCATTTCGGCAGCTTCTAGACCGCACCGCTAGCCGCCAGAAATCACGGAGTCTCCGTTTGCGTCACGTTTCATGTCACTCCGTTCTGTGTCGTCATAAGAGTTCTCGAGTTTGAATCTGAGCGGCGGGAAAAATTTTTTCAACTTCGAATCCAAATTTCTTTGAAATAAATGCATCTTTCGTTGCCGGACAAGCGTCAACAAAGCCATGAAATGCCGAACTATCAGATATTGCTAACAAAAAAATTTTGATAGGGTTCTCCTCAGTGTCCCTTTAAGTCCGTGATTTTTTCGCCCAATCACGGGAAAATAGAGGCCTCAGCCATGCATCTCACTGACGCTGCACTCACTGGGCACCGTGAATGTTCTCTCCTCATATCTCCTGGAATGGCATGGGGGAAGGGTCCTTGTGATGAAGTTGACCTACAAGAGTTCTTCACTCATTCCTGACTGCAGTTCTTCCAATGGCTTGACCAGTATTAGAACTATCCATAGTGACTCCCACAACACCTTGGTTCTCTCGACACCCAAACTCAGCCCACAAGGAGAAAGAAAGAAAAAAAAAAGGCTCGCCTCGACTGCATTAGCCATCTGTCTGTTGCACTCTCTGGAAAGGAAAATGTCTTGCTTGAATTTTACCAGCTTACAAAGCGATGCGTGTTGAAGGAACTTTGTTTTTAGCATTTGTTTTCAGTCTTCGCACATGTAACTGTGCACGAATTCTGCATTGTGATGTAGAATACAAAAATATTTGGCCACTTTCGCTTTTTGAGAAAACGGACTAACCAGCATGCCACTGCTGGAAGGTCACTTTTCCAAACCAAGAAACAGAAATCAACACCTCTCGCATAGCGAAATGTTTCGCTAAAGGACACCACAGCAAATGTTTTGTTCTGGAAACAGCTTCGGATGATTATCAAAATAATTATTTGGGCATAAATGTGTTTTTCTGTTTTTTAAATAAGGCTGCATTTCCATGATTGTGCAAGTGTGCAGCATGCACGAAGTTCCAAAGCTTTCGAGCCATTCATGTTATTTTTCTGAAATTGGGGGCTCTAAGAACATGCACACAAATTTTCAGATTCTTCTCGATTGTACAGGATAACGCGTGAGTGAAGGCAGTAATGTGCATCATTTTCAGTTCTTTTTTTTCACTGTTATTTCACCAAGGCTCAGGCCATTTATGCCAGGGAGAAATGGACGGTGTAAAATTAGTCTTCAGAATGCCTTGGCGATGACAGAACGTTCTGCAGCGCAAAATGCAGGGAACACCACCAAGAACAGACATACACAACAGACAGAGATGGCAGTGCTAACGTGTCTCTGTTTTTTCTGTTGCCCCTTGTGTGCCACTGCAGAATGTTTGCTGGGGATAACCAACAAGCCTGCAACAATATCCCCAGCTGACTTTCCATGCGACGAGCTCCTCATTGGGTCTGAGACACTTTGCACAGAGCGCCAACTTTCTCTTCTCAACTCCACAGTAAGAACTTTGAGTGCCACTTTCTGTCCCACTGGTACCAAATGACAGCTTTCACAGCTTGGGAGGAATGAGCATCTTGCTGACAGAACTGAGCAGAGGGTGGATGACGTACCGTTCGCGCCGCGAGAGCTGGGGTGCCTCTTCGAGGTCCTTCTCCTGCAGCTCGGCCACCTTCTTGGGCTTGCGCTCCACCCGGTTTGGGTTCTGCACCTCGATCAGGTGCTCCACCCCCTTGGCCTTGGCCTGCAGCAGACAGGGAAAATGACCATCACAGACTCTACTTCCTCCATAAGAGAATGAGCATCAGCAATGACAAAAGCATGCACATTATAGGGACAGTGAGGACGGCCCCATCCAATATTCGAGCCAAGTTTATATCGATTGAACTGCTCTTTCTGGCTATGAATGCTCACAGTGAGCTCCCTTTCACATTGCCGCTGCCCATGCTCACAAATGGCAGCACAGCCTCATAGCGGGCTTTTCTGATGCGTACCCACAATCCTACTGTTCCGTGACTGCAACAATCTTGCCTCTTTAAGTCTTTAAATGTGTTGATAAGGGCTTCCTGTGCTGTGTTGAAACCTTGCAAGCTGCCGTTCATCTTGAAAAGACAGCCGCAGTTTGAATGAATGCACTCGCTAACTGTTCATGTAAATTTTGACAGAAAAAAACAAAACAAAAGTTAGCTGCTCTATGCTACACAATCCATGGTGCAGCAGGTCCCCCCACTAACCAATCCCAGCAGTAAATGAAATCAAGTTTTTACTTTATTACAGAAGTCAGAGGCATCATGATCCTTGCACTTATAGAAATCTTTGCATTATAAAGTCTGTCTACGTTTAGGTAACAAGCACCCTTGACAACAGGCTACTGTCCTATACTCCGTTTCAAACATCATGTGCAACGCTGTCAAAGCTAGTGCTCTTGTTTGCGCTACCTGCATCTGCGACCAAAAAGTAGTGCATTCCTTGTGGTGAGCGAAACATAGTAAAGGCTTTGCCTGTAGGCTTACCACATGACACATTCGTGATGATCTTGATTAAATGCACTGTTATAGCTCACAACACGCTGTCGCTTTCTTCTGCCATAGACCACTTGGGCACAGAACAAGCGCGGAGTAACACGCCTCCCTTTATTGTCCCGTCCGGACTACTTCTGTACCTTTCACAGCGTTGTACCTGATGTATGAAACGGAGTATAGTAGCAGAAGAACTATGTGACATGGTAATGAGCTTCAATGCAGAACCAACTTGCAGTACAGCAGAATCTTGATCATCATTGAATAAATTGGCAAAATTCCCTGGCTGGAGTTCAGTATACACAATGTGCAGAATTAGGTGTTCCGAACACTCCCCTGCGTCACTACGGATGATATCAATGCGGGAGCCACGACCGTACCTTTGAGCACATGCTTCCCGCACATCACCGACGCCGCAATCGCCACTTGCACGGTATGCACCGCGAGCAACGAGCAGTGGCACATGGCTCGCACATCGCCAACACTGCGATTGCCAGTCACCGTGCTATGTACACCATGAGCAGGAGGTATGCAGCCTGCACATCGCCGATGTCACGAGTGAGAGGTGTCGTGGGGCCTCTACATCGTCTACACTGCCAAAGTGATGATTGCCAGTCAGGCGGTACCATGTTTTACGAGGAACTGGCAGTGAGCAGTGGCCACACGGCAGCAAATAAATTCTGTCATCCATGAAAAGATCTGCGTGAATCCATTTCCCATGCGAATATTTTTGTGACCCTGTGAGATTCGTATAATTGAGGTTCGACTGTACAGTTAAATCTGGATTTAAAGAACCTCCACATAGCGAATTCCCTAATACTACAGAGTTTTCCAACTTCCAAAGCCGCCCCCATTGAAGCGCCTGTATTTCAGACCTCCACGTTCATTGATTACGAGAAAGCATTTGACTCAGTGGAAACCTCAGCAGTCTTGCAGGCACTGCGGAATCAGGGTGTAGAAGCGTCGTATGCCAAAATACTAGAAGATATCTATAACAATTGCACAGCTACCATAGTCCTCTAAAAAGTCAGCAATAAAATCCCAATAAGGAAGGGTGTCAGGCAGGGAGCCACGATCTTGCCAATGCTATTCACCGGCTGTTTACAGGTGTTCCGAAGCCTAGATAGGGAACAGTTGGAGAGAAGCGTTAATGGAGAATACCTAAGTAATCTGTGATTCGCTGATGACATTGCCTTGCTGAGTTGCTCAGAAGATGAACTGCAAAGCATTATACAGCACAACCTCGTTAATTCGAAGTCATCGGGACCCAAGAAATCTTCGAATTAAGCGGGTTTTTCAATTAACCGAACACACCAAGAAATACGACTCGGGCAAAAAAATTCGTTGCAGGAATGCGTTACCTTTATTCGGCATATTTTGAATTGCTGAAAGTAATCAAAAATGCTGGTTTGCTGTGTCCGGTATTTTTCGGCGCCGAAGGTCATGTTCTCGAGTTGGTCAACTAGGTGAAACATTTCAGCACTTACACCGTGGCGCTCAATAAAACAGCAGGTAACGTTCAGCGACCCAATAACTTCACCGAGAGCAGGTGCTCGGGCAGGCTCGTCGGTGTCGTCGTCGCTATCGTCGCTGTCATGGCGCATGTTCGCAACAGCAGTAATCTCACTCTCAAATCCAAGTAGCCTGTCTGCTCATCATTCTCAAAGTTCAGATACTCAGCGAAGCCGACTGCGTTGGACTCACCCTCCTCTGTGCAGAGCGCAGAAGTTAATGCGGTCGCAATACTCTGCTCCTTCTTCGTCAAGCGTGCATGGGTAGTCTGCATCGGCATCAACAGTGCTTTCACTGGAAAAGCCAGCGTGTTCAAAACACTGCCTGATCAATGTGGGCTCCACTTGTTTCCAAGCGTACACCATGAGGCATATGGCTCCGAGGAGGTCGATGGAGTACACCTTGCTATTGTCATAGCAAAGGAGAATGCGCTTGAGCAGGTGGTGCCGATAAATCTTCCTTGTGTGATGAATGACGCCTTGGTCCATCGGCTGTGAGATCGAAGTGGTGTTCGGAGGTAAAAATACCATCCTGGTGGCCTGGAGATGTGCGATGTCGCCATGTGCCGGGCAGTTGTCGACGACAAATAGGACATTCCTGCCTGAGGCCGCGAACTTGTAGCAAAGTTTCTGCACATAGTCCTCAAATATTGCACCTGTCACCCAGGCTTTCTTACTGTGCCTGTCGACGAGTTCATCCTCTGGCGGCAGCCGCCCATTTTTGAAGCAGCGCGGCTTCTCCGTCTTCCCGACAACCAGTAGTGGCAGCTTGTGTTTACCGCACATGTCCGCGCCGAAGAGCACAGTAATCCTGTCCTTGGCCTGTTTTCTACCCTTGATTGCGGTGTTCTTCCCTGTGAATGTTTTGTTGGCAGCATCTTATAAAAAAGTGCAGCCTCATAAAGGTCGTAAATGTTGTCTGCACCGTACTCGCTAAGCAGCGGCGCCAAAGCGTACTTTTTCCAATCCTTGACAACGCTCTCATTAGCGCTGCTGCTCTCACCACAGACGGTGAGAAATGTCAAATTATTGTTTTTTAAAACGGCAAAACCATCCGTTACGGCACTTGAATTCTTCGTGCTCAAGTTGTAGAGCTAGGTCGTTGGCCTTCTCCCGCAGTAGTGTTCCATTGAATGGAAGGTGGGCTGCGTTTGCTTTCTGCAGCCAGCGAAGCAGAGCAGATTCCGCATCTTGATACGTGGGAGCCCGCACTCGTGACCGCTTCGAAGAATATGTCTTGCTGTAAGCCTCTAGTATTTTCGACTTGTCACTCAGTATTGAGGACAATGTCAAGAGAGGCGCGCCATGCCGTTTAGCCAACTCTGCCTTGGAACAAGTGTTCTTGCCTGCTTCTTGGATCAGGCAGAACTTCTGCTGCAGCGTTAAAGTATTGTACTTCGGCATTTCGTTCGCTGGTACGGTCACAAAGCTAGCACTTCTGCACAACCCCCCCCAAAAAAAACAACGGCAGAGTAACCAACCTCTAACCGCCGCGCACAACATAAAGAAATGGCGCAGGCGAGACCTGCGTGGCGGTGGTGGTGGCGTACTTGCAGCGTTGGAGGCACGGGGGAAGAGCGGTCGTGGTACGGAACACGTGCTCCCGCTGATGCTGTGTGAAGAGAGGGTGAAACACGCCGTGGGATGGAGTGGGGGCGAGAACACGTGATAAAAACCGGTATGCCCACCGCGTTGCACTTCGCCTATAAATCATCGCCATTGCTATGTGGCTTTGCCTCGCGGCTCCGTAGGGCCGTTGTTTCGCCAAGTTTGCGGCGAAACATGGATCAGGCATTGCCGCATAGCACCCCAAATTTTCTAATTAACCGGACTGGCGCAGGCCGCCTGTTCGAATTATCCTGCCAAATCTACATCAGAAAATATGGGACCGCAGAAAACCTTCGAATTAACCGGGATTTCAAATTAACCGAGTTCGAGTTATCGAGGTTTTACTGTAAATGAGTTAGAAGGCAGAGCGGTGTGTCTAAAAATTAATACGCAGAAAACCAACAGTAATGTTCTACAGTCTTGCAAGGGAACAGCAGTTCACAATTAGTAGCGAGATGCTGGAAGTGGTAAGTAAATACATCTACTTAGGGAAGGTAGTGACTGCTGATCCAGGTCACGAGAGGGAACTAGCTAGAAGAATAAGAATGGGGTGGAGCGCATGTGGGAGATTCTTTGAGCTCATGAATTGCAGTTTACCAATATCCCTCAAGAGAAAAGTGTACAACAGCTGTACCTTACCGGTACTCACCTACGGGGCAGAAACGTGGAGGCTAATGAAAAGGGTTCAGCTGAAGTTAAGGACAACGCAGCGAGCCATGGAAAGAAAATGCTACGTGTAACGTTAAGAGACCGGAAGTGGGCCGAGTGGGTGAGGGAACAAATGCGGGTTAATGACATTCTAGTCGAAATCAAGAGGAAGAAATGGGCTTGGGAAATGCATGTAATGCAATGACAAGACAACTTCTAGTCATTAAGGGTAACGGAGTGGATTCCAAGAATAGGCAAGCGTAGCAGGGGGCAGCAGAATGTTGGGTGGGAGGATGAGATAAAGAAATTTGCGGGGATAGGGTGACCGCAGCTGGCAAAGGACAAGGTTAATTGTAGAGACATGGAAGAGGCCTTTGCCCTTCAGTGGGCGTCGTCACGATGATGATGATGACGTAGCGAAGGTGTTGCGGATGTTGACCTTGCCATAATGAACTCGCTACGCCGGCTATGTGTTATCTTGTGCTGAGTTAAGAAATTTGGCAGAAAAGTTTCACGGCGACAAAGGACAAACTAACGTGAAGAGGCATGTCTACGAGCAGTGTCCTTTAACCTCCTGGGCAACATCCTACCGCAACATTATTGAAAGCCCCTTTCAGGGTCCCTTTAACTCATTACAGTACTTCAACCAGCCTACTTCAAGAGCTAGAATTACCACAAACGATGTATCAGCAGTTATATTGCTGCTTTCTCGTGCCTCACATGACCTAAAGTTCAACTATAAGACACAGCCATCATTCGGTAGCGGCAAGAAGAAATTCACTTATAAATTATTCAGCAGTCGTAGGTGAATATATGGGGTGTTCCATGTATACAAATGTCTAATGCATCATTTCAAAGATGAAAACACGCAAGCAATAATTTAGTGTCTATGCACTCCTTCAAGGAACTTCCGTGTGAGTAACGTGAAAGTATTCCAATTCTGTCTCAGTTCTATTCTACAGTAGCCGAAGAGTAATTCGGACTCCAATAATTCGGACTTCTAGGATATTTCGGACCTCGATGAGGCACCGTCAGTCACCGCATAGAAGCGCATACATATTCGTGACGGATATTTCGGACTTCAAAATTCCGAAAGTTCGATTTTTCGGACTAATTTCAGTTGCCTGCAGGCCAGAATTGGCCATCTTATCGGCTTTTTGCAGGCGCAAAGGGTGCCATATTGGATTGAGGTGGATTTACGCTGGAGTTGGACTAGCTTGACATACTTACGGTACCTAATTGTTGCCAATAGAGGTCCCTGCGCTCTCTGAAACTTCAAGATGGCAGCTGGATTGTCATCGCTGTCAACTTGCTTTTGTCACCGACACTGTCGCGGGCAGTTATCGCTTGTCTCATACATTGAAAATTGTTTGTTGGGGGAAGGGAATTGTGCAGGAGCTATCTCACATCTCGGCAGGAAGGGATAAAGGAGGGACTGAGAAAAGAAAGGAAGAAAGAGGTGCCGTAATGGAGGGCTCCGGAACAATTTCGACCACTTGGGGATCTTTAACGTGCACTGACATCCCACAGCACAAGAGCGCCTTTGCGTTTAACCTCCATCGAAACGCGGCCAGCGCGGTTGGGTTCCAACCCGGGTATTCCGGATCAGTAGCCGAGCGCTCTAACCACTGAGCCACCGGGGCGGTCTCACGTTCGCCATTTCATCAATTGGGTCTCTCAGACTGCATCGACCGAGTGGTGCTCAGTCTTCACGAAGTTACATCCGTTCATCGTTTCATGATTGCCTCCGCGGTTCCGCCACTTTGAACGAAAAGTGCCTTGTCTTTGCGCGTGTTTGACGAGCGGTGTGGTGCACACTCGGGTTGTGGACAACATGGCCCCGCTGGGTCGCTCAAAGAAGCGTGGGAAGTATTCCAACTAAATGCAGTAAACTTGTAACCGGTGTACAGTGAAAGCACAACTTTGGTGCAAATACAGGCGCAAATCGTCGCCAGCAAGAGAAATTTCCGCAAGGTAAAATCAGTGACATTTTAAGGCCGATTTCATTTCAATAAAGTGATTCTTTTGTACTTTACGGATTTTTCGGACTGTTCGATTATTCGGACCATTTTTCGAGTCCCTTCCAGTCCGAAAAATCGGTCGGCGACTGTATTCCCTTGTAGCTGTTGCAGCTGTAAGTACTAGTACTGACTACAGTCGTGCCCGTTTGTAACGATTATGTGTGTCATGCGGCGTCCGTTAGTTATATCCCGAAGTTCGTAGTAAGTGGACCACAGCTTTAAACACAAGACAGTTGCTTGTCAAAGCACTAAATTTTTTCTTTGCGGAAAAGTGCGTGATAGATGTCTGTTTTTGCAGAGCAGATCCGATGAGAGAGGTTTCCAGTTTATTTAAACCAGAAGCGTGCTCTTCGCCGAGGCCCTTGGCATACACAAGTTGTCTTAGGCTCTCTGTGTAGCCCATTGCTACAGGCACGCTTATGGGTGCTGGCTCCAAAGTTTCATCCTCATCCGATTCCTCCGCGTCACTCTCGTCCCGCACTTCAGAAATGATGCCCTTGTCCGTGCACGGTTCCGCGGTGTCGGCGTCGTCATCGAGAGAAATAAAATCATTCCAACCAATGCAATCATGACCCCCCATGTCGGAGTCGACGCGCTGCCACACATCGCCGCCGGGCTGGTCATCTTTGGAAGCATCAGGCTCGGCATCAGACACTGTGGCGACGAAGCTGGCCTTGCAGAAGCGGTGCCGCTCGCCAGTGGCCGTCACCTCCGCCCAGGCCGCTTTCATCATCTCTACCGCTGAATACAATGGAAATGGGCACGATGTTCCCGTCCGCCATCCCGAATTACAACCAGGGCCCGAGATTTGAACGAAGCCAACGAAACGTACGCAACACAACAAAAGTGACAAAAGCGCGCGATGGGGAGAGTCCAATGAGGGGTGTCCGTGAGCGTCAGTGCAGCCACCTCTTGGCTCCTACAGAAGGCCTGCTTCATGGAGTGTGGCCTCCACGATCGGCATGGGCGGCGGCACGGTTGATCGCGGAGGCCACGCATGGATTTGCAAGACAGTGAGGAGAAGGGAGTGAAGTTGCGAGGAGGGGCCGGAGGGCGATCTTGGAAGGCACGAAGGCGGGGAAAGGGTAGCTCGCTTGACAGCGGCACGAAATGGGGAGGGCAGTTTGCTTGCGATGAGGCTCGGCCCCAACATACTGCACGCTGGGAGCACAAAGGGGTCGGAGGCAGGTTACCTCGCATCGCGCCGCCGGGTTTGTGCCATCCGTTCGCTGTAACCGATCAGCAGGGCTTAATGGCGTTCGTTATATGTGTGATTTTGTGCCATTGAAACAATGTATATTTTGACGGTTGTGTAGGTCTCGTTCGTTATAAGCAAAAGTTCGTCTTAAGTGGGGCCGTTATACAGTAGAATCTCGTTACAACGAACTTCACGGGACCGCCGAATTTAAATCGTTATTTTGAAATATCGTAGTACTGAAAAACCATTATTTTCATGTCAGTAATGCATCACAAGAACTAAAATTACGTACCTTTGCAGCAGATTTACATGCTGGTAAGTAAATAATAAACGATAACGCTGGGCACAGTTTGAATACAATTTATTGCTTGAAGAAGTCTGTTATCTTCTTCTGGCGAGGAGACGACAAGCGCTGCAGGACGAACGCCTCCACATCCTCGACCTTCCTGTGCACGTCATCGGGGACATCTTTGCAGCGCCCGAGGAATGATCGGGTCTTCTCTAGAAAGACTAGGACATCCGAGCCGGAAACAATCTCTTCTTCTTCGTGCGCTGATTCAGTGTCGGCATCGTCTTCGTCGCTACTACATTCTTCTTGCTCACGCACTTGATTCACGATGTCTTCGGTGGTGAGCTCCGCGGATGTAGCCACCGCGCTGTCGCTATCCACATAATTCGAAAGTCGCTGTCCACATAAGTCGCTGTCCACGGTAGTTGCCCAGCCGCAGACGTTTTCTTGAGGGAGCCAGCGGCGACTCTCGATGTAGTTTTATGATCTTGTCCCGATCTTTGAGCATCGTTGCCATTGTTGACAATGTAATGTCAAGCTCCCTACACAAGTCCGCTTGCTTTTTTCCAGCAGCTGCGACAGAATGTCCGCCTTTTTTTTTAAGCGAAAACTGGCGTCGCTTCTTTTAAACGCGGGGGCCAGGAGAACTCATTGTCAGCAAACCTAATGCACAACACAATCACAGCGCCGATAACTTTGCAGATCCTAACGTTTGCTGTCGACGTGGTGACACTGCGCTGAATAGGCTCAAGACTACTGCGCAGTATGTGACCACATGCTGGATGGATGATAATGGCCTTACCCTTTGTATCGGGCGGCAGCTTGCGCCGCCTAGCCTATATTCATTCAACGCGACACTCGCGCGATGGCGATACCGCTGGGGCTGTATCCGTTGCAACGAGTTCCCCAGCGCATAGCTGATGCTTCGGATGATGATGACAGGCGTCAGCTTCAGGGATTTGGTACGGAACTTCGTAATAACGAAGCGTCTTGCGACGAATGCGAGATTAAATTACATACGTTATTCTGAAATATTCGGTAATTTGAAATTCGTAGTACTGAAAGTTTTTTACATTGAAAGTATAGGCATTTTGGCGGGGATTTAAAAAAAATTCGTAAATCTGAATATTTCGTTAATCTGATGTTCGTAGTAACGAGATTTTACTGTATATGGGCTCGACTGTATTACTGGTTAACATTTCATATTTTCCCACCTTTGTTGATGTCACACCGTTTTAACCAATCACGAGATTTGTAACGCTGCCGCTCTTTGGGTGACACCGGAATTTTGTGTCAATGAGCCACCCAACCCTTTTGCATTTTGCATCCTCTGAATCCTCCGCATGAGTGCGCTATCGCCCTGGCTCGCACTGCCGCATTGAGCTCACCGTGGAGTTAGCGAGTTAGCCCCACTCGGGTAGGTAATCTCTCCACATGAAGGCCAGCAGCATTGTCACTGCTACCTGTCCTTCATCCCTCCCGTCCATAGATAAAACATGCATTTCATTTTATAGCAGATGCAGGAAAATTGTCACGTTTTCTCTCTGTAATAGAAGATATCTCAAACTGCCTCAACAGAACAACAGGAAGCAGGGGTATCTCATCCTCCACTTGAGCATGAAGTGGCATGGGCACAGTACCATTTTTTTAAAATTTTAAGCCCTTCCAAACAAATGTCCTTGTTACCGTCTAAGCTGTGTGCATTGATTGCTGGGATTTGTTTGAAGCCAGACAAAATGCCATGCAGTTGAAAAAGCTGTGCACATCCACTTCACTATTCCAAGGGAATTGATTTAGCGAGACTTTGGTGCAATGGTACTGATAATTTTTACCAGGATGGTGCTGCAAATTCAGTCTGAAGCGTGGATTGCTGGGTGGAGAGGTGGGTCATTTACAATTAATTTTCTTCTCTGACCTTATTTCGGTTTCATCAACCAAACAATCGCTGTGACATGTAGTCTGGTAAGGCACAAGAAAGAAAAGAAAGAACAACCCGCAATATAAATGCTGATATGTTGTCAATTCACTACAACACTTAAACCAGCCTGCTGCAAGAACTGGAATGACAACAAATGATGTATAAGTGTTTATACTGACGCTTTTTTATGCTTCACGTGATCTAAAGACCAACTACACATCATAGCCATCATTTGGTTGATGAAACAGAAACCAAAGCAGCGCCAAGAGGAATTTCAATAATAATGTATTTAGCATTCATAGGCAAACATCATGAGATAATACATGTATATTAATGACTGATGCATCATTTTAAATAAAGAAACATGCAAGCAAAAATTTAGTATCCATAGTGTTTTAAGTCTTGTGATACATTCACAAAAAGGCACTAAGAGCACATTAAATCCAAATTCCAACAGCGAATGACTTCAGAATAGACAAAACTCATATTATACTGCAAAACTGACAACTGGATGAATGCATGGGGCAACATTCTCGCACCAGGTTCTTCGAACACCCTCCACACTCGTTGCTGGCCCAACAGAGGCCAGCCAGGAACACAGAAATGGTGATGGTGCAGTATCTCTCTCACCTGCTCTTCTTTCTCGTCGCCAGCCTCCTCAGCAGAGCTCTCCTCCTCTGAGCTGCTTTCGCTGCCGCTCTTGTCCGAGCCACTCTCCTCATCGCCACCCTCGCCACGCTGGGCCTGCACAAGAGCAGCACGACTGCATGCTTGCGTTCACCAAGACCTGACGGCATGATCGAAGCCACGCACGCATATTAAGTGGGCACTATGTTTTCCCCATAGCACTGGCAACTTGCCCCCAGTGCTGCAAAGGGTGGAGGCAGTACACAAAGCAAGGGTAGAACACACAGCTCCTGCACCTATTGTACACATCCTTTCTCCCCTAATTTTGTCACAATCATCACTGGCTTAACTATGCCCACTGCGGGACAAAGGCATCTCCAACATGTCCCCAATTAACCCTCCGCTGTGCAGCTGCAGCCCCCTCATCCCCGCAAACCTCCTAATCTCATCCACCCACCTTTGTCCGCTGCTACGCTTTCCTTCCCTCGGAATCCATTTCTTTATGCTAAGAAACCAGTGGCTACCCTGCCTGCATCACATGTACTGTCCATACTCATTTCTTCGCCACGATTTCAGCTACAATGATCATTCACTCGCGCTTATTCTCTGACAAACTCTGCTCTTCCCTGTCTATAATTTTCCGATCCATAGCCTGCTGTGTTGTCCTTAATTTTATTTCAACCCTTTAAAGGGGTGGACACACAAAATTTTTTGTTGGCGTGTTCTTTGTTTCAAACGTTGAGTATTACCCCACGACGCGTGGTACACGCTGCGCAATTCATATAAGTGCGGTAAATAATTTATTATTGCATTATTTATACTGAGAAATTTCGGTTTCTGAGCGCCGGGGTGTGCTGCGACGTCATTATCAGGGAACAGCAGCAAAGCTGGTCACATGGTCCCCAAAAGTTGTGACGCACGTATTGCTGCGTCGTCTGCTCTCGCACACATGCTGTGCATAGCAGTGCCTTTCGAAATAATATGCAGACAAACTTGGTTGGTACTGCAATGTGCTGAGAAAAGCCAAGTGAGCGAGGAACGACACTGAGTCCTGAAACCAAGCAGCTCGCTTCGGCCGATCTCAGTCGCCATACCGCGTATCCCAATGCGTTTTTTGTGCTGTACAGTAGCCGACGGGTAATTCGGACTTGTAAGATATTTCGGACTTTGATGAGGCACCGTCAGTCGCCCCACAGAAGCGCATACATATTCGTGACGGATATTTCGGACTTCAAAAGTCCGAAAGTTTGATTTTTCGGACCAATTTCAGTCGCCTGCGTGCCAAAATCGGCCATCTTATCGGCTTTTTCGCCGGCGCAAAAGGCGCTATCTTGGATTGAGGTGGATTAATGCTGAGGTTGGCTTGGCTTGACACACATTCGCTACCTCATTGTTGCCAATAGAGGTCCCTGCGATCTCTGACACTTCGAGGTGGCAGCCGGATTGTCATCGCCGCCAACTTGCTTTTGTCGCCGACGTTGTCGCGGGCAGTTATCGCTTGTCTCATACATTGAAAATTGGTTGTTGAGGGGAAGGAAATTGTGCCGAAGCTATCTCGCATCTCCGCGGGAAGGGATAAAGGAGGGACTGAGAGAAGAAAGGAAGAAAGAGGTGCCGTAATGGAGGGCTCCGGAATAATTTCGACCAACTGGGGACCTTTAACGTGCACTGACATCGCACAGCACACGGGCGCCTTTGCGTTTCGCCTCCATCGAAACACGGCCACTGCGGTCGGGTTCCAACCCGGGTACTCCAGATCAGTAGCCGAGCGCCCTAACCACTGAGCCACCGCGGCAGGTCTCATACGTTCGCCATTCGCCGTTTCGTCAATTGGGTTTCTCTGACCGCGTTGACCGAGTGGCGCTCAGTCTTCACGAAGTTAAATCTGTTCGCTGTTTTGTGATTGCGCCCGGCGGTTCCGCCGCTTTGAAAGAAAAGTGCCTTATCTTTGCGTGTTTAACAAGCGGTGTGGTGCACACTCGGGTTGTGGACAACATGGTCCCGCCGGGCCAGTCAAAGAAGCGTGGGAAGTATTCCAACTAAATGCGGTGGCCTTGTTGTCTAGTGTGTACAGTGAAAGCACAACCTTGGCGCAAATCGTCGCCAGCAAGAGAATCTTCCGCAAGGTAAAATCAGTGACATGTTTAAGCCGATTTCATCTAAATAAAGTGATTTTTTGTACTTCACGAATTTTTCGAACTGTTCGATTATTTGGACCCTTTTTCGGGTCCCTTGGAGTCTGAAAAATCGGTCGGCGACTGTATTTCGCTTTGCCACGCTGACGCCGATGCTCGACGGACGTCTGTGTCAGTGGCCCGTAGCTGACACATTGCAGCGACACGATGCCTCACTTTTCCTAGCGACCAATACTTGTCTTCGTCTTCACTTCGCGCCGCCCGCGCAGCCCACACTGCAAGACATGCTCATGCAGGGTCCCGTGGCTGCTGGTTATGATATCTGCTGCTAGTTTTCAAACAGTTCATGTATTCACTAAATGAATATTTCCAGACAATTGTACAGGGTTCATAATTAACCGCACAAGTACTTAACTCCTCCAGGAATACGCCCATGACGATGACTGCATCTCAACGCTACTTCTGTTTACATATCTGCATCTGTATACAGGCACCAATTGCGCATTAGTTTGACAAGAATTGCAAGCTGCGTTCCACTTAGGTTAAACAAGCTCATCTCTTCTGTGCCGGTTGCAGGTTTACTTGTTTGCGCAGTGCGATAACTTTGCAAGAATCGCCGAAAAATTTGAGCACCAGCCTAGGGAATGCTTTATAGCCAGGTTGTTGACAACGCATAGGACCGGCGTTACTGACTCGTAAGTGCTTTTTTTCGGTGTGTCCAGTACTTGAATTGAAATTGGTTTACCTATAGGTATGTTCGGCACCCATTCGCGATAAATAAAATGGCTTAATTTGTTGCCCTCAAGCGACGCCAACGACTGTAGCTGCCGCCGCGTGCGCCTGCAGCATTGACCGACAGACTGGGTCACACCGCCTAGCAGCGGCGCTTCCCGCTTGATATATTTGTGTCCTAACACGTAAACAATCCTCGATTTCAGGTCACTGTTGTCAAAACTATGCTCGATGACTATTTGTATTCGCTAAAACTTGTGAACTCGCTCTCCACAATCGCCGACATCGCACATACGAACCCGGCAGACTCGCTAGGCCTATTCGTATTGCAAGTGAGCCGAAGGGTGAACATATGAAATGTAGTTGCTCGTTTCGCTTATTCGTATTACGGAGAAAGTCCAAACCAGAGAGTCATAGTCTCATCGACGGGAAGGTTTCGCTCGGCCACCGATATGAGGTTTCGGCTGATGCGTCAGCGACGGCAGACGTATATGCCGATCAGCACACCGACCGCTGAGTTGCCGAAGCAGCGCCTCGCCGATGTCACCGTTCATAGTACGTCACGTTACTGTGTTGTGATGTCATTGCTATTCACTGACATCATACCCAGGGCTCTATGTCACCCTCTATAGCGCTAGCGATGGGCATCGATCGTCATAAAGAGCACTTAGGGACTCTTTGGAGCTCAATTAAAATATATTTTAAGCGCTTGTTGCATCCAATACTTTGCCGTGGGTGAGCTTACACAGAGGAAGCCCATAACAAGCTTACTATAGCCTCAAAATTTGATGTCCCAACCCCTTTAAGTTAGCTTCCAATTCTGCCTCCCCTTTACATCATTTAGGCATATCCTAGCTTATACCTCTTTGGCTTGTTGCATGCTGTCTCTGCCTTCCTTTCAAGCACAGACAGCAAACTAGAACCGCAGGCACTGCTCCACCTACCCCCATTTCCAAATCCACTGCAATACCTAGCAATGCAACACTAGGAAAACAAAGAAATAAAACTTATCCATACATTGCCTTCTAATCAAAAGCAAAAATTGGGGAGCAGAAAGGATCAGAAAACTGGCCGCAGCCACCGACAACACTATTCCACAAGCATTGACGATGTGTATGACAGCACAGAAAATGGAACGTTCTCTCCAACTGGCCTGTTATAATCTTGGTGCATTAAGAGCAACCTCTCACAAAGAAGTCTAATTTTGTACATGAAACAAAATCAGATGCAACCAGTCCTTTATCAGTTCATTCTTCAGCACAAAAGCCACACATAACACATAAGGCATGGCATTATGAAGGGCTCTGGGCGAATCCTGCAGCACATGGATTTCAACATGCACAGATATCTTTGCGTGCGCAGGTATTGCGCATTTCACGCACATCATGGCTGGAAAATAAATCCATGATGTTGTACGCTACATATTCCCAAAATGCTACAGTTGCAGGATCTGTCCACCACTGGTCAGGCCCTTTCCATCCACTTGAGAAAGCACGTAAGAACTGCTAATCCTACAGCGCTAAGCTCAAAACACAGATATAAAAAATTTATTTGGAAGTTGGTGCTTGCGTTATGTCAGCCTTTGCGTTGCATTCTGTGCTTGGCACTGTAGGATTAGCAATGCATGACCAACTTTGCAAATTAGACTTCTCCGATTGTCTACACTACATGAGTGGTGCTGGGGTTCTTCCCCTTTAGTGTCCTTCTTTAGAGAGATGTAAACCAGTTCCAGATAAGTGTGCTGCTCTACTGTTGATCTCATTTCTGTGCGCACGCGTTTTCAAAACTGAATTGCCACATCTCTCAATCCTGCCAAACACTACCACCCACCAAGAATAGCAGTACTTGTAAATAAACAAACAAACAAACAAACAAACAAAGTATACTTCGTCCCACAAGTTGCTTGCAGGATAGAGCTCTCTTATCCAATCAGGGCCAAGGATGACAACAAATAGTCCCTCAAATATCTGAGCATTACTGTGAGTACTCTTTAAACAATTATTGTAGTAATTGAAAAGGCAGTTCAGCATGGTGGTTTAAAAGTGCTGCATGCGTTTCATTCCCACATTAAATTAGCAGAGAAAGTCCACTACGGAGGCCTGCAGCATAGCAGTGCACCGCCATTCCTAAACATGGCATCTGCCGAGTCTCCCGAGTACACCAGCTGGACACTGGTGCTGTTTCCTAACCAGGATGAAGCCACCAGCCACGGAGGAACACATGTTGCAGAGCACACCGTTCTGATTGATTCTGAGTGCCAGAGCCTTCACAGCGCTGCAAACGACTAGCCCACACCACATAACAAACAAACCAGCCCACACCAGCACTCTGGTAAGCATGGGGCCTGTAAATGACGAGTGCCATGAGATGGTGGGTGGTGTCTGTGTACTGACCCTCCACTGACGGTTCCTCTCTTCCTTTTCCTTCTCCCTCTCGAGCTCCTCGAGGTTGGTGAAGTGGCGTCGCTGGCCCTTGTGGCCACCGCCCCCGCGACTCCCGCCTCGGCCTGAAAAGGTGACGTCCATGTCACTACATACAGTTTTTTACCACAGCACAGAAACCTTCCGTGTATCAATGAATGTGGAAGAGGTACACACAGATGCACAACAGTTCAAAATGCAAGGTGCACGAGGTTCTCGTCTACTAACAGCTCACTTCTATGCAATCAAGCATTTTTTTAAAAGCGATAGCATTAACGCTCTCCTTCTGCTGAAAATCCGGTGTCAGTGTCACCAGTGTTGTGAGCGAAAAATCCCCCGAGAAGCAATTGAGGAGGGCCACCAAGGTCAGTGACCTTGAGGCATCATCACAACCTGTCGACCAGATTGTGCTAAACTGACCAGATTGTGCTAAACTGACCACCATGGCAGGTGGCAGTTAAATTGAAGATTGTTTGCAAGAGGTTGCTCCGAAAGAGTAACCTGGGCCACACAAGCCCCACCGGTGGCAGCACCTGCAATCACAGGGCAGCGTCGCATTGCTTAACCATGCACCACTGCACCAGGAATGGTGTGAGGAGTCGCAGGGATGCATGAATGTAAACCAGAGAATGACTAATTCCAAATAAACGGGCATTAATCCCTTAGCACTAAAGTGTCATACCCTTAAGACGGAGCTTAAGTGTTCCCCCCAAATTTTCATGCTATAAGAAGCAGCAATCCCATGCACTGTTGAGTTTTGACAGCAGGGCACACAATAGGTAGGTACCAGTGGCTGCGAGACTAGCACCAAGGTCAACCAGTGGTCCTGGAAAGGTAGGCAAAGATGCTGGCACACTTTTGGCCATAAAAAAAAAATTGGCAAACAGCAGATCACTGCTTATGCCTCACAAGTGCTGACAGAACAAGGTCAAAGAATGCAGTGTCCAGACCATGATATGCACCTATTGAGATCAGAGCATTGTGTCTCCCGCTACTGGCTGAAAGATGGCGCAGTCTTTACCATAACCGAAAACAGCATGTCTAGTACACTGCTGCGAGTTGCCATACACAAGAGACTGTGGTACCATCAAGAAGGTCGAGATCAGGGTACTTCACCTGCTGGGATAGAACACCCAGTGTTTCTATGTATGCCAATCTGCCGTTACAGTTTAAACAAGCCGAGAAAAAACAGGAGAGAGAACTGCACTGCTGAAAACCCTGCTCTTCAAGACTGAACACTTTCATGATACATGAGGCTACATTCAACCTAAATGTGAAAAAGTCAAGAGCCAATGTCGAGCGCCATAACCACTCAGCCACCGCGGCGGCCACTACAAGGTGCATCCACTCAGTGTTTAATTACTGGCACAGGGAGAAACACAAGCATCTGCTGGTTTGACTTGTTTGTGCTCTATGTTCACAAAGAAAGTATATTCCAAGGTGGGAACTATGTGTTTATCACATACAAGTGATAAACACATAGTGCCTAGTTTGAGTATCCTCTTCGTCAAAAGACCTCCACAGGTGACTACTTGCTGGATGTATTTATGCTGGTTCAATGCCCTCCTCTGCCAAGCTTGCCCAGTCACACACACAAGCCATAAGGCTTTTGCTGAACAAATCTAATCCTATCCCCACCAACAATAAATTATGAACGAGTTCTTTTTTCTGCAATCAGTGGCATGCAAATACTACATGACAATGTAACCCGCAACACATGATTCCCTTGAGGCCCCTTTTCAACTGTGGCAAATTCGCGTTTTTCCCACCTACTGTAGAAAATGGAACAACTTGGACAGATCATTTCGTGCACTGCCTACTAAAGCGTTTTTTGAAGGAGTTGTGTAACCATGCTGCGCGTTTGTTTTTCTGATGTTCTTATGTGCTCACTCCTACTATGCCTGATCTCAGACTTTCAACAGTATTTGAAAAAAAAAAACAAAAAAAAACACGGAGGCGCGTCGACGCTTTGCTACGGGCAAACAACCGCCGAAGGGAATTCCCCTCCTCCCTGGCTGACATGAACCGGCGACGCGGCTCTGCTGGCCCAGTCCACGGTTGCACAGAACACACTTTCAGGCGCCAATGCCGCGCTTCAGCGGGCTGATGCAAGGTGGCGAAAAACGATGCCGGGATTCTTGCAGGCCATATCGCCGGTGCATTTGCGATTCCCCACAAACTAGGTACGGACAGGGTTTAGCGCGTCTGCCAGAACCTTTAGAGTAACGCTGTCACCTGATCCGGGACCGAAAGCGGCGCATCGGGACACCGAGCCTACAAGCACCGATTTTAACCCATTCAAACAAGACCACGGGCGAGTGTGCTTGAGAGCCGAGAGGAGCTCTCCACGACGCCCCGCTAAAGAAATCACAGCGACCAGGTTGTCTTTCGCAAAACGGCACAGGCGGCCAAAAACAGTGGCGACACTTTAACAGCTACAACGAGAGCGGTTTGCTGGCGCCTCCTTAGTTGGCGCGCCAACGAGCGCCGACATATGCCAGAGTGACCATGCTTTTTATCAAGCGCGGCACGCCTCGATCGCCGGCGTCCGGCAGAACGGACGGCGTACTCATGGTGGAAGTAGGCTTTCTGTACAACAGGCCAGCAAACCAATTTATCCGCACAGATTATGCCCGGAAAAAAAGCCCGCAAAGAAGGCGGCAAGCCGCTACACGCTAGAGACGTAGCCCTAGGCGCTCAAGCGCGCTTAGCTCACCTCGACCTCTGGGGGGCATGCTGACAGTCACACGAGGCTCAAGGCGCACCAGACGAGACGACGACGACGATGCTGCGCAGCCGGTGAGATCGCGGGAGAGTAGGGAAAGGTCCAAAAACGAAAGCGAAGATTGCTCACTGGTATGATCGGATGGAGCTGATGGCGGCGGACGATTTCCCAGAAAGACGGTAGGGAAAATGCAAAGAGGAAAAATTCGCAACGTCTTGTAGAGGCCGCTAGATGCCAGAACTCTAGTGGCCACTTTAAGAGTGAGCTTATTATACAGTAAGTGTGGTCAAAAAATTATGAATTAGACTTTATTTTGTCAAGTAAAATACAAAATTGTAATCTAAGGTTTTTTGAGATTGAGGTAAAATATGTGCGATGCGTGCGCGTGTAGTCTGTCTGGCAAGTGCACGTCGTTGATTAGAGATGAACCTAAATGGTCCCAAATTATGTGCCAGCAAAACCACTAAAAGTAGTTTACTACTGACGACTATTATAAATATTCCATTTGTTTTTGTTTTTTTAGAAGACTCAAATTCCGGTTTCAAATAGTGTGATGACACTGGTGATGAAGCGATGATCCCCAGCATGATTTGCAAGTGAAAGGAGTATAGACACCTAAATTTTTGTGCACGTTTTCTTGTTTGTATTGATGCGTAAGGCTTTATTACACACGGATTACCACCTGGCACTCTCCTACGACCGCCAAATAATTTATAATCGCACTTCTTTTTTGTGCAGTTTCGGTTTTTGTTTCAATCATTATTCTTTGCTAGGTGACTGGATGCCGCTTTCCGAAGTGGGCGCAAGTGAAGCCACCGGAAGTTCGGAGGCATGTCCAGGAAGTTCGGTGTCTGCTGTGTATTTCAATGCAAAAAGTCGCGTTTTCGCCCTTCCGTTCTCAGTTTTTCGCGCTGTTTTCGTGTAACGTCTACTGTAATGTCAAAGGAATAAGCAAGCTAAACGCGAGAAATGTGTGCATTGCTTGGGGAACCCTGTAATTTCAGAGGAACCGAAGAAAACATTCATGCAGGTCTCACCATGCCCCGGCAAAGGGGTCCGTGCATTAAACACTATTTTATGATCTGGTTCTTGTCTTACGAGCGCAATTAGGGTAAGCAGTGGAATGACGATCAGTCTAGGCCATCTTAAAAACATTTTCGTGTGGCAAAGAAAAGGCAATGGCGCGGAAACCCTGAAACTCGAACTGCCGCTGTCTCAGTTTCGGGTTGGTGGCGGACGATGTCTCTTCTCATCGACGGCAGCTGATATTTATCGCTTTAGGGTGTCATTTGCCTTCCAGACGTGCTTTTAATCTAACTCAATAGCACAGCCATATTTCATCTACACAGCGCGAGAGAAACGACTGACGAGAAAGACGAATACTGCAGCGCATGTGACAAGCGCTGTTAGAAGTCAACTGCACCAAGCGTCACAAATAACAGCCCATTCAGGCATAATTTGCTGAAGTACGAAACACTACTTGATACACTAGCTCCGTCGAAAAAGTAGCACCATATACCTTTTGGACGCGCTAATGTGTACCAGCAGAACACCGACGGCACCCCACCAGATTGTGGCCTCGCTCCCACTCCGGTTCGGTCTAAACATAATTCGGCAAAATGGTCACTGTAAAGTCGGCTGCCTAATGAAGGTTTCCGCCTATTCTTTCTTAAATTTGTACTCCGTTGATGGTATAACTTGTGCTTAGAGCGCGACAACGTGCATCACAACAAAGAGCAGAGTTGGCGACGCAAGCGCAACGGGACGGCACAGAGCTGAGCACACGAGGTTCCGTACGTATTGTGTGTAGCTACGTTCTGTCGTCTGTTAGCGTCGTCCCATAGCGATGCAATGGACCCTTATTTTCTAAACGTCTTTCCCGAGGACTTTGCTGCTCTCCTCATGCAGTTGACGGCGCAACAAGTAGGCATTGTCATGAAAAAAGACGAGAACGTCGAAAAGACAAGGTGCTAAGTGGAAAACGAAAACTAAAACAGAAAAACCGTGCTGAGTTCCGAATTCATGCACTGCCAAAGGCTGACTTCCGGGACATGCTACCCAATTTTCGGTGGCTTCACTTTCTGGCGCCCGATGCGGCATCCAGCCCCCTAGCGGAGATCAGTTGTTTCAAGAGCCGAAAGAGGACTTGGACGTCAACGTGTACTTACAGGTCACGCGAGACATGAAAAAAAAACTGCGATATAATCGCTGCTTCCTCATTCGTTGTCATTCCTGCTCTTGAGAAAGGCTGGATTCAGCACTGGAGTAAATTAAAACGATGAAGCAGCGATTTTGTGGACATTTTTCTATGCTTCACGAGACACAGAAGCACTCTTGACGTCACAGTTATCGTTTGGCTGTTGAACCCGAAACAGCATGGCAGAAAAAATTCGATTTCTAAATTATTTAGTGGTCGTAGGCGAATATCACACGGTGATTCATACGTAGGAGTGTCTTTGGCATCAGTATAGAGAAGAAAACATGCCACCAAAATTAGGTGTCTATACTCCTTGAAAAGTTGAGGCAGGCGATCTCGTTAGGTGCGCAGTTACTGCTGACGAAGGTGCACTTCTGAAGGCCAAATGAGATAATCCACTTTTGAACGGTGCGGAGGCGGAAGAAGTCTTTCCACCGAGTAGTTGACTAAACTTGTGTGGCTCAGTGCCCGACCGTTGTTCTGGAGAGAGTGCTCGAGCTGACTGTTCCCACGAAGGCGTCTTCGTTATCTTTCTGTGCTGCCTCGGCAGGGGCTAGTGACACCCAATCTGCATCGGAGTGCTTGCGCTCAGAGTGGTAGCCAACGCTGAAGTCGAATTCATGGAGTCGGAAGAAGCTCCAGGGAGCGATGCGGCTAGACGGGTCCTTCAATAAGTCTGGGACATAAAAATTCCGCCTGTACTTCGTCATCCTTCGGATGGCGGGCGCACATCCCCTGCGTCCTCCCGTCGTCGCCGTCGAAAAGACTGCGGCTGTACCAGCTGGCAACTCCAGTGCTGCGAACGTCGCTGATGTGGTGCTTCCAGATTCGTCTGATGAATCCACGGTGACAGAGATGGAATCTGACAGCAGCAGCTTCGCGCTATTTGAGTCGCGCCGCCTGAATAGGAAGTTGCGCCGGACATCAACAGCGGTTGAGTTGTCTACGAGGACTGTTGACAAGCCAGGAGTTTTCTCAGTGGCCTTCGTTCCTACAACGCAGACGGCTAATCTGAACACCATTAACAGACAACGGCTAACCCAGCTTTTCGACCGGGTGGTACCGGGACAAGTCTGTGAAGTCAGAATGGAAGAATATCCTGACAGTAGATGCTAAATCTCAGGCATCAGTAGACAAGCTGAAAGAAACTAGTGTCCTCGGTGGCATGGCGGTCCGCTTCTACGTTTCCCACGGGAAGCGGAATACCACTGGAGTTATCAGTGATGTTGACCCGGAGATAGATGAAAAGGACCTCCGGACGCTGATTAAATCTACGGCCCGGATAGTTGACATTCATCGTTTCGGACGCTCCAAGTGTGTCAAGTTAGTTTTTGAAACTGACGCTCTCCCGTCCCATGTCAAGGTGGGCTATGTGAGGCATCCCGTCCGCCTGCATGTTCCAAGGCCTTTTCAGTGCCACAAGTGCAACAAGATAGGTCATGTGAGTGCTGTTTGCAAAAATGAGGTATCCTTCCGTCGATGCCGCGGGATGCACCAGCATGACACCTGCACGACGGAGACTATAAAGTGCGCCAATTGCTCGGGTGCCCATGAGGCCACAGCTAAGGACTGCCCTAAGATGAAAAACGAAAGACTCATCCTGAAAAGGATGGTGAAGGACAATTCGACCGACCAAGAAGCGGCTGCGCGTATTCGTCGCCGGAAACATCGTTCCCGGCGGCGTCGTCCGGATCCACACAATACTATTCCAGCTGCACCAAAGTCGCAGGAAGTATCAGCTCAGCCGGCACAGCAGCATCAGCCTAAAAACGATAACAAGACGCCTGCGGGAGTGTTCCATGTTACCGCAGTGGCTCAGTCTGATGCGTTTGGGTTAACTTCCTCTGATTCTGAATGGCCTGCTCTGCCATCCAAGGACATCGCCACGGCACGACCAAGACTGGTTCCCACTCCAGCTGACACTGTTGGCAAGACTGAAGGTCAGGATGTCAGCATTATGTTAAAAAGGCTTGTGTGTTCAATGCGCGTGCTGCTTTCAGGCATTAACACGCCAACAGCAAAGACTGTTGTGACGTTTTTGGATGCACTTGAGCCGCTCTTGGCGGCATTGCAGTAATTCATTATGGCACAACCAAAACCCACCTCCTCTGTGACATTACATGTGCGCCGCAGTG
This sequence comes from Amblyomma americanum, assembly GCF_052857255.1. NCBI lineage: Eukaryota > Metazoa > Arthropoda > Arachnida > Ixodida > Ixodidae > Amblyomma > Amblyomma americanum. The sequence goes on along the minus strand of NC_135504.1, from coordinate 76,315,238 downwards.
TAGTGGTGCAATGGAATGCCCGAGGCCTACGCGGTCGTCTGAGTGACTTCCGGCAACGTGTCCACAAGTACCGCTTCCCTGTGCTTGTTATATGTGAGCCCAATGTGCCGTCTCCTTTCCGCCTTTCTGGGTACGTGCTGCTGTGGTCTCGCGAAGAAGACGATACAAGCAAAGTGTTAGTTTTCATACGCCAAGACATTGCGCACGTCCGCCACGTCCTAGAGCCACACAACACAAACCATTACATCTGTTTGACAGTCACGCTAAAAGGACGGATATTTTCGATAATCGGGGCTTACATTCCACCTAGAGATGCGTTTGATACTTCGTACCTATATTCAGCTATCCAGAGTTGCACAGCTCCTGATATAACAATGGGAGATTTTAATGCTCATCACCCTCAGTGAGGCGGTGCTGTTATGAATAACCGAGGCAGGAACCGTTTTGACTTTATGCACTCCTAGAATTTCGTCAATATCAACGATGGTTCACCTACGTTTCTGCGTGGCACGTCGTACAGCAGCTGGTTGGATCTGGCGTTTGTTTTAGCAAGTCTCCAGTCTTACGTCCACTGGTGCAGTGACGTGGAAACACGTGGGAGTGACCATGCACATTCCAACGTATGTATGCGTCAAGTGGTACGCACCTACTACTTCGTCTCGCGTGCGATATACAGACTGGCCTGCCTTTAGAACGTCCGTGGAGACTTCCTGTGCGGACCTTACAACACCGTCCAAAATAGAAGGCTTGATTACGTCCTCTCTCGGTGAGACCACGCGGTATATATGTGCGCCTACGCCAGGATCTAGTATTGACGTGGAATTCGAAAGACTACGCGCAGTCCGTCGGCGCGCCGGAAGGAAATACAGAAGAACTAAATCCAGGTATGATCTCGCCCTTTGTCGCCGAGCTCAAGGACAAATAAAGCGCCAACACGCGAGATTAGGAAGACAACGTTTGAAGCAGTTCTGTTCATCGCTGGATCCTCGCATACCGCTGTCGCGTATTTGGCATGTAGCCAGGATCTTGCGTTCACCCCCACAAGAACGGTATACTTTCCGTGCCATGCCCATTAACCAAAGCCGTATAATGTAGAGGTAGCAGAAGAATTATGCAAAATGGTTGTGGGCACAACTCCGGTAAAATCAAACAGTTTGGAGGCTTTTGTGCTACCTTCACCAGACGACCACTACGACATGCTATTCACGGTGCATGAACTAGAAGCTGCTTTTTCCTCGTGTAGGCGTACATCTACACCTGGTCCTGACGGGATTTCGTGCGCGTCTCTCTCTCACCTTGGCATGGAAGGCCGAATTGCGCTGCTCAATTACTACAATGATACATGGGCTTCCGGAATCGTTCCAGAACACTGGAAGATCAGCCGTCTGGTTGCTCTTTTGAAGCCTGGAAAGCCTCCTTATGAGCTTACGTCATACCGGCCAGTTTCACTAGCAAGCTGCGTCGGTAAGGTTATGGAGTGAATGGTGCTGGCGCGGCTCGAATGGTTTTTAGAGCAGAATGCTCTCTATCCGGACATGATGACCGAGTTCCGGCGGGGACGTTCTTCGATTGACAGCGTAATCGACCTCATATCGACAGTGGAACATGAAAAACGGAGTCGCCGACTCGTCTCTGCGGTCTTCTTGGACATCAAAGGGGCCTAGGATAATGTACTTCATGACGGCATCCTTGATGCCCTTGACGACATAGGCGTTGGCGGCCGGATGTACTCGTAGATTGTGAGCTACCTCACATCCCCAGGATTCTGGTCCATGCGCCTCGAAAAACCGGTCGCGCCATCTCGTGACAGCCGGCGGCGCGGCGGCGCTTAACTCAATGGCGATGAAAAATAAAAATTAATACCTCGTCGCGCATAAATGTTAGAGAATAGCTCTATCACCGATATTTTAAAAGTCTTATTTAAGTTTATTTTAGTAGAGTTTCATCAATGTAGCTTACATGCTGCGTTTACCATCCGCAATAAGCTGCGATAGCATGGAGCCTATGGCGAGGCCCTGAAAAATACCCCACTTGACTTCACCTTATCGCTCACCACAGCCCTAATTTACATTATATCGACAAGCTCTCGGATCTTCAGGTAGCGCAATGTCCTACCTTTAAAGAAACATAAAGTATGTTACATTTTAATGACGCAAAAAATTTCCTGGCTATTTTTCTATTGCTCATTCATTCTCAGCATCGGCAAGGAGCGCGTGGCGCCCTCTCTCGGTGTTTTGGCAAGGCGCACGTCTTTGCTGCAGTGTCCCTGTTTTGGTAGTTTGCTTTGGGAGGTTGAGCCGTGCCGTACGAATGCGCACTTTTATCAAACGTTCCCCCATCTGAGTGAGGCTATGACCATGGGCTGCTACATAAAATGCTACAAGAAAGCGCATGCCTTCTATGAGGTATATAGAGGAAACTATAAGGAGACTCTTTTGATTGACAGGTACACTTTTAATTAAGCGCGTACAGTGACCATACGGGCATTCGTGATAGTGGAATTGCGTGCGCATTAACAGTGCAAAACAGTGAAACTCCGAAACTCCGGGGGAATGAAATTCCCAGATGCTAATACTTAGAGCTCACTCACCGATACTTGTATATGGGTCTTGCACTGTGCTTTGAAAATATCAAAATCGTGTATTAATGACTACATTTGAACAATAATATTATTAGGCTCAATAGCAGACAGCTCTTCGAAAGTTTTGTCGATGTGGAGAAAGTGCATCACGGATGCCTTGAAGTGAACGTTGTAAGTACCAGGCGGAAAACCTGATGCTGCGTTTTATGGCAGTAGGTGATTTGTCCAATGAAACAATTAGTAGTGTGGTAGTTCACAAGCTTTTTTTCAAAGTTGGTAAAGTGCATCCCATGACTCGATTGTTCGCCGTCGATAAGGGCTTTACCATTTCTGTAATCTATGCTAGTTTCGGCAATTATATCAAAGGTGTACGTAAACTATGAACCGCTAACGAAGACTTCATAGAATGGCATGCTGGGAAGTATTATGAAGACTGCGCCATCTGTTCGGCTTGCAAGTAAATACGCCGTTACCCAGAGCAGCAATCAAGAGTCAAACATTAATTAAACGTTCTTGATTACGATTTAAATTTGCTGAGAAATGAATGGAAGTTATTGTCGTATAACACGAGGTTTAAAAGCTTACTGAGTTTCTCCAGCGCGGCGGCTGGGCTGTCCACCCAGCCCGCTTGTGCAATGTGGCAGTCGCATCATTAATTAGTGACAGGACGCTACGTGCGCGCGGCCCTGCATATGGAGTGAATTTACCGTGTTGCGAATATGCGCAACAGCACTTATAGGCACTCTCGGACGAGTGGCGCAAACATATTATTTTTTTTTGCATATGGGGTGCGAGCCTACCCTTGCCTTTTTATTTTTTTGGTGTCGCTCTCCTATGTACTTCTCGGTATCCTCTCTCTTTGACTTTAATTTTGCCGGTTGCAGTTTCGGTACTTGAGAGATTACATAGCAATCGCCGGGCCCGCAACATTTTTAGATTACTTGTATTTTCGTCAACTGTTGTCTATGAAGCGATTGGCAAACTATCACTTCTTCGAGGTGCGGCTCCGGGGGAGTTGCACCGACCGCGGGTGTAAGAAGAGGGTGTCATTTCCAGGGAACGATTAACATCCTCCCGCGACTTTTAAATTTGCCTTGATTGGTTTTCACAGCCTACGATACTAAGCACTCGAAGCAGGGTATTTTCCATACCACGCCTTAGGCCTTTTCTGTAGGATGACTGTCTTTGAAGGGGCAGAGGAGGATTCCGATAACGGTGGCCGGCTTGTGTGTAGTTTGCATCCCTTCCTTTCTGACAATACTGGCCAAGCTTTCGCTGACACCTTTCGCGTGCGAACTGCATGCGCGTTTTTGCCACTGGCGTGTCCTTAGCGTAAGCATATAGAGTTGTTTGCGTTGCTTCCTTTTCGGTTTTGGATGATACATCGAGTGAAGATTCTTGGGTATTAATTTCTTAGAAATGTTTTCTTTTGCTGATGATGAGTTTTAATAGTGCAATGGCAACCTCGCACCAAGCGCAATGGGATGAAGTGTTTTTTTCAACACAAGGTTAGGTGAAAGAGCATTTTCCAAGCACTTTAGCTCAAAGGAATGAAGCGCCAGGCTTCGAGAAAGCTTGTGCCCATTGGAAACCAGTTAATTGGTACACGGCGGCACTGGGGAAGGAATCACACACCGTCCTCGAGCAGCATGCTTAAAGCGATAAGTCATTGCTGTTGTCGCGGATTTTGGAACAAATAAGAAAGAATTTGGAATCGTCTTAACAGAACTTGCTTGAATTTCACCCTACCTTTCAGACACAATTTTTGGCAATGTTCCTCCCACAAAAGGTACGAGAACAAGACCGACTGTTCTCAGCATCAAACGGATGAAGAAGGGTGAGGGGCGGTAACGTGAAGGGCCAAGGATGTGAGCAGGTACATAGGTAGGGAAAAATTCTCTTTCCAGAGCTACACGGACAGCCGGTTGCAGGGTGGTAAAGGGGAGGAAGAAAAACACGGTGGGGAGGGGTCTTCTGCTGTACCTTTGCCTGCCTTTCTTTTTTTTTTCCTCCTTTTACTTTTCCTCGAATCATGGAGCGCAGGCCGTGGTTGCTTGTTGAATGAAAACTGAACATTTTGACAGATTTGCCTATCTGGTTTGGTTTGAAGACTCATATAAAGTGTATGTCTCCAACCAAAAACTTTAATTTTCACGCAAAGTTTCGAACCTGACTGGGCTCCTTCATCAGGGTGGCTGATACCTCTGTCACACGGGCAACGCAAAGGCCTTTAAGAATCAGGTCCTTATATCCAAAGGTCGAATTTCGATGGAGGCGAAATTATAGAGGCCCGTGTACTGTGCGATGTCAGTGCACGTTAAAGAACCCCAGGTGGTCAAAATTTCCAGAGCCCTTCACTACGGCGTCCCTCATAGCCTGAGTCGCTTTCGCACGTTAAACCCCCATAAACCAAACCTTATATCCAAAGGCGCAAGGCTTGCAGCTATATGGCACAAATGTTGCGCCTTTGCCGCTAAGGGCCTTGGAGGCGAAGGCGCTCGTCAGAGACCTTTGGAGCCCAAAGGCGCGGCCTTAGAGAACCTACGATCGCAGTGTCATCCAACGTCTAAAGTAAAATCAATAAAAAAGATACAGCCAACAATGTTTGAAAATATTTTTTTTAAATACTAAAGGTGTGTCTGGCTTTGCTTTTGGTCCAGGTGTTTATATTCTATGCACAGATTTCAAGACAGTGAAAGTGTTGCAGCAACACCGAGTGCTCCTGGTGGCTAAGGCAATACACAATACGTGCTGCTGATGATGAAAGTAGCTCTTGCAATACTTTTAAGGAAGCTATCAGAATAAAAAAATTGTCTGAGCTCAACGACTGATAAGAATACCCCACTTTAATTTTAAAACACTCGCTTCAGCCGCCTCGAGCACAGCAGCGGGTGCTAAGCCTGAACGACTGTTTCACCTTTGGGCTACACCGTGTAGGTGCGTCGCTGCTCCTTTAAGCTTTCGCTCCTTTGGTGAGAAAAGGTGCCTTTGCTGGAAAGGCCTTCGAGGAATGCCGTGTGACAGGGGTATGAGCGCAGTAGCTAGCTTCTTTAAGTATGGAGGGGAGGAGGCGGTCAAATGAACAAAAGATGTGATGTGAAAGGCGTGGGGGAGGGGGTGGAAGGGGGGTTAAGGCTGTGAGTCAGGTTGTCGCACTGTGGCGAGGCGGCCAATGGCGACTTGCTTTCGTTGAGTTGAAGAAAGAAGTCCCTGGGCCTATACTGGGGGCAGGTTTCCTTTTGTGCGGTTAATGTTGTTCGGGGTGGTTTGGATGTGGCAGGATTCGAGAAGGAGTCTTTTTTGGTAATTTGTTTCGGTTCCGAGGATGCTGGTTTCTTCGAAGTTGATTATATGGTCTGAGTCCGCGGAATGTTCGGCTACAGGAATGCCCTCTCTTGAAAAGTTGCGGACGTCGTTTCTATGTTGCCGTATTCTTTCTTTGAGATTTTTGGTTGCGCCGATGTAGCTTGCGTCGCAGTCGGCGCAATGAATTTTGTAGACAATGCCTTGGGCTTTTTCTCTTGGCCGCCGGTCTTTGGGAACAGGTAGGCAAAGCACAACAGTGTTTGTGGGCTTGTGCGAAACCTGGAGACCCGATTTTATCAAGATTCGGGCGATGGTTTCGCTGACGCCTCCGACATAAGGTAAAGTGACGTATTTTGGTGGTGGCGCTGGTCCTTGTGCGTTGATTTCTTGGCGCATATTGTAGTGTTTTTGAAGCCGAATGATTTTTTTTTCAATAAATTTTTTTCGGTAGCCGTTCATGATGATTTCTTTGAATATCGTGCGTTGTTTCTGCGTTATGTTTCTCCTCCCTACGGTTTGAGGCACGACGAAGTCGGTGCCTTTGCGAAAACGGCGCGGAAAGGTCAGGGACACACTCTGGTCTCCAGGTCGTCAAAAAAAAAACTTACAACCGCTAATGTGTCAGTCCCGGCAAAGGGTCTCTCCACACACGGACAAAAATCTCCCAAAAATGACATCAGAGCTTGTGCAGAAGATCAGTTACATTCTTTAATACCTTCCACCAACCTAAGGAATTCCACCAGCTTTGTTAAAAGCGCAGCGCATCACACAGGTAAACAGTGGGACAAAAACAAATTTCGGATGGTTTAGCGTGGTTTCGCCCAATGCAACTAGGAGCGCTAGCACTTCGGTTTTCAGTGCTGTTTCGATGTTCGGTTCCGTTGAGCACGGATGCAGTTGAAGAAGACGACGATATCCAAAACACAGCGCAATAGACTGGTATTTTAGGACGCAGAATGTGCGGCTGTGGCAGTGTTGCAGTTGTCTAATGCAGTAACCAACAAAACTGATGTGTTCTCGCCGCCCCGGGATCGAGACTCACTCGCGGCCGTAAAATATTTCCGATTATTTTATTTCAGGTCAAGTAAATCTCAGACATACAGACAGACCACGTCGAAATCCAAAATTGAAGCCTCAGTGCCAGAATAAAAAATGCGACCCTGTTAGCCCGCTGTTGTTCTGCCAGCTTGTGGAGGCCGCGGTTAGTACCAATGCGGCCGCTCGATGGAACCGCATCATCGAGTGGCCATGGTTCTCACCTGCTCACTCAATGAAAAAGACTGCACCCCCACCTTTCGCATCACAGCTTTCATTGCTTTGACCCCCCCCCCCCCCCCCGGTCACACGGGCACTCTAAAGGCACTTTGAACTAATGCTCCTTTACGCTCCCAAAGGAGCACTAATTCAAGGGAGTTCGTCCGTGCTACACGGTCGCGGAACGACCTTCGCAAGAAGTTTTTAGCGCCCTCATCGGCAAAAAGCGTTAATAAAATTGCAAACCTCACTGCACATGTAAATACAGAAATGTCAATTTTTTTAGTAAATTAGTTTTATAACCGTATTATGTTAAAGCAACAAAATTTTAACTGCAATAATGACATGATTTTCCAAGTACAGAGCATAACATCACAGTGCAGGCCACACTGAGCCCAACTCGCTCAGTCTGGCTCAGGCTCAGCTTAGTTCTTCGGTTGTATAAAAAAAATCTATAAAAAATAGCAGTGCAGTCTCGACGTGCGATAATCGTGGGTGAGCAGTGGCGACCTGTGTCTAGTGGCAACAGCACCGCAGATGTGACGAGCTGCTCTCCGTCGCTACTCGCTACAAACAACATGGCCAACATGGCGGCATATTTACCGTGGCTACCGTGACGCTCGTATATCTGGAACGAGAGTATGGCGTGGTGAGACTGCCACAAAACAAATGATCTTATATTTTAAAACACCACTAATCTTATGAAGTGAATTTATAAAATGAAAATTGAACGTTTATTTTCTCAATTTATTTATGCTGTTAATTCGCTGGGAGAGAGAGTACTCTCTTGAAGCCTCAAAGGACGAACTCGAGCTGTCTTGTTTCGAAGCTCCTTTGAGCTAGATGTCCTTTGGCGCGTCCGTGTGGCAGCGCGTGTTTGTCCTTAGACTAATGGAGCAGTAGTTCAAAGTACCTTTACAGTGTCCGTGTGACAGGGGTATTAGACTAGCTACTGCCCTCGTCACTCCTGATGAAGGAGCTGAGTCGGCTTCGAAACATTGGGTTAAAATTAAAGTTTTTGGTTGGAGATGTGCAGTTTATTATGAGACTCGGTTACCACTGCAGAATGCCAGATATCTTATTCTTTATTGCCATATATTTTCACATTGCTTTGAGTACGCATGTCGCCACTATTGTTTTATTCTTTTAGTCGTGATGTCACTGTGCTCGTATACCGCTCTGCGGGGAAACGTGAGCGCGTGCTTGTTAAGACTTACGACTTGTTATCTTTTTCGGTGAGAATTTGTGCAAGAAAATGCGGCGTTTTAAAAAAAAATAAGGGAAAGGATTGGCCGCGTCATGTGTGTACACAGGTTGACTCATTCTCATATACAGGTGTGTAACAGAACGGTTTCCTGGCTAACAAAACTAGGAAGTGTGTCGCCGTGCACGGAAGCGTGACTTTCTTGAAGTTAAGCGATTCATCCAGCATAAAATGTCTTTTTTTTTTATGAAGACATGACCTTTTATGAAGACAAGACACACATCGACCTTTACCTTAACTTTCGAGGTCCTTACCTTTACGGCCCCTTTCCGAGATTCAGAAACCAACCTTGCCCTTAAACTGCACCTTTAGCCGCCCTTTCGGCCTCGGAAAAGGCGCGTTCGCAAAGGTAGCCCCTGGCCTACCTTTAGCAGCTCCTTTCGTCAATTCAACATGGCAACCGAGTACGATCGGCGACCGCTTTTCTGATTCATCAAGTTCACGGAGTAAATGGAAGAAATCGAAGCCGGCACGGCGAGTGCTGAGGGATTGCCAGTACCCGATGGAGCGGTTCGACGATGAGCTTCTCGCGAGGTACCGCTTTTCGAAGCCTGCCGTGCTGGAGCTCTTGCCTGTGCTGCCGCTGCACCGCTGGCCTAACGGACGAGGTTGCCCCGTGCCGGTGCTGCTGCGACTGCTCACCACCATTCGATTTTACGGTGCGGGAACTTTCCAAGATGTCGCCGGCTACCCTGTCGATGTATCCTTACCGGTGGTATCGATTGTATCCGCCGTAATCCGGCACTGGTCGAGTTTCCCTAAACCGAATATATGCAAAAACTAAAGCAGGAGAGACATGTGTGAAAACTTCGTTGGTGCGCCGCCCTGGTCGCCTCTTGCAAGCTGCCGCTCCACTTCAAGCAGGGAAACACCGATCGGCAAGCATCGATGAGCAGCTCGGCTCAAGCGCCGCTCACGGCCGGTATCACGCTTTGAAGTTCGCACCAGAAAAGGCAAAACATCTATGTTATCAGAAAGACTACCTGCTATCGTCGAGCAGCGACAAAACATGCCTGTGCAAGTAGCGAGCTTTCGGCTACAGCACCACCCGCGTGGACGCCGCGCTACGAACTGCGCCCGGCTGCCCTGGTCGCCGCTAGGCCTATAGCCTGTTTCGCATCGATGCAGCAGCGCTCAGCGCTTCAGAAGTCGCCTGCGCTGTAATCATGGCGCACTATTGATATCACTGTGCTGTCAACAGCTACATCTCGCAATAGACTAAAGATATGGTCGATTTGCAGGACGCCTTCGGCACCGGAGCTGGCGGACGCCAAGCGAGTCGGACCGCAACGGCGGGCAAACAGAAGCTGCTAGGTGGTTCTCGCAAAAAATTTGCTCGCATCACAGTTGTCACTTTTATCGAGCAATGACAGCATGCCTGCGCAAGAGACCACCTTCCGGCAGCGACATGCCTGCGGTCGCGCCGGGCGACGGACTACGCTGCTTCCTGACTGCCCTGCTCGTCGCTAAGCCTAACAATGTAGTTTCTCATCGATGCCGGAGCTGAGGGCGCTTCGGAACAGGCCAGCGCTATAATAAAAATACTACTGTCGTCACCCCTTTCACTGTGAGCCTGTCCCGTAATAAAATAAAGATATGTCCGATCTCCGCGACGCCTTCAGCAGTGGATCTTGAGAAAGCCAAGGCCGAGCCGCACAAGGCAGCAGCAGCAAAGCAGCTATGGGATGAAATTTCCTTGTATCGCAGTTGTCCCTTCTACCAGCATCTCCGTATTGGTCAACAATCCTCAGAAAAGGTGCACGCTCGACGTTTAGCGCAAAACAACAAACGCGTACAAGCACAGCACACCACGATAGAGGCACATGAAAGTAAACAAACACCGACGTCGACTCAACAAAGCATCTTGTAGCGACGGCTGCCTATCACTGTGGCTAGCCCAAGAGGAAAGATGCGTAAAAATTTGAGCCAGGCTAGTTGATTTCGTCTACTGAATGATTATGACAGCTCCAGCACAAGTTTAACTGCTTTCTACAGTATACAAAACAAGTTATCAGTACATCCACTGATGCGACAAACATTAATATTTCTTTAGCCTCGTTACCATACCTCTTACTTCTGTGGGTAAGGGCGCTTTCCGTAAGGCTGCCGAAAGGTGGATTTCTGAATCACAGCTTCGCCTTTCCCTTACCTTTCACTTTCAGTGACCTTTCTGAAAGGCGCCCTTCGCGTTAAAGTAAGGTAAAGGTAAGGCCAGTTTGTGAGTATGGGGGCTAATGTCGGATCGAAATGGTCGCGTTTCCTCGAGGTATCCGCGTCGGAGGTGGTGTTTGCGGCTGGGCGAGCAACCCAATTTAGGCCGGCTTCGTTCAATCGAACACGCTAATTCTTTTAGATAACTATGCCCGCATCTTACAGTTAGTGCAGCGGCGCCGAAATCAAATTTTTCCACTAACATAAGGATCACCGTCGCTGCTTTGGCAGGCCTTCTCGCTTAGCAGTGCTTGCCCCTCGTTGATGACATTTAGCTTTAGCATTGAGCGATACCGCACGTCGCTCTTTTGCTTTATGTAACTCCAGCTGAGCGTCGACGCGTCGCGGCGCTCTCTGCCTCGCAAATTTTGTCGAAAAAAGCGTCCCAGTCTTACAGCGTCCCGATATTTTATTATTTTTTAAACGATCACCGTAATGAGCATCCGAATACAGTATTAGCGCAGAAATTCATCCAGCTCCCATATTCAGCAGACTGAAGCGAAACCTTCTGAAATTCGTTTGACGGTACTGTGATGACCCCCATAATGCGCAGGTCCACACGGGACGGAGAGGCAAAGAGACACAGTATGGCTCAGTTTAAACAAACAGGTATATTCAATAATTACACATGATTAAGGTTATACATCAGAGGCTGGGGCGTCCGAGCTTACGTGCCGACGACTTCATGGGGGCGATGGAGTGGCTCCGGAGTTGGGCTCGAGCGGTTGCTGGCAGAAGCTGCACGCCGTCGGGCTTCGGCGCTGAAGGCCCTCTTGGCGAACGATGTCGTCCTCAGCGTCTATGCAGTAGAATTTCAATAGTCGTCCGTTTCTTCGTGGATAGTTCACAAACCCTTCCTCTAGTGTCGTTCGGCTTGGAAGATGAACAGGAGGCGAGCTTGTAGATGATGACAGCAGAGCATAATTTTACAACATACATATACAGAGAGTTAAACTGGAAAAAGCAGAACTGAATTTACAAAAGAACAAACTTTGCACTACTTTACTCATCGACCGGGCAGGTTAGTGCCTAAGTAGCATCACATTACATGCTAAGCATGGAGCCCCAGCTCAGACTGAACTGCATCCGTTTACATGCGCTTTTAAGCACTTGATTAACAAAGGACTAAGGGCGGTCATTTCCAGTGGCCCGCCCAAAGCATCAATTCTCCAATCCAAAATAACATGCGAGATGGGGACCACCCCTTGGGTGGGGCTTAGCCTCGACCCCAGAGTCTGTTAACAATACAAACTAAATAAACAACAAAAACGCCACCACTCTCTCTCAAGTGAGAGTATACACAGGCTCTCTCTTCGGAGCTAATTCACTAGCGCCTGTCTTTCCACATTCTTGGCGAGTACTGCCTGTCTGTCTGACAGGTGTCCGTCACGGCCCTTCTGGGAAGCTGTGGGTGCCTTCCCGGCGATAGCCCACGACAAAGGGGGGGGGGGGAGGGAAAGAATGTTGTCTTCGCGGTAGCGCATAGCGTCGGCTGTGGTACGGCGCGCTCTGGCCCGCTGACAGCTTCTTTGTCCTGGAATGTGCCCGGAAATTGGGGAGGATAAAGCCTGTTTCCCCGGGGCGGCGGCGGGTCCGGTTGTTCTGGTCGTCACTCAAAGAGCATGGCTGGGTAATTGATGATGCCGCTGTCACGGGTCTCCGTCTACGCCGCGCCGTCGAACGTGGATCCTCGTAGCACACACGGAATGTCACACTCGCTCACCCTCCAGAAGAATGTTCTCCGAACATTTGAGTCCACGCAGCTCCCCTTGTCTTTCTGAATCGCCTGCACAACACCATATGCCTCCGCTGTCAATACTGGCGTCTCCAGGGGCAGCACTGATCTTCTTTTACAGATAAACATGAAACTCAGCACCCAAGCCTCTCCTTTCTAGTCCAAACTGGACGAAATAAATTTACCACAGTTACAAAGGAGCTCCCACTTCTAGCACGATCACGGCACAGACAAAAATATAGATAACGAAAGGAAGTAGGGCAGGTTCTGCATGCGCTCCGCATGCTCTCCTGTGAAGGTGTTACTTAATGACAGAAAGGTTTAACTACCAACTCCGATAACTTAACACATAAGCACATAGCAATGTTATGAGCTGCGGCATTACACAATTCTAACCAGTTCACAACTCCGCTCTGTTTACGCCATTAGTCCGACTTAGCTTTCCGATTTCGCAGCGGATATCGGCCTTCATGAGTCATACTATGTAAGTCTGTGCCCCTTTGTCTGCTTTGGGACTCGCGAGGGTTCGTGGCAGGAGCCTCTCCTGGCGTTATCTGCGCGGCAACCTCGCGCGCTTCTTCTTCTAGCAATGCATGAAGTAAATCCGGTGGCATTCCGGCCGTCACCTCGGGCGCCTGCCGAACAAATGCAGGAGAGGGCGTTTCTTGCGAACTATCTGCGCGCTCCGCTTCACTTCTGTCCCCATCAAAATCCGCGCTTTCCCTTTCCTCATTTCTTGAATACTGAACCGGTGCCGACTTGAGGCGATTTGCGTGTATCCTTATCAAACGCCGGTTCACGTCTCGGACTCTGAAGTTTACCGGAGAAAGCTTCTCGACAACCTCGCACGGTCCTCTCCACTTCGTCTGGAACTTACGAGCTAGCCCAATCTGCCTTTGGCAGTTTTCAATGTACACGCTGTCCCCCACATCAAACGGCGCGTCTCTAGCACTGCGATCGTGCACGTCCTTCCTGCGCTTCGCCGCTTTCTTTAAGGACTCCTTTGCGATGTCCCTCGCCACTTGCAAGCGCGATTCTAGCTCAACCTTATAGTCGTCCAGTGAAGCGTATGGGACACGACGGGGGCCCTCTGGCACTTCACTAGGCTGGTCCGGGTCTCGGCCGTAGAGAAGAAAGAATGGCGATTCGCCCGTGCTCTCGTGTGCTGCGGAATTGTAGGCAAACATTGCATACGGGAGCCACAAGTCCCAGTCCCGCTGGTCGCGCGAAACAAAATGCGACAGGAACCCGGCCACGGTTTGGTTCAGTCGCTCCACCGCGCCGTTGCAAGCCGGATGGTACGGTGTTGTCTGCTTCTTAGCGATCTTAAGCAGCTCGCGAACTCTCCTCATTAGCTGCGACACGAAGTTCGTTCCCCGATCTGTCAAGAGTTGCCTCGGGGGTCCATGTCGGAGCACGATCTGTTCGACAAATGCTCTTGCAACCGTGTCTGCCTTCTGATCTGGGAGTGCTACCGCTTCCGCGTATTTTGAAAGGTGGTCGACAAATACTAAAATGTACTTGTTTCCGGAAGTGGTTGTGGGCAATGGGCCCATTATGTCCATACCTGTCCGCTCGAAGGGAGCCGAAACCTCAGGGAACGGCTGAATTGGAGCTGGTCTTCGTCCCTTGGGTGTTTTTCTTTCGAGACAGGAATGACACTTCGCACAGTAGTCTCTAATATCCTGTCGCATGCCACTCCAAAAGTACAAACGCTCCACACGCCTGCGTGTCTTCGCTACGCCAAAATGACCGGCGCATGGCGCATCGTGAAACGCGCGAAGAACCCTTTCTGTCCACGACCGAGGTATGACGACTCTCTCCCAAGCGGTTTTCTCTGGTCTCCCTTTCCTGGTTGGCCTCGTGCGCCGACACAGGGTGCCGTCTTTGCCAATGAAATAACCTAGCTGTTCGGGGTGAGACGATGCGCCCTCTAAGCTTTCGATTATTCGCTTCAGGTCAGGATCTTTGCACTGCTCTGTGCGTAATTCGGCGGGGTCGACTACGGGGACAAACTCATCTATAGCTGCCACGGCAGCTGTGCGGCTGAGTGCATCAGCATTCAGATGTGTCTTTCCTGACTTGTGCTCAACTTCAAAGCAGTATTCCTGCAGGTGTAGATTCCATCTAGCGAGTCGCGAGCTAGGGTCCCTGACACTCATCACCCATTTCAGAGGATGGCAGTCTGTGACTAGCTTGAATTTGCGGCCGTAAAGGTAGCATCTGAGGTGCTTTACTGCCCAGACAACGGCGAGGCACTCCCTTTCCGTAGCTCCGTACTTTTGCTCTGTGGGGCTCAGCTGTCGGCTAGCAAAAGCAACGGGATGTTCTTTGCCCTCGATAACCTGAGATAGCACGGCACCCACTGCGAACTTTGACGCATCTGTGGCCATAACGAAGGGCAAATTAAAATCCGGGTGGCGCAACAGCGGTGCACTCATTAGCTTCCTTTTCAGGGCCCCAAAAGCATTCTCCGCGTTTTCGTCCCAGCGAAAGGCGACATTTTTGGCTGTTAAGGCGGTGAGCGGCTTAGCGAGCTTGGCGAACTCCTCTATGTGCCTTCGGTAGTAACCGATCAGGCCGAGAAACTGCCGGACCTGGCGGACGCTAGTCGGGGATGGAAAATCCGAGACACACCTTAGTTTCTCAGGGTCCGGTCGCACGCCGTCAGCTGAAACAACGTGCCCGAGGTATTTCACCTCGTTTTTGAGGAATTGGCACTTAGAGGGCTTCAGCTTGAGACCCGCTGCTCTTAGTCGCACCAAAACCGGCTCAATATCGCGCAAATGGTTATCAAAACTGTCACTGTATATGATAATGTCATCCATATACACGAAGCACAGCCTCCCCAGAAGACCTGCCAGGATAACATCAGCGGTTCTCTGCCAGACAGCAGGGCTGTTGGCCAGACCCATCGGCATTCTTTTCCATTCATAGTGCCCTGAGGGCGTGTTGAATGCCGTTTTCTCGGCATCTGCCGGATCCATTGCTATCTGCCAGAATCCCGCCGCCATGTCCACTACCGTGAAGTACCTGGCAGAGCCCAGCTGAGAAAGCGTCTCCTGTATATTGGGGATGGGGTATGGATCGATGCGAGTTACGGCATTTAGTTTGCGGTAGTCCACTACCAATCGATACGAGCCATCTGGCTTTTCCACCAATAGTGCTGGTGCTCCCCAGGGTGACTTTGAGTGTTCGACAATGCCGCGATCAATCAGGTCCTGCACCTGCCGCTCCATCTCCTCACGTTGGGAGTAAGGAATCCTGTACGCACGCTGGTAAACGGGCGATGAAGTGCCGGTTTCTATCCTGTGCTTTATAACGCCACAGCAGCCCAAATCCAGGTTGGACGCGGCGAATACCTCCGAGTAGTCGTTCAGCAAACCAGCCAGAGCCTCCCTCTCCCTGGATTTTACGTGAGAAAGATCGAACGACACCTTTGGAGCAGCCGAAGGACTAGCATGCTCTACAGTTGCGAGTACCGTATCGGTGGGCTCACGTTGCTCTATCGCAGAGGTGAAGAAAGCCAATGTTTTGTTCTTGGGAAGGCTCAGTGGCTGCTGGCTACAGTTAACCACCCGTAGGGGCACTCTGTGGGCGTCATTAACTGTCACGAGGCACGCGGCTGCCTTCAGGCCATTGCTGAGAGAGTCGACCGGCTCAAGCACTCCCACGGCGCCGCTCTCTACATCTGAAGGCACAAACGCGTACAAAATGTGCTCCGACCAAGGAAGGACGACCGCCTCATCGACCAGTCTGACGGCAACCCGCGAATATACCTTCTCCAATGATCCCACTGTTTGACGGGTGTCAATATCGGTAATGCGAATCTCAGCCCCTCTCCTGTTCAAAAACGGAACTTTTGAACCGCCCGCATTAACCTCTTCCTCAGAGAATGAAACTACTACCTTCCCTTTTCTCAAAAAATCCTGCCCTAATATACCTGACACTCCGTTTGGCAGAGACACCGTGTCCGGGCATACGTAACAGGGGTGCTCCAATGCAATTCCGCCGAGGGAGAAGTGTAACCGGTAGAGTCCACTTATGCCAAGAGGATCCCCCGTTATGCCTACAAATTTGGTTGCCATACCACCAGACGCTACCAACACCTCGCGGTCCCCCTTCCTTCGAAGCGTGTTAAAACTGCTCTCCTTAAGCAATGTCACCTTTGACCCCGTATCTATCAACAATTCCATGCAACAACCATTTAACTTGCAACGCACAACAGGGCATGCCTCGTCGGCCACACAAACTACCACCACCTCATCATCTACTGCTCCCTCCCCACGCTCCTCAGGCTGGGGAGGACTAACTAGTTTTTTGACTCGGTATCTGGAGCCCCGCTGTAGGCTTGCTTAGGGCATGTCTCGCCTGCTTCTCTTTGTGGCTCCCCACGGCGCACGTTTTGGCAGAACCTGGCGATGTGTCCGCGACCCTGGCAAGCGAAGCATACGATTTCTTCAAAATCTCGCATACCGCGCCTGTAGCTTTGTGGCGGTCTCCGGTTTCCAGCGAATGAGCGCTGTTGAGCGCGCGCTTCAACCTGGTGTTCTACCTGCTGAGATAGCAGCTGTTCTAAGCGATCTAATCGCTCTGTCAAGAGAGCAACCTCAGGGTTGAGCACCGCTCTCTCTATGACGCGTACTCTCGCTGCGGCTGTCGTTAACGCCTCATTTCGTTCCTCATTTAATGCGGCCTCCACGGCTTGGTCGAAATTGCTCGGCTTGCGCGAGAGCACGAACCGGCGCACGGGGTCTTGCAGACCAGCCACGAACAAAGCGGTCATTTCCTCTTTAAGTAGTTCCTCCGCGTATTTCTTCCTTAGCTGGTCTCCTTCCTCCTCCCTGCTTAACGTATGGCGTGCTAGGCGCTGAAGCCGCGACGCAAATGTTCGCACGTCCTCCCCTACCATCTGTTCGGCGTCACGGAACCTCTGTACCCGCACGTGACGTGGTTCAGTGTCGAAATGCTCAAACGCGAGCTTCTTAAATTCCGCAAATGATTTTGTGGATTTTACTTTTTCGTCTCGCCATGCAAAATCATGAGCAGCTCCTGCCATCTTACACCTCGCCATTCCCAGCATTTGAGCATCGGACCATCCCCCCATTTTCCCAATCTCTTCTAGCATGGAAAAGAAATCGCAGATTGGAACCCCTGTCTTATCTCCCGTAAACGTCGGAATGACGCTTCCTAATGCCAGCATGCTTGCTCCGAGCGACAGCTGTGGAGTGGGAGCTCCCTCAGATACAGTCATTTTTTTTTTCAAGCCCTCCAGTGCCTCAAGCCTCTCAAATGGGGGTAAAAGTCCCACAATCAGTCCCGTGATTCCCTTTTGATTACAATTTTGAAGTCATGAATGTCACCGCATTCAGAGGACATTTGCCTTTGAGACCCCACTTCTGACACGAGTGTGATGACCCCCATAATGCGCAGGTCCACACGACACGGAGAGGCAAAGAGACACCGTATGGCTCAGTTTAAACAAACAGGTATATTCAATAATTACACATGATTAAGGTTATACATCAGAGGCTGGGGCGTCCGAGCTTACGTGCCGACGACTTCATGGGGGCGATGGAGTGGCTCCGGAGTTGGGCTCGAGCGGTTGCTGGCAGAAGCTGCACGCCGTCGGGCTTCGGCGCTGAAGGCCCTCTTGGCGAACGATGTCGTCCTCAGCGTCTATGCAGTAGAATTTCAATAGTCGTCCGTTTCTTCGAGGATAGTTCACAAACCCTTCCTCTAGTGTCGTTCGGCTTGGAAGATGAACAGGAGGCGAGCTTGTAGATGATGACAGCAGAGCATAATTTTACAACATACATATACAGAGAGTTAAACTGGAAAAAGCAGAACTGAATTTACAAAAGAACAAACTTTGCACTACTTTACTCATCGACCGGGCAGGTTAGTGCCTAAGTAGCATCACATTACATGCTAAGCATGGAGCCCCAGCTCAGACTGAACTGCATCCGTTTACATGCGCTTTTAAGCACTTGATTAACAAAGGACTAAGGGCGGTCATTTCCAGTGGCCCGCCCAAAGCATCAATTCTCCAATCCAAAATAACATGCGAGATGGGGACCACCCCTTGGGTGGGGCTTAGCCTCGACCCCAGAGTCTGTTAACAATACAAACTAAATAAACAACAAAAACGCCACCACTCTCTCTCAAGTGAGAGTATACACAGGCTCTCTCTTCGGAGCTAATTCACTAGCGCCTGTCTTTCCACATTCTTGGCGAGTACTGCCTGTCTGTCTGACAGGTGTCCGTCACGGCCCTTCTGGGAAGCTGTGGGTGCCTTCCCGGCGATAGCCCACGACAAAGGGGGGGGGGAGGGAAAGAATGTTGTCTTCGCGGTAGCGCATAGCGTCGGCTGTGGTACGGCGCGCTCTGGCCCGCTGACAGCTTCTTTGTCCTGGAATGTGCCCGGAAATTGGGGAGGATAAAGCCTGTTTCCCCGGGGCGGCGGCGGGTCCGGTTGTTCTGGTCGTCACTCAAAGAGCATGGCTGGGTAATTGATGATGCCGCTGTCACGGGTCTGCGTCTACGCCGCGCCGTCGAACGTGGATCCTCGTAGCACACACGGAATGTCACAGTACTAAAAAAAGGAAACTTTGCAACCACGAGCGCAGAGAGGGATTGTGACCAACGCCGCCAAAAATGGGCATTCTTACGCTTCATACCACTGAGTCACAGCCGTGGCATGCCGCGCTATGATAAAGTGCTTGTTGGTAGGAGTTATACCCCTGTCACACGGCCAGTTTCAATCTCCCTCGAGTCGAGGGTCTTCGAGATTTTCAATCGCCATCGAACTCGCCGCTGCTACACGGCAAATCTGAATGGCCATTGAAATGGTTCTCGTGTCTTACGCCACGGATGTGTGGCGCCAGAATCGCTACTTTGGATTTTGCAAAAATAACAAAAATATTTGATAAATGTATACTAAATGCTGAACTACACGCATACGCGAAAGTCGTTCAAAACCCTTTTAATTGCACGTACGCGACGGACATATGCAGACACTGCTGTAGCCACTCTAATACAAGACGAGCCAAAACCCAGCCAATCCAACTGCGTCGGAGTGCCATGATATCTGAAAAACAAGAGCTATTTGTCTCTTGAAACCTTATGCGAGGGTAAGAATGGGCAAATCGAAGGCGAATACAACCGCTTAGAACACGATATTGCTTTGAGGGATTAGCGACGAAGCTGTTATCGCTGTGAAGCGGGCGGGCAGGGTGCCGCCATATTGTCAACGTTAAGGACGCAAGCAACGCAAAGATTGCAACACAAAATTAATGCGCTTAAAACAAGTCTCATTTAATTTTAAAATAATTTTACAGACTGCTTGCATTAAATTTTATGCGAATAATGTTTGTTCATGTTTTTGCACCGTGGATGTGTCGTGTACGAAAGTGCGCTTGGCGCCGCTCGAAGCAACGCTAGCAACTATAGTGAACTAGAGTATTCTAGTACACTATACTAGCAACCTTGGGCAGCGCTCGAAGGCCCTCGAAATCTCGACGGAGTTCTGCGCTACTCGTTGACTCGATAGGCTATTGACTCGATCGCCATTGAAACTGCCCGTGTGGGAGCGCTCGATCGCCTTTGAGTCGATAGACTATGGGTTCGAGGGCCCTCGAAATGCCCGTGTGACAGGGGTATTACTTATATCGTCGTTATCATCATCTTTCATCGCTTCGTTCTCTGGTTCGCAGGGGTCGTGCCGTGAAAGCGTACAAGTGATTAACGATAAAGTAAGACTCGTCTTTGTCACCCACACCAGCTTTTATGTAGCTGTAAAAAATAAAGGCGAGAAGCGGACCATTTATTGTGTGATGGTATACTTGCAGTAGTTTTAAGAGCGTGAGCTCTTACTCATCACGTTTCTCGATTTCTTAGGGTCTGCTACCAGCTCCCTTCGGTGTGAAATTTTTTAAGTCCGAGGAATTCAAGATGGCAGCCATCCTCAGTGAATCAATTTTGCAACCAATTTTGTGATTGACTGGCAACATCATGGGTATATCGAATTGGTGATTGATTGGTTACATCAATTACAAATGCAAGATGTCAAAATTGTATTTCCATTGGTGTCCCCTCACTTTAATCTCATTCATATCAATTGTAGTAAACCACACAGATAAAGCGCGAACTCCAAGCGCCCTTCTTTGGCGTACGCGCTCAGCGTCGGCGCTCTTGGTGTACGCCAAAACCGGCCTGCGCATGCGCACTGCAGAAGACGCCAGCGATTCTCGGCGAGGCGCCGATATCTGTCCGTGCTAGATATCGTCCGTGCTAGATGTCCGTGCTAGCGAGCCAGCGCCAGGAACATGGAGACGCATGACCCTTTTCGACGCCCGTTCCCGCGTACACCAAGAGCGCCGATGCTGGACGCGTATGCACAGGAAGGGCCCCTGGAGTTGGCACTTAACGCTGGCTACTTCAACGTCTCCCAGACAGTGACGGGCCGGCATATTTTTTGACAGATGACCGCTCAACATCGGACAAAGACGGCGCGGGTATGACGCGTTAGCCACGACCCGACTGTTTTCGTTTTCTTACAACCCAGCCAAGGAAATGAGTAAGGGAGCCACACAGTCTGTCCCCCTTGAACACGCTGGGTGAGAAAAGAAAAAAAGAAACAGAAATGCAAAGTCGCCCCCCCCCCCCCCCCCCGCTCGGGAAGTTCCCCGGTGTGAGGGGAATACACACGAAGTGGACAATGCGCGAAGCTTATCCGCGTCTTTCTCCAAAACCAGGGAGAAAGAATGTAAGAGAAGGAGGAGGCGCTCAACTTCATGCGGCGCGTGGTGGCGGTTTTGTGAACTAGCGGCGCATGAACCAGAATCCTGGCCATGACGGCCGGTCCGTTTACATGTCTACGTGTGATTGCGAGGCTACCCGTCATAAGGTTTGCCGTGAAGTTCCTCAGGGACGAGTTCTCAGCCCAACCCTATTTAACATGGCATTGATTGGACTGGTAAGTGAACTTCCCACTCATATTCACATTAGTGCCTATGCTGATGATATCTGCATCTGGGCTTCGGGTTCGACACGTCCGCAAATGGGCGCGAGATTACAACGTGCCGTGTCATCTACTTCAAGGTACTTACGGCGTCAGGGTTTGCACTTAGCAGCTGAAAAATGTGCTGTGGTCGCATTCACGCGCAAGTCTGTCTGCCGCTACCCGGTAACACTTCAAGGGGTTGCAATACTATATGTCTCCCGCCACAGATTTTTTGGGCATTATTATTGACCGCGATCTGTGATGGTCGAGGCATATAAATATGCTAAAGAAAAGACTCGCTATTTTTTGCCATGTCCTTCGCTTCGTAGAAGAAATTAAATGGGGCCCAACGGAGCGCTCCTTGCTAAGACTTTACAATTCTCTCTTTATAGACTACATTCGTTACAGCCTTCCTGTACTCTCTACCATGAGCATTTCCTGCTTGCGGGCATTAGAGAGTGTCCAAGCACAGGCGCTAAAGATATGCCTCGGATTACCACGTTGTGCCTCGAACAAAGGCACGATTGAATAATCTCGTGCGTGCCCAATATCGATCTACTTGTCACATGAACCATTTCGTGTATATTTACGGGCACTTACACGGCACCGCTGTCACCCGCTGACGGAGATTTTCGATGAGCGACCGGACAACAGTTCTGCACGTGCACTGCGCTTCCATCGATCCGAATTACCATCAAACTATGCCCTGCCGCATCATCCCTTGCAGCCACCATGGGTAATTGCCCAGCCTTCAGTATGCCTGCATGTCCTTGGCATAATCCAGAAATCTGTGATGCCGGTTAGCGGACTGAATCAACTTGCTCTTGCCTACATCTGGTCAGAATACCAAGACTGTGCACGTATACACAGATATATCTACGTCAACAAAAGCATCAACAGCAGCTTTCGTAATCTCCGCTCAGCAGATGACCCGCAGATTCATTTTAGGACACAAGTCTACTTCAACCGCTGCAGAGCTTGCGGGCCTTCGGGAAGCGATCCGCCACATCTGCGGAGAACCGCCTCATGAGTGGTGCATTTTCACTGACTGCAAACCTGCGCTACTAATTTTGGGATACTTCCGACGCCACACCGCCTACCAAGCTCTGGCTCTTGATATCATTAGTCTCCTGTCATTTGCCCAGGAAAAAGGCCACCGT
The DNA here is from genome assembly GCF_052857255.1 of Amblyomma americanum. Taxonomy (NCBI): domain Eukaryota; kingdom Metazoa; phylum Arthropoda; class Arachnida; order Ixodida; family Ixodidae; genus Amblyomma; species Amblyomma americanum. The sequence continues at coordinate 76,292,723 of NC_135504.1, read as the reverse complement.
ATAGTGTTTCAGTGGATACCTGGACACTGCGGACTCGATGGAAATGAGACCGCCGACGCTGAAGCAAGGAGCTCCTTCAGCAGTGGCCTGCGTACAGCTGTGCCGTTCTCTAGACCGGACACCACTTGTATCCTTTCGGAATCAATGAGGAGTGCGACGGCTAGGTACTGGGCCCTACCAGACACTCGACACATACGCCTTAAACGGCTAGATCCGTCGATGACCTTTTCTATTCCTCACGGAATACCACGCCCTATTGCATGCCCAATCCATAGATTACGTTTAAACGTCGCCTTCACGCGCAAACACTTCCACTTAATAGGACAAGCGGAATCCCCGGACTGTACCACATGTGGCGTGCAAGAGACTATAAATAATGTTTTAGTGGTGTGTCCAGCATATACCCGTGAACGACTTATGCTTGCATCTGTTTGAGGTCTATGGACACAAGGCCCCTCTCGGAGGACTTGATCCTCGGCGCTTGGCCAGATAGTTTGAAAACTGTACAGGCAACGCGAGCGCTCTCACGCTTTTTAGGCGACACGGACCTTGCCTCGAGTTTGTGATGTTAAAAGTGTGCATTTTTATGCATTTTTTCATCAGCCTTCTCCCATCATCATCACCCCCCATCGTGACCCTCTTTTTTCTCCTCTTCCCGTTACCCAGTGCAGAGTAGCAGGTCAGATATCTTTCAGGCCAACCTCTCTGCCTTTCAAGTCAATAAAACCACCCTTCGCCCTCTCTCTCTCTCCGCCTGTACTACTACGGCGTGCCGTTCAAAGTTGTGAGCGACCATAAAGCGTTGTGCTGGCTCCAGCACAACGCTTGATGGTCGCTCACGACTAATTGAATTCAGATGCCTGCTTTGCAAGTATAAAGGTGCAATTTTTGTGTCCAAGGCTATTACAAGGCACTCGAAATGGATCCATTACTGTCTTGGAATAGTTGGTCCCTGCTGGCGTATTCTGACTCTCTCCCCATTGAAAACAGTTTCGACTCTGGGACGTCTAGAATATGTCTTGGCCAGATGAGGAAGACATTTTTGTTAAAACATGGCGTTTATGAGATCTCCCCAGCTCGTTTTTACTGAGTTAGTAGTATGTTCTCTTTCGGTATTTGTGATGCCTTAACCTTAATTCCAGGCACCCTTCGGACCCGGAAGCTTGCCTACTCCCAGGGCCGGATTAAGAAAAATAGGGGCCCTGGGCTAATGCGCATGCAGGCCCCTTTTCCTTATACTTACCCCCCCCCCCCCCCTTTCACCTGCTACGCTACTGGAAATATGCCATGTTTCATTTTAATTCCACCAAATTAAAAAGAACGAAGTGCGATCAACGTATTTATATTATTGTTATTATTATAAGGAAAACAACAAAACTTGCTTGAAACACGTGCTATTGCAAACACAACACATATGTTCACTTTGTGATTAATTTGCATTCTGTTTTCAGCAAAAGGTAGGCTTTAAGGAAATGTTTAGTGCACTCAAGACGAACAAGAACGTAGAAATGACAACGCAGCGTAGATGTCGGTCCTTCTGAAGCTAGGCTTTGTTTGCATCACTAAGTTTAATCCCGTGAGGAGACGCGTGGTTGTATCGAAAACATTCTTTATTAAAATTCAAGCATCAGACCGCAGTCATCGTTATACACGTTACTCTATAAATATGCAATAGATATATACAATACTTAAGGCACTACAAGCACCATAAAAATGCGCTAGAATACAGATGAGAATTACCCACTGTATTTACAAAACATTAGTTGAAAATATTTTAGTTAAATGTAAGACAAGCAAGGACGACACCAAATAAACGTGGCACTATCAAAAACAACAAAAATACAGTTCTTTATAAGCACACTAAATATAAGCACAAGTAGAACAAACAAGATACGAACAACGAAGATTTGCATATCTTGAATTAAACTGCTCAGCGTTTCATTGGCAACGTGACGGCTGGGAGGCGACACAACGAACTTATTGGAACTATTCATGTATAGCGCAAACAGTCCTATTTGAAAATAGCATCTTTCGCACCTTCGCTTTGGCGAAATCAGATATAGTCTGTTCGAAGGATAGATCGCGGAGGAGGTCACTTTCAATGGACATGATAGCAAGCGAGTTCACCTTGTCGTCAAGGAGGCTCGAACGACGCCAATTTTTTATCCACGACAACTTGGAAAACGATCGTTCGGTCTCACAGTTTGCCACGGGTATGCTTAAGTACATTCGCAAAGCAATATAAAGATTCAAAAACACATCAATAAGCTTTCCTTCGTGCAGCAACTTCATTATTCCCAGGGGACTCGTGTCCTGCCACACAGAGTTGCGCAGAAAGTTCACAAACTGAACAATTTCAGCGGAAAATGCTGGCTCCAAATCATTTTTGTAGGTTTTCACTAACTTCTCAGCCTGCTGTACCAGAGAGGCCTCCCTCCCAACTTCTGTCAGCAATTTTAAAAATTCAAACCTTTCGCAGAGTTCAGTGTAGGCAGCCTTTCGCACTCGCAAAGCAGGTCCTATAGACTGTCAAGTACAATATTGTAGGTCGCTACGATAAACTTTTTTCTACCTTGTAGCACACTATCGCTTTTGATGCGTTTGCTCTCATTCTGAAAACACTGACTGGTACTTAGCGTGAGTGCTTTCTCTTCGAAGGTATCAAAGAGAGGTCGCAAAGATTTAACAAGGCCTTCTAGAGAGCTCAGTAGGTCTACTGCAGTTGAAATGTCTAGGCCTGGTTTCTGAAGTGCTAAGCTCGTTTCGTCAAAGCGCTCCAAGATTTCACTCCAGGAAATCGCCATGAATGCAGTCTCTAGTTTTGTCATTTTCTTGAAAAGAGAGTGCGCTTCGTTCCTAGTGTCACCGTTTTTTTCCTCATTCTTTGATATAGCTTCAAGGCAACACAAGAGTGCACTGATAATTTTCAGAATGGCCTTACATGAGTCAGCGTGTCTTGACCACCTGGTCTCAGAGAGTACATTAACCAGTGTCGCTCGTACGCCTCCCATTTACAGCCTTTCGCACGAAAAGATGAGGTGACATATAGCATTTCTGAGTTCTGTATTACCTTTCGGAAGACGGAAAATTTTCTGCTAGATTTTGAAGATACAATGGCCCTTTTGCAAAGAATACACTCCGAAAGCTGTCAGTAATAACGCCCGAGAGGGTCACTTCGCAGATTCTCGCAACGTAACTCTTGCTGCGGGGGTGTCTGTACTTCTCTGTTGCCGCAACGAGAAGTCGTCTCATTCGCCCTCTCGAGGCACACTTTGTGGGTGCGAACATGATTATTTGAAACCAAACTAACAGGAGGCAAGGGAGTCGGTTCTTGCAGTGTTGTTTCCTGGCCTCGTCAGTAGAATGAGGCTCATCGGGGAGGTTTGGCACCTGTTGATCAGCAGTAGTAGACATCGGGCGTGGCGGACCGGACACCCGGAGCTCTATGGCAGGGGCCCGGCGGTGCAGCATAGACGTTGCTGACTCAGGAACGGGACAGGGCTCGGTTATAGTCGGTTGCTCGGAAATATGGACGACCGAGGTTGGCACCATTTTCACAGGATCCAGGCAATCAAGATGAGTCAAACCTTGCTGCTTGCCAGGTAACCGTGGCGATGGAGTTGGCAAGTCCTCCACAGAAGCACAATCGGCACTACTGGGAATTTTGACACGGACTCTGGGTTGAGTGATCATAATGCTCCGCGGAAGCTGCATTCAGTAGGTACTTTGCCATCTTTGGTAGCTTCTTTTCAAGCTAACTTTGCCTTTCGTTTAGACGCACCACTCTGATGCTTCCGACCGAGTATTTTCGCATGAATGGATGCTAATTGTTCACCGCACCGGGCACTTCTTCAGTCCGACGCGACCGCAGGTGTCCAATGGTGGCCGTCCCGATGACTGGCGCACGCTGCTTGAATGGTCCGTGGCTGGCCGAGAGTGGTGCACCCCCCGGGAGCTCCTCAGCGGGCGGGCTTATGAAAGCTTAACCGGCGGCTCGGGGTTGAATCGCAGCCCGCGATCAACTTCCTTTCATAGACGCGCGCCGCGTCTGTCTGTTACTAGCGCCAAAGCAGGCGTTCAAATACGCATAGCGTTCCTTGTACAAATTCCCTCCTTCTCCGTACAAACTCAAACTCACTTCTTCTCCTGTTCTGGTGTCGTCTTCCTATTTGCTAGGAGCGATCGTCTGTTCTGGGAGGTTCTCGATTTTTCTCTCGCCCCGTCGACGCCAAGCACGAGAACAAAGGGGAGAGGGCGACTCGTAGCGCGGGCGAAGTTAAGCGCCCTCCGTCATCTCTGAGTCATCTTTTTCTACTACTTTCTGGAAAGCTCGGCGGCCAGTCTGGCCTACTTTTTCCGTCGAGCGCGCGCGAGGGTGCGCTGCCACTAGGCAGGAATGGACCCTGGAGACAGGCCTTTGTGTCCAGCTCTCCAACTTCCCCCTTCACTCTTCCACAGCCCTAGCCCGAACAGTGAACGTTCCATGCCCCATGGCACGTGCACAAAAGCACGTGTGACGTCTTCTTTCTTTTCCTGTCTAGACTCTGCCATCAGACTCATTGTCATCTGCTATCAGACTCATCCTCCCCCGCCCAAATTACCATCACGGTAAAGAAAAGTCGAATAGGAGGCACAGTTGGGTACTGCAGCACATCCTTTCTATGAGAAGGACAGCGGCGGAACTATTTGAGAGGTGGAGGGTGGCGTGGTGGTGACGAGGGGCAAGGAAGATTTAGGTCCTCGTCCCACATTACATGTTTTAGGTGTTTCCCGCTTGCCCCTCCTCTCCCGAGAGAACTGGAAGGACGGACTGACAGGAACACACGAAAACTCTTCAAAGCAAACGCACCTCGCCTCGTAAGAAAAAGGGCCCCGCCGGGGTGGCGGGGGATTCCTGTTTTTTCAGCTCGGCAAGCTCTCCCCAAATGATCAGGCGGAACGTATGCTGTTACATTAGGCGGGGGGCCCCGTCTGCTCGTTCTGGTTTTATCGCTTCATACATGTCACTCGAAGTTCCATCGCCCAAGGTTCCATATACTAAACAGGTTAGAATAAATGGGCCCCCTTCGCCTACTGTCCGAGGCGAGGCCCTAGGCTGCAGCCCCCTTAGCCCCCCCCTGTCCTGCACTGCGTACTCCGGGGTACCCTCCAGGCAGACAGAGGTAAAAAATGACGACTGATTTGCGTAGTTAGGCCAAATCCGAATCATGTGCGTAATGGCTCCGTGGCCATTCGCGGTGGTTCAGTGGTTATGGCGCTCAGCTGCTGACCTGAAAGACGCGGATTCGATCCCGGTCGCGGTGGTCGAATTTCTATGGAGCCGAAATTTTATAGTAGGATACGACTCAAATAAAGAGCAGTTGCTAACACTGGGCCACGGTCCGCGGTACCTTGTATCACTTTGCTACCCAAACACAAGGCTAAACGAAACCGGCATTTTAATGCTTGACTTTATTAAACGAGCCAGATATCAACATTCTAGGGCTTATATTTTTTTTCTGATGATGAATTTCTTGTTTAAGTAACGAGAAAACTTTTAACTGCGGGCTACTTTTTTTTCTCGTGGAAGATTTCTGTACGGCGGTCCTGAATGTGGGCGGAGTTTCTCTGCAGACTTAATGTGTATCCGACTATACAGGCCCGTATACTGTGCAATGTCAGTGCACGTTAAAGAACCCCAGGTGGTCGAAATTTCTGGAGCCTTTTACAACGGTGTCTCTCATATCCTGAGTCGCTTTGGGACATTAAACCCTCATAAACCATAAACCACAAACAATAGTAATGAAAAATTGTGATTCCAAATGCAGTGAAAGCGTACCATTGGCAAAAAATTAAGTTCGTTACCGTTCTTCACATGCATTTCCACCTCAAAAAATCTTGACGCTGAGATTAGTCACTATTTCTGACGAACTGTATGACGAGCCGGCACATTCATGGCTGGATGCATCGAAACCTAGGCGCAACATGCATCAACACAGCTTGTCAATCTATATGCTAAGATAGCTTTTGCCAATGAGAGGACCTCCACTTGTCGTCAGAGCAAAAATTAGTTTCATGAACTCACACACAAGGAATATCATATAACAAAGCTCCTGTTTCCAGCCACAAGGCATGCACAGCAAAAGTGTGTGTAACGGCGATGGTGGGCTGTATAGTTACCTTGATCTTGACTGGAAATAAAAGCTTAGAAAAAGCCAGTGGCTTCGAAGGCCACTCAGAGGAAAGCTAAATATTGACATTTAGGACATTCGGCATAGGCACTGACTTTTAGGACAGGATGAAGGAGACCATAGAAAGTACACGATAACCACACGTATCAGATGCAAAAATTTTTAATTTAATTTAGGCAATGCTTAGGAGGTCTGCACCACTGTTTCGGAGTGGGATCAGTTCTGCACTAATTTACCGCCTTGAGCGGGGCCACTCCTTATGGCGATGGCGATATGAACGGTTCCCCTATATTTGGTAACATAGTTTACGGAAACGGAGTCACGCGCCTCAAAATGCTTTTTATTTTGAGAAGTTCGCGCTTCGTCTAAAACATTGAAATTGAAACGATTCAGTGCAGGATACGTTTTGCCAACAGACATTGACATGCAGGGCCATCATAACCCTAAAATCGCATATACGCAAGAGACGTGAGGGTTATTGGGGTAATGCGCACTACGAATGTCCTGTGTAAAGAAAGTCTATAGTGTAATTGAATCCGCTTCGGCTTGCACCTAAGCCAGAGTTAACCGTCTAGTAAAAAGATGCTTTTCTTATGAAGGTACTGATATTTACATTATAAAACATTGCCCGTCGTAAAGAGCAGGAACAATAATTTTTATGGGCTATCGGCGGTCGTATAAAATTCATTAAAAAATAATAAATAAATATAACGGCTTCACAATACTCACGACAGCTAAATAATATGATAATATTAAAAGATTGAAGTTAGGAAGGTAGGAATATTTGTCTTTCCTGGCATTAGCGAGACCTGAGGATATTAGGATAAATACAGGACTTACATTAATTTTGAACGTTATTAAAACTGGCCTGTCAAGTAAATACATTCTCCCAAGCCACTTTCTGATACTCTGCCATTGTGTTAACTAGAACGCAACCACATACGCTCAGTTCGAAGTCGAATTTAGGACCGCTGCCTTTTTAACACACAGTATCCAATAATTGTAACTGAACGAAATATGGTCTCGGTTAGGCCTTTAATTTTGTAGTTTAAAAAATTATAATGCAATACTTTTTTCTTGATCAGAATTGCCGGGTACTGAACGTGCTCCAAGAAAATTCTTGAGAAAATCGCAGAGGTTTTTTGCAGGGATACATTACGGTAGCATTTCGGTACATTACGGTAGCATTTCGAGCCTTCAGCGTAGCGGCGCCGCCACACTGTGGCTGAGCCGCCACTCTGTGGCTGCACCGCCACCCCGTTACTGCACCGCCACGCTGTCACGTGGTTGGTTACGTCGTGCGGAGCAGCTGCCGGTGGCGCGGCGCCGTGGCTGATCACGTGGTTCGTCACGTGACCAGCCACGGGGTGCGGAACAGCTGCTGCGGCCGGCGGCTCGGCGCGCCGGAGAAACCGAGCTGCCACAGCTGTGTGCATGCGCCGTGTCAAGTGGGACGAAGATGAAGAAGGAACGCCCAGCGAAACGGAGCGGCGAAAGACTGACTTGGCAAGTTTCACTCGGCCACCTGTTGGTATCGCGTCACTCCAGGTTTAACCGGGGCTAAACCACCGCCATTTTTTTTTAAATCTCCTTCAAAGTTCATCTTTTTTTCGAATTTTCGAGCTCTAGATGATTTCAACACCTGAATAAAAGTTATCGGCCAGATCTAGAATTACAGATTTTGTCCAGTGATAGTAAAAAGAACGAAATGATACTGAGAACAAAATTTCAGCCCCAGGTTGTGACTCCTTCTTGTCACATTATTGTCCTAAAAACTGCCCTTATTGAAATACTTTTTCAGCAATGTTTGCAACTTGTTTTTCTCCAAAGTTATAGGAGCCAGAAAATTTTTTTATTGCTTCCAAGAGAAAATTTTCCATAAAATTACTGCAGAAATAACGTGGTTCCGCTAAATTTTACTTTTTGCAGGACTCCAAACAAGCGACTTTGCGAAATTGCAAAATCGTATTTTAGAAATTCTAAAAACTGATATGGATATTACTTACGGTGGGCTACACGCCTATCAATAAATAAGGAGTTTAACAGTAATAGTGATTAGTTAACCGGCCTCCTAGTTAGCACGTCTTAGCTGTATTCTGATGTACTACTACGCTGACAACGCTATGCCAAAAAAGCTCTCTTCTAAATAAAAAATGGAGGACGCTTAAGCTTCGCCTGTAGGAGTGGAACGCGACAGCATGTTGCAGCGCTGCCAGAGGGTCCTTGGAACGCCATCGCTAGAGTAATAGCCATCCCCCGTTCGGCACGACTCCTTGCCCGTTGGACAAACCGCTCGGAGTCTCTAGGAATGAACGAATGAATAAAACTTTATAAGCAAAAAAATACATGCTGCATGCAGTCCTTAGCCCAGGATCCAATTGGAGAAGGCCGCCTGCTTCGCCCGTTGCACCAGTGCTTCTGGTCCTCCAGGTGTGAGCTGGTCGGCATCCCCTCCCTCTGCACAAGTGTGGGGTTTCTGATGATAGCGTTTCCAACTCTTTCTTTCTTCCTTTCTTTCACTCCCTCCTTTATCGCTTCCCTTACGGCGCGGTTTAGGTGTCCAACGACATATGAGACAGATACTGCGCCATTTCCTTTCACCAACCAGCCAACCGACCGACCGACCGACCGACCGACCGACCGACCGACCGACCGACCGACCGACCGACCGACCGACCGACCGACCGACCGACCGACCGACCGACCGACCGACCGACCGACCGACCGACCGACCAACCAACCAACCAACCAACCAACCAACCAACCAACCAACCAACCAACCAACCAACCAACCAACCAACCAACCAACCAACCAACCAACCAACCAACCAACCAATACTTTCCTTCCAGTTGGTGTGGTCGACATCCTCTCGATTTGCGCGGTTAGATGGGCCTCTATTAGTTCCTAAAATGTGTTGTGTAAGCCTGGTGCTAGTAGATTTGCTGTTCACGTACCTGAAGGTAGGCCTAGCGCGTGCTTATATGATTTCCTGATGAGGACATCGATCTTCTCTCTCTCGATGGTTTTAGCACCATGTACGGCATTGCATACATAATTCTGGCAATAATAAATGCCTGTATGAGTTTAACCGAATACTTTTCCTTCGCCCCATCTTTCCTGTTCGTGATTCGCTTTATCAGCCGTAAAACTTCATTTGTGGTGTCGGTGAGCTTTTAAGAGCGTTAGCTCTTATTCACCACGTTTCTCGACTTCTTGGGGTCTGCTGCCATCTCCCTTCGGTGTGAAATTTTCTGTCTGAGGAACTCAAGATGGCGGCCCCCTTAGTAAATCGATATAGCAACCCTACTGGCGATTGATTGGTGATGTCATTAGTATACCGACTTTGTGATTTATTTGTGATGTCACTGATTTTGTGACGTCATAATTAAATAGTAACATGATTATGTTTAATCGCTTATGACTCAGTAATTAAAGAGGTCATTAAAAATGAATTGGATATTTGGAGCCCTCTAGTTGAGTAGAACACGTCAGACACAAATAGTAACTAATGAAGTTACTATTTAGTTATGGTTAGGACTAAATTTAATTGCTTATATTTATTATTTGATGACGTCATGATCCAACTAATGGCATATTCTTAACGGGCTCAATGAGTAGAACATGTTAGACACCAATATTTCCTAATGAGGTAAACATTTAGCTATGGTTAGGCTTAACATGGCGGCCGTGACGTCAGCACTGAGCAGCTCAGAGGGCGGTAGGCGCCCGCTCGCCGTTAGGTATGAAAAAGTAGCCTAATCACGTGGTAATAGATCGCATAGATGATAGATTGCGCTTCCATAGAGCTAACGCTCGTTACTTCGTCTTCCAGGCGGTGGCGGCATAATTTTTTTGAGTGCCGTGAGGTTTCCAACATCCCCTTGGGTGTGCATGCCCAGTATCTTAACGGTGTTGGCAAATTTTGCTTGTTCTCCCCCTATTTCTACGTGAATATTGATTTCATCTTCTGCGTGCGTTTTCCCTTTCTAATAAGTATTAATTAGGACTTTTGTGGCGAGCAATCGAGTCCGCATGTCTCTGCGTACTGCTGCTCCACGTCAACTGCTTGTTGTACCGTTTCTTGGATCTCTCCGTCGGACCCGATACTAGTCTAGACTGTGGTTTCGTCGGCGTAAAGCGCGTGTCTAACCTACTGTATTCGTGCTAATTTAGCTGATAAGTCTCTCATCGCTCTATCGAATAGGATGAGCGACAGTACTGCCCTTTGCGGTGTGCCTGCCCTTGCTGCCTAGATGGACCTGTTCCGACCTGATTTCCTCTATGGTTATATTTGATTTTCTGTCACTAAGAAAGTCTCTAATGTAGTCATATACTCTTCTGCTACAATTTGTACTTTCTAGTTTCTGCAGCATGTCTTCATATTTGACATTATCGAATGCTGCCTTAAGGTCTAATGCTAATATTGCCTTGGTTGTTCTCTTGTTAGTTTTTCGAAGTATTTCTTTTTAAAACTAACACATCCTGTGTGTATAAGTGCGGTAGGAATCCAAACATCGAGCCTGAAAGCGTGCCGCCTTCTTCCAAGTGTCTTCGCAGTCTTTCCAGGACGGCGTGTTCGATTAGCTTTCCCACGCATGTTGTGATGCCGGCCTGAGGTTTACAATTCCAGGGGCCTTCCCGGGCTTTGGTATGAGTCTGACTTCTGCGTCCTACCATGCATGTGGGATCACGCCTTCATGTCAGCATTTATTAAAATATGCAGGTAGCTCGGTTATTGATTGTCCATCGAGATTGATTAGAGCATCCTAGCCTCCACCGGGGTCGTGCTTTTCCGCAGCTTAACTAGGTCAGCCCAGATTTCCTCTTCCATTATGCCCGAGTCCAGTTCCTCGTTTTCGGCCCCTCTATACAGCGGGCGGTCTGCTTCTCTGGTCCAATTATATATTTTCTTTTATTTATTTGATTAGGTCCCCTTCATTTCCCTTGTGAACCCGTATGATTTTATGTACAGTTTTGCAATGTTCGCTCCTGCTGGGATGTGGGTCTGTCGTGTATATAAGCAGGTTTCATGATCTGGACATCCAGAGGGCGCCTTGCATGCTGTCGCATACCTGGTGCCAGTTTTGTTTACACAACTCTGCGGCATGCTCCTCTGCCAGCTGGGTTAGCTTCGCTATTCTGATCTTTAGCTTTCGATTGTGCTTTTGCCTTTTCCACCCCCTGAGTAATCCTTTCCTCCCCTCCGACAGGTGCAGCAGGTGTTTTTTTACCGCCGAGCTTTCCGTGTTTACCTGTACCTCCTTTGTGAATTTTTTTTTATGTCCGCTTTAAGTTTATCGGACCATCTTTCAATTTCCATAATTTACTCGCCTCATCTATTCCATTCGAGTTCTCTTCCCGCGTCCCAGTTCCTATTTTTATTCTTCTTGACCTTCCGTCTGAATTTATTATTTAGAAATATTATTTCTAATATGCCATGGTCACTACCTAGGTTCTCTTCTGTATTTGTCCCTTCTGCGTTCCTTAATGTTTCTGACAATTGTTATATCAGGGGTTGTGTCCCTCTTCACGCTATTGCCCGTTCTTATAGGCCTCGTGGGGTCCTTGATAAGTTTAAGGTCTTCCCTCAACATAATCTTCTGCATTTCCTTACCCCGCCTGCATTTCTGCGCGTAGCCCCATGCCGGGCTGGCCGCGTTAAAGTCCCCAATATGACCAGCTTATTGCTTCCTGCCATCTGTATTGCCTGTCTTACCACGTCCCAAATTCTTAGTTCCTTCTCCTTTGGTTTGCAGTAGAGGTTAAGTATGAACGCTGTGGGGTTTACGGGAGATAAATGCGTTCTTCCCCCTTAAAGGGACCCAGAAATGGGGTACAATAAAGGTGCGATATGTCTGGGATGTTAAAAAACGACAGCTCATAATTATCAACCAGCAATTATTCTTTTATTTCATTTTGTGGAAGCTGAGTTATATGCAGAAAAAATTTGAACTTCCGCGCCTTCACGTCTTTCCCTCTCCTCTCGCACGCCAAAACGGCGGCGCTCCTCCGCCGGCCCCACACTCTCGGCCCCTCCCCTAACTCCGCCGGCTGCGGCGCGCGCGGAGTGGCCGCGGCCGCGGTAGCGCGTGACGTCTGAAAGAATTTGGCGCTGTGAACCAATGATAACCCCCGGCTGCTGACGTCATTTGCAAGGCATGACGTTGTATGCCGGGTTTTCGTGCGAAAGCCTGGCACCACGCGTCGCCGCGAGGTGCGAAAGCGGGAATCTTTAAAAACGTATTGTAAATTTCCCGCCTGCTTCTGAGGTCTCGTACGCGGCATGGATGCTCGGTGGCGTGTACTCTACATAGTGCAGGGATTTTAAAGCCAAGCTCAAACACCACTTTCTGTGGCCCTTTAATCGCGGCTGACACAGTTCAAAACCGCCCGGACCCCACCCCGTGATCGCGTATGCTACCGAGCGCACGACGACCACGGCGGGCCTTGCTCTGAGGGCACAAAGGAACGACACTATGGATGCCACAAACATGCATTTATTGCTACAACATCAATAACGCTAGCTACCAACAAAACACGCTAAGGTCGTCCGACTCGCCAGCAAGGTTGCGAGCGAATGTTCGCCCACGCTAAGGCAGAGGGTACTCCATGGCCGGACGGGACGAGATGCTAGAGAATGGTCCTCCCCATGAGGCCTCGCCCCGCGGGCGGAGAGCGGAGCTCCGCGGGCGATACGTCCGCTCCCGACAACGTTCACCAGCCGAAGAGCGTGACGCTGTCTCCCCGGCGCGCGCAGCAAGCCGCCTGTCTTGCTGAGACGCCGGCGCCCTCTCATGTTAGTTAACCGCGGCGTGCCCCGCACCGAGGCGATGCTGTTGCTCCAGGGTGCACCGCGGGTACCGCGGGGAAGCTAACCAAAATGGGAAGTGTAGAGGGAAAGTCCCCACATCCCCCCAACCTTAAACAGACCCGCGCCTAAAATACATACTGCGGATGAGTCTCCTGGTTTTCATGCACTTGAGGCAGGTCTTGCAGCGGACGTCACTCCGACAGCGTCCACGCAGACTTCCGCGGTGTTCAGAAGGCGGCGTGAAGCTCTCCGTTGGGACGACTCGTAGGCCAGTGGACTACATGTCCGCAAGCCAACTTATACTTATACTTTGGCTCCCCGGGGAGCCAAAGTATAAGTTGGCTTGCCAGCAACCTCTTCTTTTGCCCTTTGGCATTGTCACAAAGAAGCTGATTTCCTGCACTGCACCACCGCGTGAAAAATAAAAGAAAGATACGACTGGTCCGCACAGGTAGGTGCCATGCGCGCGAAGACTGTAGGCCTAGATTCTGCAGTAGTCTCCAGGTTAACAGCAACCGGAGGTGGCTGCTGACTGGTCTCGCCACAGCTGCCTGGATGGATGTGGCGAACAGGATACAGTTTGCTCCGTCGTAGCAGGCGGCAGCGAGACGATGAGCACAGAACGGCAAGCCTGGGTGGCTCCACCAGATCTGCAAAATTGCAGAAACGCTCTCGGCGTGCCTTTAACGTAGGCCACGGGAGGGGAAGCGGCGTCCGCAAAGGACTCGTGGCACAATGCTTTATTCGCTAGCAAAACGTGTCGGGCGGCTGTGCAAACGCAAAGTTCGAATTAACAAAGCCCTTTCTTGAGTTGAACGAAACTGCTCAGTTCGTGCGAGGTTACGAGAACGGGTGGGCAGCAAAGTGCGCCCTCTCTCAACGACACGGTACGGTCGTCGGGCCTCTCCGGACGTGGTGCAAGCAGCTCCGAATAGCCTTAGTCCTAGCTACCACTCCGACAACGACCGTCAACAAAACAAAAGACCAGGAAAGGGTTATGTGCGCGCAGCCGCGAGGAGACATCAACTCTGTGTGGTGGTCCTACCCCACTCACTGCACGAAGCGGTTTTCGAGTGGCCGGCGCCCACGGTTTAGGACCGTGTAGGAGCGCCCGGTGCCGAGCTGCAATACCAGCGAGAGCATAGCGGCACCCGTGGCCCCATTACTGCCGCAGCCCTGGGCCCTCGCCAGCTGACCAGGTATGCCAGGGCAGCGCAACCGCGGCCGCAACCATAGGAGCACCGGAGCCATGGTCCCTGAAGCCACCTGACCCAGTACCTCAGGACGGCGCAGCCATGGACCTGGCCTCCAAGCCATCGCAGCCGGCGCCAAGGAGGCGGTCGTCCAAATTCACCAGAACGGTGCAGCCGCCCGCTCTTAGAAGGCCTAGACAGGGAGCAAGATGTCTTCCGACATCCTCATCGCGCGGGAAGCCAAGCCTTCGGAGCGGAGCAGCTGATCGGCGGGGGCGTGGCGAAGCCGTCAACTGATAGACCTGCTGGAGACGAGGAACTTCGAGCTTCGATCCCTGGATGGCAGAAAACTAACGTTGTCTCTGCTTCAGCGTTCGGTTAAGGAGGGGAGGATGTGGGATAGACTAGTATCCCTCCTCGTCTCTCGCGTCAGCGGCAAACGTGACTCCCACGCGCGCGCGCCACCGGGAATGTGGAGAGAAGGTACTTCTGCTACTCTGCTCATTCCCCAACACTGACATGACGTCACGACCGCGCGCTACCTACTTTGGAAACGGTTGCATGCCTGAGCTTGAGAGCAATGTATCGCTTCTAGGTAGGCAATGCCCGAGGGGATAAAAGAGGAGCTCGCGGCGGGGAAACTCTCTCTCTCTTGCGGCTGGCCCACACCTGGCTGCCCTGAGGGACCCCTCCGCTGCCCGCCGACCCACGAACCCAACGTCGGTCGACCACAACGACTTGGTGAGCTACAGAGGGTCTATTTTTCGGATAGAGCATTCTTCCGCAGTGTGATTTACCTCCAGTTAGGATAATAAACTATTTCCTAGCGTGCCCTGCCGTTGCCTATTTCGTCCGGACCTGCCATGGCTGCGACTCTGCGCCACGGGTTGGGGAAACGTGTTGCGTACTTGAATAACGCCTGCGTGTAGCTGGCACGGAAGTTCGCCTTCCCAGCCGGCTGGACGCAGAGTGACCCTATATCTTGACGCGCTACGTGGGGTGCCAGATGTGGGATTTTAATAGGGGAGATAAATATGCATATATGTTCTCCGCAATAATCGCGGCTGGCACCGTTCGAAAGCGCCCGCACCCCACCCCATGATCGCATACGCTACAGAGGGCACGCCGACCACGGCGGGCCTTACTCTGATGAACAAAGGAGCGGCGCTCTAACTGACACAAACAGGCATTTATTGCTACAACAACAATAACGCCAGCTAGCAAAAAGGTACGCTAATGAATCAAGGTCGTCCGATTCACTAGCAAGGTTACGAGCGAATGTTCGCCCGCGCTAGGGCAAGGGATACTCCTCGGCTGGACGGGACCAGATGCGAGAGAACGGTCTTCCCCACGAGGCCTCGCCCCGCGGGAGGAGAGCGGAGAGCCGCGGCAACCAAAAGGGAAAGTCGTGAGGGAAAGTCCCCACAACGTGCTCTTGCTCTTTCTGCTTAGCGGGACAGTTTCTGTCAGCACGTAATCTGCCGTTGGTTCCTCAATATCGAGCTGCACAGCTGTTATGCCTTTCCTGATTAGTGTATACACACCCTCTCATTTTCGTGTTTTGGCTCTAGGAGGCATCTCAAAACAGCCCATTCGGCGCTCGGATAGATCACGAACGGCCTGCAGTGACACTGCTCCCTGAACTGGCCGTTGTGCGTCTACATCGTGATTGTAATTTTACTGGAAAGGCTAGGCGAAGTAACTGCCTCGCACATCGTTGGACACTTCAGCAATAATGTGAGGGAAGGGAGCAAATTTGTAGTGAAATTTGTTCGGAATGCGTTCAGGGTAACGCTGGTTGTGTTGGATGCGACGCCCGGTCACCAAGAGCCAAAGCTCCCGGCCAAGGAAGGAGTCCCCCTCACCCCAAACCAACCCGGGAGGACTGGGAGTTGACCCTGCACGGCTGCTCTCATCTGCAGGCCCAATGGGTCTTGGTCGAGCGAGCCCGTGCCGCGGCCGACGCCACTGGGGTCTCGAATTAGGCACCTCCACCTAGTACTTGTAAGGGCTGGTCCCTCTGGGTCAGCTCATGCATAACCTCCTGAAAGTGTATCCGCACATAAACGTTTTCCACCACCATCACCGGACAAAGAGTGGCGTGGTATGTCACGTGGCTGGCACACCTCCTTCGCACCTCCTTTGAAGGCCAAATTGCGGTGCCGTTTACTTGGCTTGACTAGCCAAGAAATGCTTTCGTTTTGAAAGCCTCTTTTTAAAAACTGTGTAAAGTCTCAGCTGAAACACTCTTAACCATCCGCTGAACGCCCTGTATGTAAACAGAATGTTTCACATAAGACTTTATACTGTGGGGACGTTCCCTACTCGCCCCCTTTGGTTTGCTTTCCAGCGATGCACCATGCTTAGTTACCGTGACTAACAAGAGCCTGAGCCGGCGCTTCAGGGACACGGGCGCTATGGATGGCGTGATTGCTGCGCGCGCGCGGCGTGGAGACGACTCTGTCCCGGGCTGGAAAACTCGACGCGTGCTGATGTTCTCGCGCGGCTCTCCGCTCTTCCCTCGTGGGGAGAGCGTTCTCCCGCATCTCGTCCCGTCCGGCGGTGGAGTATCTCCCCTGCCCTAGCGTGGGCGAACATTCGCTCCTAACCTTGCTGGTGAGTCGGACGACCTCGATTCCTTAGCGTGTTTTGTTGCTAGCTGGCGCTATTGTTGTAGCATTAAGTGCCTTGTTTGTGCCAGCCAGAATGTCGTTC
This sequence comes from Amblyomma americanum, assembly GCF_052857255.1. Taxonomy (NCBI): domain Eukaryota; kingdom Metazoa; phylum Arthropoda; class Arachnida; order Ixodida; family Ixodidae; genus Amblyomma; species Amblyomma americanum. The sequence continues at coordinate 76,275,833 of NC_135504.1, read as the reverse complement.
CTGTTTCCCTCAGAGCAAGGACTGCCGTGGTTTGCGTGCGCTCGGTAGCGTACGCGATCACGGGGCGGGGTCCGGCGATTCTCAAATATGTCAGCTGCGGTTAAGCGTAAAAAAGTATTATTCCTACTATTTCAATCCCACATCGGGCGCCCAACGCGGGGCTTGCTCTAGGAACATTGGACGACTGTCTGTTCGGTTCGAGAAACGCTCTTCGTCCGGACCTGGACAAGTGCTAGGCCTGGAGTGAATTTTGACCGCTAGGACCTGCGTCATACTTTTTTGAGTGCGAGGTGAATTGCGCTGCAACATGTTTGAACTTTTCGACATGCTCAGCAGATTTTTCCCTGGAGTTTCTTCGTGAGAATCACTTGGTCCACATCGAGGGAGCGCGAGGCCTAGCGCCCGCGGAGTCGCCGAGCCCGAAGCGAGTGAGTACGGAAGCCGCGTGGGTGGTCCGAGTTTCTGTATATATTTTCCCTACTGTCTCTTTTTCGACTGTAGGAGTCGCGGCCCCGGGAGCCGGGTGGCCTGGGGCCACAGGTGACGCTACGAGCTCGCTGGTATTGCAGCTCGGCACCGGGCGCTCCGGCACCGTCCGATACAGTGGGCGCCGACCGCTCAGAAGCTGCTTTGTGCAGTGAGCGGGGTAGGACCACCCCACAAAGCTGACGTCTCCTCGCGGCTGCGCGCACATAACCCGTTTCGGGTCTTTGTTGTGGTCACGGTCGTTGTCGGAGTGGTAGTTAGGCCTGAGGCTTTTCGGAGCTGCCTGCACCACGTTAAAAGAGACGCGACCACCGGACCGTGTCGTTGAGAGGGGGCGCACTTTGCTGCCCGCCCGGTTTTTTTTTGTTTGTAACCTCGCACGAACTGAGCAGTCTCGTGCAACTCAAGAAAGGGCTTTCTTCACTCGAACTTTGCTTTTGCACAGCCGCCGACACGTTTTTCTAGCGAGTTAGGCATTGTGCCACGAGGCCCTTGCGGATACCGTTTCCCCTCCCGTGACCTACGTTAAAGGCACGCCGAGAGCGTTTCGGCAATTTTGCAGATTCGGTGGAGCCACTCAGGCCTGCTGTCCGGTGCACATCGTCTCGCTGCCACCGGCTGCGACGGAGCGGCCTGTATCCTGTTCTCCGCATCCGTCCGGGGCAGCTGTGGCGAGTCCAGTCAGCAGTCACCTCCGGCTGCTGCTGCCCTGGCGACCACTGCAGGATCCTGGCCTGCAGTTTTCCCACCGGCCTTGGATTCGCGGGCCTGCGGACACGGTACTCCGCGTCCGCGGGCCGTGCGAGTCGTCCCAGCGGAGACCTTCACGCCGCCTTCGGAATACCGCGGAAGTCTGCGTGGACGCTGTCGGCGTGACATCCGCTGCAAGACGTGCCTCAAGGACATGAGGACCAGGAGACTCCTCCATAGCATGTACTTTCAGGCGCGTGGGTCTATTTAAGGTTGGAGGGATGTGGGGACCTGCCCTGCAGCCCCCTGAGTTTGCTTTCCCGCGAGGCACCGTGCAGCGGCGGTCTCACCTCGAGGCTGAGCGCATTCCCTTGCGAGCTACATTAACTGGCAAGAGAGGGCGCCGGCATCGCTGCGCGGAGACTGCCAAAGCCCGCGCGCGGGAGGGGGGGGGGGGGCTTCGGCTGGGATCGTCGGCCTGAGCGGACGCGTCGCTCGCGGCTCCGCTCTTCGCCGGCGGGGCGACGGGGAGACAGGCTCCCGTACTCGTCCCGTCCGGCCTGCGGAGTTTATATCCCTTGCCCTAGCGCGGGCGAACATTCGCTCGGAACCTTGCTGGTGAGTCGGACGACCTCGATTCATTAGCGTACCTTGTTGCTAGCTGGCGTTATTGTTGCTGTAGCAATAAATGCCTGTTTGTGTCAGCCAATGTGTCGTTCCTTTGTTCCCCCAGAGCAAGGCCCGCCGTGGTCGGCGAGCGCTCGGTAGCGTACGCGATCATGGAGCGGGGTCCGGACGGCTTTGAACCGTGTCAGCCGCGACTGAGTGGGGAGAACGTACTTATCTCCCCAGTCAAACCCCACACAAGAAACCGTCAATTACAGAGATGGTCATTATCAGGTGGCCCTGACCTGGTAAGACAATGCCTCAAATTTAGCTGACAACAAAGGGGTAGCTGCGCAGAGGCTTCAGTCATTAATCGCCAAGCTGATGAGAAGTTTAAAAGAACTTCTATATGGGCTAGATGGTTCGTCTCGATCCAGAAAGGAAAGCAGTAGCGCCGAAAAACACACAGACACAGCAGAAGAACGACGTAGGACGAGCGCTAGGTCCTAGGTCGTTCTTCTACTGTCTGTGTGCTTTTCGGCGCTACGGTTTTCCTTTCTGATGAGAAGTGACGACGTCATGCAAGCTTACGGCCAAGCGCTGCGAGAGTATTTGGTTGCCGGACACGCCGGGGGGGGGGGAGGTCAAAGGAAATGGTGAGTCCCCAAAGGGACCTATTTATTACCTCCCGCATCGAGGCGTTGTCAGACCGACAAGCGAGACATCCAAGCTTATAGTTATTTTCGACGCGTCCTCGAGCGCACAAGGTCAGCTGTCGCTCAGTGATGGTCTGTTTGCTGGACCAAATTTGAATCCAAATCTCTCACACATCTTAATCAGGTTCCGAACCCACAGCATCGCTATCATGGCAGATATAGAAAAGGCATTCCTCCAGGTGCAGGTCGCCGAGAGTGACCGTGACGTGCGGCGATTTCTGTGGTATGAACGACCTGTATGAATGACCTGTAAGTGGACGATCTAGTGACGGGCGCTAACACAATAGAGGAGGCTGAGCGTATCTGTGAAGAATCGCAGTGCATTATGAACAAGGCCGGCATGCATCTGCGCAAGTGGCGATTGAATGCGGTAGAGCTTGTAACGATGGTATTCGAAAGTGATAACGCAAGAGGCAGCTTGCCGGAGCTCACGACGACAAAGATACTCGGTGTCGAATGGAGGCCTCACGACGACGACTTCGTGTTTGAGATCAACACCGTAATGGATTTCTTGAGAGCGCGGCAGGACACGAAGAGATCTTTGCTACAAGCGTCAGCGCGTATTTTCGACCCTTTCGGGTTCCACGCCCGTATCTCCACTACAGCGAAAATTTTTTCAAACCCCTTGGGAGCGCGGTACAGACGTGTTAAAGAAATAGAACAGTTGGTGTCAGCAGCTTCCTGAGCTTCGGCGCATTTCGGTACCTCGCAAAATTGCCCGTAAGGGAGAGCATGCCGAGCCGGAGCTACACGTTTTCTTTGATGCGAGCCCCAAAGCTTACGGTGCCGTCGCTTACGTGAAGACAAAAAATGAAGACGCGAGCTTCATTGTATCCCTTTTGATGGCGAAGTCAAGGGTGGCTCCGTTAAAGCGCTTGTCATCACCGCGGTTGGAGCTAATGGGGGCTCTAATTGGAGCCCGGTTCACCAAAACGCTTGTTCAGCATGTGAATGTGACAGCCCTTTAAGTGCATTGCTGGAGTGACTCGAGTGTTGCTCTGAGCTGGAAAAAGAGCTCTTCCGTGGGGTGGGAAGCTTTTATTGCCAGCCAAGTGCAAGATATTCAATCTCTTACGGATCCTTCAGTCTGGAGGCACTGCTCTGGAAAGAAAAACCTCGCTGACTTTTCGACAAGGGGCATCATGCCCTCCAGCTTGATTGACAGTAAAACTTGGTGGACTGGACCCGATTGGCTGAAGACTTCAACAGTGTACCCCACGGTTATGCCACAAATGGATAGCAATATTTGCGCAGAGGAGGAAATGATCGTGCAAGTGCCCAATACAGTGAGCTGCAGTGCATCGGAGCCATTGCTAGATATTGAAAACAGCAGCTCCTTGACCAGAGTCCTTCGGCTAACAGCCTGGATTCAGAGCTCTCTACATAACTCTCTGAACCCTTCACAGAGACGAAAAGGAGAATTAAAAGCACCAGAGCTGGCGGAGGCCGAGAAGTACTGGCGTTGGCTCCACAAATGACAAGCTTCTCGAAGGAAATAAGTGCACTTCAGTCGTCAACTCGACAAGAGATCGCCCATCCTAGCTCTCAACCCCTACCTCGATGCTGATGGTTTACTCAAGGTTGGCGGTAGATTTCAATATAGCGCCGAAGGGGAAGAAACAAAACATCCAGTGGTAATATCTTGCGCACACTGGTTCGCATTCTTGCTCATCGCTCGCGCGAGCACATGCGCTTGCTGCATGCTGGAGTGCGAGACACGCTATGCCACCTCCGTGAGCGCTACTGGGTGCTGAAAGGAAGACAAGCTATAAAGTCTGTCATTGGGCGCTGCGTTCTATGCCAGAGACAAAGTTGTCGTCCCGCAGCTGAACCCGTAGCCCCTCTTCCACCTGAACGTGTCACAAAGGCTGACCCCTTCAACACCACACGTGTCGACTTTGCGGGGCTGCTATTCTGCGATCAAAATGGAGTGACACGCAAGGCGCACATCGCTCTCTTTACATGCGCGACAACCAGAGCAGTCTATTTCGAGCTCGTGAGAGACCTCACATCCAACTCTTTCCTGAAAGCTCTCAGGAGGTTTGTTTCTAGACGCGGGATGTGCAAATTATTCTGATAACGCTCCGACTTTTAAAAGAGCGTCAAAAAACATTTCAGCCATGTTCAGGGCAGCGAGGGAAATAGAGGTCCAGGCGTATCTTAGCTAACGCCGAATGTCCTGAAGATTCATTGTGGAAAGAGTGCCATGGTGGGGCGGCTTCTGGGAAGAATGGTTCGGACCGTGAGAACGTGCATTCACAAAACACTCGGCAGAAGCTGCCTGGATTTCGAAAGCCTCCACACAGTTCACACAAAGGTCGAGGCGGTCGTAAATTCCCGTCCTCTCACATATGTCCACTCGGATGCGAGGGAGCCAGCTTCTCTAAAACCCGCTCATTTCCCTGTTGGACGATGGCTAACAGCTTTGCCATCCACGACTGCGACCACTTCTGCGAAGTCGACGCGTGGAACGCTGCATAGAAAATGAAAGTAGCGCGTCGCACTTGTGGATTTGTTTTGGAAACGGTGGAGGCGGCAGTATCTCTTAGAACTGAGGTCCGCTCACTACACCAGGCCTACACAGCAGCGAAGCATACAGAAAGGCGCTATTGTGCTTCTCGGGGAAGAACGGACGCCCTGCCAGATGCGGCCGATGGCGAGAGTCAAGGAGACCTTCCCAAGGAGGGACGGTAAAGTGCGCGCTTGCAAGATTGTGCTCCCAAACAGAGGGGAGATGCGTCGACCAGTGCAGGCCCTTTTCCCTCTCGAACTCCAATGTTGGGACGTGCCACACAGTGCACAATGAGCTGAAGCTCATTGCGGGGGAGGATGGGGAGAATAGGAGACGGTCCTGTAGGGACGGAACAGAGCAAGACGAGGAGTTGACGCCGCGAGCCCGCAACGCGACACCCAGCCGTGAACAGGGCCTGACCAAGGTCACAAGGGGCTCTCTCTCTCTTTCTCCCGACTACCAAGAATCGCTCGGGATGCAATCCTTTCTCTCCTTCCCATTTTTCCATTTTATATTCAAATCAAATCAAATTAATTTATTCAAACATCCTGGGATGCTTAGGGGCACGGACAAAATGCCAAAGGTGGCTTGACGAGGTCCGTGCCCCTTACAAGGCATACAGTGGAATACGCGGAATGTTTAAAATACAGGCAGTGAAATCAGCTGAAAACGGAGAAAACGCAGAAAACGCAGCTTCCCACAAGGCAGAAAGGCGTACAAAATAAAAAAAAACGAAAAATGCAGATAACGAAAGGCAAACAGAAACTTGAGGTGTACGGATCATGATAAATGTAGTGCACAAAAGTGGCTAAGAATAAAAAAAGATGCATAGCACGAAAGTGAAGTGAAGAAAAAAAAACGAGAACAAAGTAACACACATCTCTGTAACTGGGCTTATTTCACAAACAAAACAAAGAAACTCATAAAATTGCCACGTACATTTCTTTGGTTAGAGAAACATGCTGCGCAGATCCCTGAACGACTTGTTGATGACATCTCGGTTATCTTCACCCGACAGTTCGTTCAGGATAGCTGGCAGACGATATCTCAACATTTGTTTCCCGTAATTTGTGCGGCATACATAAACTTTCCATTTTTCCGGATTTCGTGTACAATACACAGGATAATTGGTAGCAAGTGCGGCTAGCACTGCTAAAGAATTGTCGTGTTTAATTATTTCTGACTTGTAGTGACGGATTAGTCTGTAGGAATATAAAGATTCTATACGGATTATGTTAAATTCCTTAAATAATTCGGCTGTGTGTGAATAACGAGGGACTTTTGCAATAATGCGGATAACACGTTTCTGTAAACGCAGCAGTTTATTAGTATTATTAAGCGTTGTGGTTCCCCAGACAAGCGCGCCATAATTCATTACCGAGGAAAAAAGGGAATTGTATAATAACACGTTAACTGATATAGGAAAGGATGAACCGTAGCGACGCAAATAGCCAGTCGTACGCGAGAGCTTCTCGGAGAGGTAGGAAATGTGGTCGTCCCACGACATATTTTCTGAAAAAATGACCCCTAGTGTTTTAAAATGGCGAACCACTTCAATTGTAGTGTTGTTTATTGCAAGGGATGGAATACAAATATGTTTTTGACGGGGATGAAAGATCACTGCTTTTGTCTTTGCAACGTTGATCTTTAAGTCATTCTCCGTTGCCCAAGTATGTGTTTCTGTATGTGTTCGTGTGTTTGTGTTGAACTTTGACCAGCGTAAATAAAGTCAGTGTAAAAGCGAATGCCACCGAGAGAGCGTCGTTTCGTGAGGCTCCCACGCGCGCGGCCCCGCCGCCCGAGCAAGTCTTAAGCCCAGTTTTGGCTTTAATTTAGTTCGGCTCAGTCGTTACTTGCCAAGGTGTCAACGGTCACAGTAACTGACGTTCAGAAGAAATAACACTCTGTTTTTCGAGGCCAAGACGTGATTTTTGCGGATAAAGACAAAGAGTCAGGTACCATGAGATAGACACGTTGTGCGGTGCGTGTGGAGAGACTTTTCTGTAAAGGGCTTCACCCTACAGTGGAAAGCAGCGGGGCTGATTTATTCAAAGCATTGGGGTTTAAGGGCAGTGAAGTAAAAAGAGATTTTAAGCGGGTAGAAATGACCAAGCGAAGGTTATCAGATTGGCGGCTAAAATCAAGGCAAGAGCAAAGTTTACGAGTCATGGCTAGGTAGGTTGAGCCACCGCCCGATTTAAAGAGTTTAGCTTTATCCATCCATCCATTACAGCGTATACCATCCGTCTGCCGTTGCTTTGAAGCATCGTGCCCAGGATGCGTACTTTCTGTACTGCAGGTACCGGGAGGACGGTTGACTGTGATGCGGATGATGGGGTTAAAGAAACCTTTCGGATGGGTGGCAGCTGGGTGAAGAAGCAGGAGTTCGAATTTGGCGGAAGAGAGGCCGATAGAGGAAGCATGCGCCGCCACCGTGCCCACTACAGCTTGGAATGTGTCTTCCATAGCGCCGAAATTGCCCGTGGTGGTCCACAGAGTGATGACCTCCACGTAGGAGGAGTGGGAGTGGTTGGGGATTTGCGCGAGCTGATGCGCAAGGGGGAGCAGTCCAAAATTAAATAGCAGCGGCGTGAGCACTAAGGGTTGCGGTGTGCCTCGTCTGCCAAGGAGGAAGCAGGGAGATGTGAGAGAGCCTAGGCTGAGCTTTGTCGTGCGGTTGCGGAGAAAAGCGGCGATGTAGGAGCGGGTAGGCAGGAAAGTGCCTCCACTATTGCCGAGTTATGCACATGTTGTTGTTGTTAGCCTATCAAAAGGTGGCACATACCCACACTGAGGGATCGGCCAAGAATCGGGTGGCTATTCACCTGAACGCAGTTAATAAAAAGGAAAAGCACGTGGGAGCATGCTCTTCCTCATGAACAGAAAAGGGATGAGAGTTTTGATTTTAAAATTATAAGAATAATAATAAAGAGAGCGAATAAGTAATAATGATTAAGTCAAAATGTAATAACTGATTGAAAAGAAAAGTTTGGAACACTTAGCAAGGCAGTCGGTGAGATTCTATCAGGAAATTTAGAACAGCGGTACAAACAGATCTGTGGCTGAACCCAAATGTGGTGGCGCCAAATGATAGCAAGAGCGGGCTGCCCAAACTAAGGCCAAGATGCTACAAAATATTCTAAAGATTCAGGCTCACGGCAAAATGCACAAAGGGGAGAGAGCGCCAAACCCGACTTGTGTAAATAGAAATTCAGAGGGGAGATGCGGCAGCGCAGCATCGTCAGTGTTATCAAACGCTTTAGTGAGAGCCAGAGCTAGCTAGGCTCTGGTGCGCTTGCGTTGTCTTGGTCCTAAAAGGTCATCGAAAAGGTGGAACATAACGTTCTGGGTCGAGAGGTGGCTTTGGAAGCCTAACATGCTAGGGGGGAAGAGGTCACTTGTTTGCATGTAGATTTGTAGTCTGTTGAGAGCTACATGTTCAGAGTTTGCTGAGGCAGGATGTAAGGGAAATGGGCCTGAAAGTCTGAAGATCGAGAGGCTTGCCCGTTTCAGAATGAATGTGACTTTTGCATATGTCCACTGTGCAGAGAGGATGCCTGCCTGCCAGTGTTGGCTGAATAGGTCTGCGACGGCCTGGATGGAATGTTAATCTAGGTTCCGGAGCATATTGTTGGTTATGTTGTCCGCCTGAAGCGCAGAGGTAGTGCGAAGTTTGAGCATTGCTGCGCGTATTTTCCACACCGATATCTCGGTGTCCAGCTGGGTGTTTGGGTTCTCGTTTTTGGTGAGGAGTGGGGTCTTGGGGGTGGTGGTAAAGGGCTGGTCCTTAAGGGCTTGAAGTAGGTACCAGTCTTCAATCTGCAGCTTGTGGAGGATGCGCGTGACGCTGTCTGAGCTTTGCAGCCCAGTGTTGAAGATGGTCTTTGTGTTCGGGGGCAGAGTTACGGAGACGGCGGAACTTGTTGCAGTCTGTGATTTTGAGCTTCCTTTTCAGGGAGGGGGCGACCGTGCAGAGCGAAAAACGGGTGGAGAAGGTGTAGTGGTCGCCAGGCTTCTACACATTATAGAAAAAAAGGTAACCGATTACAAATACAACTAATCCATCTGAAATCTGACTGATTACTCTGTGGAATGACCTCCTCAGAAACTGACCGAATAATTACAGAGCAGTAAGAAAAGTAACTGAATAATTACAGAACTGTAATAAATTAGTACTGCGTTCCGTTCCTTTGAAATTTATTGCGATAACACAAACTCAAACTACGACAAATCTGTGTGGCTTGCTTAAGATTTTTTACACTTGTTAAAATTCAACAGGAGTTGTTTTCAAGATTGTGGGCACTGATTTTGCAATTTTTCCGCGCGAAGACAGACGCTACACTGAACATTTTCGTTCGCTGGACGGTAAGGATGTGTTATACCGTAATAACACCTTGCGCACCAGCTCGCAGTTGCGCAATGCTTCGTTGGCAGTTTCTACGTCATCTGTGATGCGCCGTGCTTCGTTGCCGGTCAGCTTATGGGTATACTTTAATTCTATTTAGAATCCACAGTGACAAACTTCGGTGTTGAGTTTTATGTACAGAAGTCCGGACTATGTGCAGGTTCCTCGGTTGCTCTAGTGCTGTGTGGGGTACACGTGTCAGTGATTCACCGAAGAATTCAAGGAAACCTTATTGACCAACATGTGAGAAAGGAGTACCACAGCGTGGATGATTACCTACCTTGTCTTTTTACAAGAGATGCAACCTGACAGCATGGTGACTACCACTAATGAAATCCCACAGATCTACAGCCATAGCCAGGTGGACTCGAGTTCACATGTGATTTTCGTGTTGACCACCTGATGCACTTTTTGGATGTCTTCGTTAAGCTCTTAGTCCCACGTGTGCTGGATGTTAACCCCAGGCCCAAGAAAAGTGCACTGCCTTTCGACAGCGTTCATTCTATGCTGGTAAAACGGGTTGTAGGTGGCATAAACTTTCAAGCAGCTTTCAATAAATTTATCCCGCACCTTTTGAGTCAAAGCTTCGAATACCAAATGGCTCGCCTATTATGTGCTGTTTGTACAAGTTCATTTATTTTCATCATTTGTGAAAGCCTGCTGTGGAAAACAACGAACAGAGACCGAAACGCGAAGCATGAAGCGAACAGCCAATTTATTTCATATTTACACAGGCCCCCGCGCAATATTAAGATGATGGCAAATAGATAATACATCAACATGGTTTTCTCTGCTTTTTACAAGCTTGCCAAGGTGTGTGGGATACTTGGTGATCTAAAGCACGTAACCTAGTACTGAGAACCAGGTCTGAGAAGCGCGTTACTAAGTACACAAAATGCAGAAGCAAACTTATCAATAAGATTCCCCCAGCATGCAGTACTGTTTACAATGGACAAACAGGAAGATGCTATAAAGCCCCGCCGCGGTGGCTCAGTGGTTAGGGCGCTCGACAACTGATCCGGAGTTCCCGGGTTCGAACCCGACCGCGGCGGCTGCGTTTTTATGGAGGAAAAACGCTAAGGCGCCCGTGTGCTGTGCGATGTCAGTGCACGTTAAAGATCCCCAGGTGGTCGAAATTATTCCGGAGCCCTCCACTACGGCACCTATTCTTCCTTTCTTCTTTCACTGTCTCCTTTATCCCTTCCCTTACGGCGCGGTTCAGGTGTCCAAAGATATATGAGACAGATACTGCGTCATTTCCTTTCCCCAAAAACCAATTAATATTATTATTATTATTATTATGCTATAAAGACAGGGCTTAAGAACACAAGCTGTACTTAAATAAATATTGCGATTTATTGGCATGCCGTTGTAACAGCTGTTGGTGTAAACCGTTCCTCAACAAACCCGAGTTCCTTGCATAAGCCAAAGACAAACTGGAGCGAGATATTATCGAAACCTTTCTTATTTCTAAAGTGCGAGAGCATTTTGTCAGTACACCCTCGGTTGCACTGCTTGAAAAAATTGGCAGTGGCTTAGCTCGGCTATGACAGGATACACGTAGCGAGAGGTACGTTTCCCTGGCTGAGCTTGCATGTGGTGGTCATTGTATGTTCAGCAATGAGAGGCATTGGGTATACATATCTTTTATTCATTTTGCTTGACAAAGACGAAGACTGCCCGATGATCTGTGAAGTAGCATGCAGCAGTCTCAGTTTTGTCTGTACAGTATTTCGATTTGGTATAGTCTCTTTGGTATACAAGATCTATAATAGTTCCCCCTTGTGTAGTCTGGAGGTGAGGGTTCGAAGCTAAATTAAAGTCAAACTTTAATACACTGAATAAGAGTCCTGCTTCCTGTTGAATTTAAATCACCGAAATCCCCACACAATTGTGAAACCGTGCCGTAGGCTGGTATACACACGGCCACCACATCAATCGTCTGCTTGACAGATGTTCCCGGTGACACATAGACTCCTTGGATGATAATGCCGCTCTACAGAAGCGTAATACAGCAGGCTTCAGTAGTATTCACCGCGATCGAAAGAAGATGTCTGACGGCGGTGATACCTTGTTTCACGTACAGACTCCAGCGTTCTAATTTGGTTTAAGCCAACCGCCATGCGACAACCTCAGGATCGGAAGAGTTAATGTTCTCTTGTCTATACCGCCGTTTAGCCGCAACTGGATTCTACTCCTCGGCATGCATGTCAAACGTAGTGATCCCGTTACATCTTCGCCTCTTATACGCAATGCTGCGCATGCGATGCGCGGTTGGGGTGACAGAACGGCGTGCGGCGAGGCGTCGACGAAGAACGCGGCGCAGCAGTGGGGTCTCTGGCTACCATGGGATCGGCGCATGCGCACCACTGCTCATCCGCGTAACGTCACGCTCGGCTCCGACGGTGGAGCGGTCGCGCGGCCGCGGTGGCGGCGAAGCGCACGCCGCACCTTGCTCCTCTTCGGTTGGGGCGCATGCGCACAACTTTCCTCTCCCATGCACCGCGAAATTCTCTACTGGCAGCCCAGTGTAGCTCTCGCTACAAAAGAGCTGAGATTTTTAAACGAACACGTGTAGGCAGTTTCTGCGGAAGAAAATTCCTTCCGTCTCTTCTGCGATTTTCAGGTCATTATTACCTTTTGTCTAGAATCAATTTATTTTTCATTTTTGTCACTGCTTTGCTACGAATGGTTTTAACTGCCTGAACTGGTTCCTTGTTTTCGCCTTTCCCCTTTTTCTTTTGCGACGCAGCCTGGCTAAGAGATATAGAATTCTGCGTTCATAAAAACAGTTTATTTCTTGTTTATTCCAGGTTATAAGCCCTTTTTATATCAATTTTCTTTTTGTTGGGTAAAACTATGGCGTGTGCTGTTAGTAAGCAAATGACTGCACGGAGTAATTTAGGTTTATAGCATGAGCGTGTGATAGATGTGCGTGGGTGACGGTTGTGCCTATAAAATATGTCCCTTTGAATCTAAATCACTCAGTTGGTAGCCAGCGCCCGTCTAGTGAGCATTCCTTCTCGTCGACCATGCCATCTTTGCACTGTTTATAACAGTTCAAGGACAGAAGTTTCTTTTTTTTTTTACAACGAATTAGCTAGGCACGGCGCATTGCAAGAAGCAGCCGTAGATGGCGCCAGCCACACCTGGAACGAATAGCGCTGAACGTGCAACATGTCTGGCAGGCATGTACACCTTCGAGCGTGGCCGAACTATTTGACGGAATCACATCTTCACGGACGCTTCGCCGCGGTAGCCTTTTCTACAAACAAGTAACTGATTACCGGTAATCGATTACAGAAAAACAACCGATTTACACGGTACGTTACCGTTTGAAAAGTAATCAGTGGATTAAAATTTACACAAAAATGTTATTAATTACGTACAACTCTATTGGTCGCTGCCTAGCGAGATGTGTGTGTTTGTCCATTGGTAGCGGGAGATGGTCTTGTTGAGCGTGAGATCGGAACTAGTGGTCAGTTGAACACTGTTCCCGATGCGTGTTGGGTGTAGGAGATCACTGACGAGAGCTGCCGCAGGGAAACTCACAGCAGTAATATTTCTCCTTGCTGAGAATCTAAAGGCGAAAAAAGAAAAATTCAGCGATATTTTCAGTTGCGCATCAGATGCCCCTATAAAAGGTAATGGAAAGCTGCTTCGTTCACTGAACGGACTTCAATAAATAAAAGAAACATCGCAGGTGCTTTTCTACAGACCGTTATGGCATCAGGTGTACCTAAAATGAAATTAATGCACACAACTGCGCATATAGCGTGGCTTGCTGGCTGAGCATGGCAGCGAGCGTGCATAGCGTAGCGATAAGTGAGTCAGAGCATGTCACAAATCCTTTGTGCTCCGGTTGCACCTCAAGCTAAATGTAAAGCGTCGTGTTGTACGAACAAGTTAGCAATCACAGATGTATTATTGGCGATCGGGGGGAGAAGTGGGCGCCATCTTTCATTGCAAAGCTATATGCGCACTTGCGTACATTATTTTCATTTTAGGTACACTTGCGGCCTTGCAGTGCGTAGAAGAGCATCCGAAATATTGCTTTTATTTATTCAGGTCCACTGGGTGAACGAAGCAGCTTTTTATTGCCCCTTACGTTGGCAACTGATGCCACACTAAAAAGTCGGCTGACTTTTCCTTTTCTCGTGTTCCATTTCTGGACAGGGAGAGAGAGTAAACTTTATTGTTCCAACTGAGAGGTTTGGTTGCGTGCCCGGAGACTGCCGATGTCTTCCAGGCTGAGCGTGGTTGGCGCTCCTAGTCCAAGGCACCACTGTCCCTGGCCATCCGGCATGCGTGGCTCACTAGGTCCCTTCGGACCTTAAGCTGCCTGCTGGTTAGCCGGTCCTCCCACTGCTCCGCATTTGGGTCTTTATTATTTCGGAACGCTACATTGTGTGTACGTTACTGCCGGGTGTTTCGCTATGGCAAATAAACCACAGTGACATCGTAGCGTCGCTCACACTAGGAACCGAAGTGAAATTCGCTTCCGTCGTTAAGGCTAATCGGGTGTGGCTGAAAGCGACAGTTCAGAAAGCGACGAAACTCGGAATATGGACCAATGCGCGTACCCGTGACAGAACAGTGGTGCGCCTCTGCATTCATCGAGCAAGCAGACTTCAGATCCCGCTTGCAAATCTCCAAGTAGAGCCCGCAGTGACATGAACGAAGCGTGTGTGGCACTTTGGGCCATTTGTGGCCGGGCGACCTCTAGCCGCTTATGCAGAGCTCCGTGGGCGTGGATAAAGTATGCTTTTTTGCTTTGTATATATTGGCAGTGGTCGCTCGCGCATTGCCATGCCAATCACGCGCGAGCAGAGCGAACTTTACATTTACAGCGCCGCTCTGGAGCGCCCGTTCGTGGGTTGAGCCGCGTCGCCGCCGTCGCTGTAACCGAGGCAAACCATAGTCGCGTGACTCGAATTCGAAAACGTGGCGCCTCAAACAGGTAAGCTTCACTAGCCACTGCACTAGGGCACTAGGCTATCACCACAGCAAATCATACCTCATGTTTAACTGCAACATACTCTCGCGCTGAGCATAGCACATTGTCGTATTCTTCAAATAACACTGCCATCGGACTAATATACAGAGTCTCGGGGGCTATGCATTGCACACCGTCGTCGTTACCAACTAACACGGCTGTCGAACTGATATCGTCGCCGGATGGGCCGACGAATCAGCAAAGCAAGACAATGAGCCTACAGAGCTTGAGACACCAACAGAGCTGCGCTCAAGTTTATGCGCAACACAAACGACGAGGGCGAGAACGCAGAGGACATATACCGTACATCAACTCTTGTACGCTGCGCTCAAATTTTGCATTAGGGAGAATCGTTATCGTCCTTTGAGTTTTTTCGTGCATTGTAAACAGATCTCACCTGTCATTCTCGCTATCGCTCCTCTCTGTACTTCTCGTTCTCCCTTCCCTGGACCGTAGACTAAGCGACACGCCCACTGGACTAGACTTCGAACACCCTGAACAGGAAATAAAGTTCTTCACCTACTCCGTGACTGCCTATACCTTTTATTTCCGCCGGCAAAGCTCCGAAGCTTAAAATATTAGACATCTTTTTCTTCCTTTTCGTATTTTTATTTTTTAAACCAACAGATACCAAACACCTCAGCAGTCAGTGTCGGAGAATCCGCTTCAAACCGCAGGCTTTTCCGCTATGACTTATTTGAAAATAGGTGGGAGCTTTCCTTTAACCAAAAGAGGGTGCTGCTCTGGCATCTTTTGTCGACACTTCTTCCAGAAGGGCTGCTCTTGTTCGGTTGAACCATTCCGCGTAGTCCGTGCTGCCGAACCTCGGTGACAGGTCCAGCGTCTCACCCGCCTCCAGTCTCTGGCTCCATAGTACCAGGCCCCACTGGCTGCGACGGCCAATGCTCAGGCCGTACTCGAAGTACTCGTGCGTGAACATACAGCTGCCATTGAAGATACAGTCAGTCTTCTCAGTGTCCCACTCGTATCGCTCGTGTATGTCCACGTGGCCGATGCCGTGGACGAGCGCCAGGTCGCCTGTCACGTAGGAGTCGTCCTGCACAGAGAGCCGAGGGACAACGTCATCCCCTATCTCGCCAATCAACCCTGTCCTGTTCCAGCCACGCCCAACGTGTTCCCACGAATTCTGTAATCTCAACCACCCACCTAACACTCTGCCGCCCGCTGCTACGTTTGCCTTCACTTGGAATTCACTCCGTTGCCGTTAAGGACCAGCGGTTATCTTGCCTTCGATTTACGCCTGCTACCCAAGCCTATTTCTTCCTTTTGATTTCGACTAGAATGCAAGTAACATGTGTTTATTCCCTCACCCGCTCTGCCTTCTAGATTTCTTAACATTACAACACCTATCATTTTTCTTCCCATAGCTGGCTGCGCTGTCCTTAAATTAAGCTGAACTGTTTTTCGTTAACCTCCACGTTTCTGCCCCATAGGTCAGTGCCGGTAAGATAAAACTGTTGTATGCTTTTTTTCTTGAGTGACACTGGTAAGCTGCCATTCTTTATCTGAGAGAATCTGCCATATGCGCTCCACGCCATTATTATTCCTCTAGTCACTTCCTTATCATGATCCGAGTCAGTGGGCACTACCCGCCCTAAGTAGACGTATTCGTTTACCACTTTCAGCTCCTCAATATTAATTGTTAACTGCTGTTTCCTTACCAGAGCGGGAGCATTAAATTGGTTTTCTGAATGTTAATTTTTAGACGCACCGTTCTGCTCTGCCTGTGTAACTCATTGATGGTGCTCTGCAGTTCATCTCCTGAGTGAAACAGCAAGGCAATGCCATCAGCGAATTGCAGATTGCTAAAGTATTCTGCACTAACTGTTATGCCCTACTGCTCCCAATTAGGCTTTCAAATTCCTCCTGGAAGCAGGCAGGGAATAGCATTGGCGAGATCGTGTCTTCCTGACACCTTGTCTTATTAGGGTTTCATTACTGACTTCATTAAGAACTATGACAGCTTTGTAGCAGTTAGATATCTTCCAGTACTTTTACATAAGGCTCGTATACACCTTGATTTCGTAATGCCTGCATGATTGCTGCAGTTTAGACGGAGTTAAATGCTTTCTCGTAATCAATGAAGGCTATATAAAAGTTTTTTGTTATATTCTGCTCATTTCTTTGCCAGGTGATTGACAGTGTCCATGTGTTGTACTCTGCAGCAGACTTTTTGAAAGCCTGCCTGATAACTGGTTGATTGAAGTCTAAGGTTGCCCTGACTGTGTTAGAATCAGAATTAGAATCAGAATCAGTCGTAAATTATTTATATATTTTATAGGTGCATCACATCATGCAGATGGATGTCTCGACGTCAAAGGCTGTAATGGGACCTCCTAATCAAATACATCATGTAAAACATTTACCAGCTGTGACAGATGAGATGAATATGAGAAACTGAATTTATACATATGGTATACAAGTTAAAGCAGACGCCGCCGCGGTGTCTGAGTGGTTCTGGCGCTCGGCTGCTGGCCCGAATGACGCGGGTTCGAACCCGGCCGCAGCGGTCGAATTTCGATGGAGGCGAAATTCTAGAGGCCCGTGTGCTGTGCGATTTCAGTCCACGTTAAAGACCCCAAGGAAGTCAAAATTTCTGGAGCCCAACGCTACGGCGTCCCTCAGAGCCTTAGTCGCTTTGGGACGTTAAACCCCCATAAACCATAAACCAAACTTAAAACACACACGGGATAGAACAAAAACACTATTAAAAAGCTATTACAAAGGACAACCAAAAATACTGAATTATAACGAAGGTTAGAAGGCAGTACGGAATGCATGTATGAGAAAGGAATGAATTAATCACAATGAGGGCTCTTAGCAAAGAAGTGCTGATTTAAAGTGTGCTTTAAATATGAAGATGCAATTGGGATTTTTTTAGTTCAAAGGGTATAGTGTTCCAGGCAGCAACTCAGAAGAAATGAATTGCGTGTTCCTGTAATTGGCGCGTACTTTAGGTAGCACAATATTGTTACTGAGTGCAAACCGGGTTATGTTGGTGCTTACAAGATAACACTGTGGTATGAGAGGAAGAGAGATTAGATTGTTGACAAGTTTGTACACGAGAATGCCAAGAGAATATCTAACAAGCTGTGATACGGAAAGGATGTTATGTTCCTGAAGAATAAATGCTGCATCGATGTATCAGGAACTCTAGGTAAGCATACGAATGCCTTGATTTTACGTGGTTCCCCAGCATACTATGCATTAACTGATGTGTGGGTGTATAAATGTGTAATATAAGGATATTAATGTGCTGTTAGAGAAGTACGGACGGGCTCTAATAAGGCTTCTCAAATCGTATGCCATTTTCTTTATAGTGGTTATGTGCTTAAGAAACTTTAGATTGCTGTCCAAATACACACCCAGAAATAAGGCAAAATCATTAGTCTCTATGAGATACTGAACAGTTGAGACAGGAGGAATGGAAAGTGACCGGCGTTCATGCGAGCTGAAAACAACAAACATCGTTTTGCTAGAATTCATGGTCAAACTGTGTTGATTGCACCAAGATAGAAGGCTGTCCAGGTCATGATTAACTTTTGATACGAGATTAGTAACGCTTGAATCTGAGTTATATATTGTGGTGTCGTACGCATATAACATGCTCTTGGAGGTACCGATGCACTTTGGTTAAGTGTGAATATAAATTAAAAAGAGGGGACCACGAATAGAACATTGTGGTACGTCCAAGTTTGTAAACACAACATAAGAGTAGGCATCTGAAATAGGGACAGTTTGCGATCTATTTTGCAAGTAATTTTGTAGCAATAATAACTAGGCGCCGGCAATACCAATTTCTTCGAGCCTAGTGAACAAAATTGCATTATTATTGGTGTCAGAAGCTCTAGAGAAGTTTATAAAGACGGCTCTTGCAAATTGTCCTTCATCACTGCCAATTCCTAATTTGTCTGTAGTAGCAAGTTCAATAGAATACCCAGAACGATCACCTTCGCAAATATTTTGCAGGCAACGAACGGTAAGCTGATCGGTCTTCAGTTTTTCAAGTCCCGATGTCTATTTTCTTATGAATTAAGATAATGCTAGTTTTCTCCCAAGCTTCTGCTACGCTCGAAATCATAAGGGATTGCGTATATAGGGTGGATAGTTTTTCTTGCTGAAACTCCTGTCCGTCCTTCAAGCGATCTGCTGTTACCTAATCCCCACCAGTTGCTTTCCCCCTTTGCAATGCTCCTAAGGCTCTCTTTACTTTTTCTTTTTTTACTGGAGCGATGACCAATTGCTGTGCGCTACTGCCACTCTCATTAGGGTTCTGATTACATTGCCTATTGTATATAATTGTGTAGAACTGGTCGGCTACCGTATCTTATCCATACTGCTAAATACATTGCCCTCTTTACTCTTAGCGCATATATCTGGTTTTTACCTATGTGTAGTTTTGTCTTCACGGCTTTTAGGCTACCACCATTCATTACAGCATGGTCGATTTTGTCCATATTAAACGTCCTTATGTCGGTACCGCGTGCTTATTAATAAGCTTTGAGGGGAGCAAGACGACCAAGCAAAACATATGTCGGTGCTAATGCAGGGGTTACGGTAGCACTTTTCTTGTAATATACCTGCGCATTATGTGCGGCATTTTGTCGGTAAAAAACCATGAGAATACCCTCCGTGTCCCAGAAAATGGAGGCAGCGATAAATTTCCCATTTTCGATGTTTTTACTTTCACTTCAGTCTCGGTCCATGGGGCGCATCGAAGCTTGGCCTTAATTGAAGATCTGGCACTAGAATGCTTCCTGGTCGGTGCGGATACCGTTCCTTCGAATAGGAGCTAACACTACCTTTGTTGGTTTTGCTCTCTCGTGTGATTACTGAGCATTCATTTTAGGGTACCCTTCCTCATGTGCCGAAGGAGATACCCTACTAAGGAGCACGCTATGCAAAATAAGTACACTACATTTGAGAAAGAATACACAGGCGGGGCAGTCAGGATATGAAGCATAGTGCAGTTGAGAGGCCTTTCTCGGCTTCTTTTAGGCTGCCTGCTTCTGCCTAGGGAGTATGATGAAATCCCACCCCTTTGAAAGCTCTCAAAAAGGTGGGAGTCAGTGTGAACACGTTTTAAGGTGAAGGTAATAAAATCAAACGAGACAAGTGCACCGCAAATCTTTTAAGCTAAGCACATAACATCGGCATTACTGCCACCAGTACATAATAAGTCACACCTTATTTTCCTCTGTGCTCGGGAAATCTCAAGATTTTCTCTAGACAGCACATTTCTCAGCACACAACCCAGATGTCAAAACCCAGCATATATACGCATTTTGATTATGTTTGGGAACCTAAATTATCATATGCAAAGCGTCTGAATGCAATCGAATTCATTATTAACTCTCAGTTTCAGGAGGACTTCAAGACGACGGCATGCGCACATTCATGTGGCCGCGGAACATGTTTTGCTTTCGCGTCTCGCAGCTGTTACTGAATGAAGTCTTGGACAAGGGCACGGCCGGTCTCGAGGGGAGCGCGCTTTTCTTCGTACGGCCTTCGCAATGCTTCCGCCTCCCGCCGCCCCTCGGTGGGGAAGCCACTGCCCCACCGCTCCGCCGCTGCGACCGCCGTTCACTCCGAAGGAGAACGCGCTCGCTTCCAGCTAGGCCCGTGTCAGTGGTAACCGTCAAGGCTTTATATTTTGCCTCTTGCGCTTTATGCAAAGACCGCGTAGTCAGCCCCTTTGCCATGGGAGAAATCTGAAACAACGGATTAATGTCTCTCCTTGAGCCCGACTGTGTATGGTCGAACGCATGCTTCGAGCAAAGACGTCAACACGTTCTGGCCCCTTAAATGCGGCTAAAAAGCAAGGCTATCTGCCCCTGTAGTTCATCTTCCGGCAGGTTCTTTATGAGTGTGTAGAATGATATGCGGCATGTAATCCTTGGATGGCAAGTTTCAAAGAGTTACGGATTCTGCAGAGCAAATATAGCTACTCAAATTTCAAGCGCAGCTGCTTTAAGTTTGCACAGCAGCGGCATGAGCAAAAATTCATGGTGCTACCAAGTACAACGGACCATGTCATTCGCCAAAGGAACGGTTATAGACGGGGCACAACCCTGGCTGCAGGAGCAGAGCACGTAGCAAGCACGCGACGCCCAAGATTTCCTCTTGGAAAGGCATGTTAGAGTTTGGCGGCGTCTCACGACCGCCCGTCCCACCCCATGACAACTCTAAAATTAAGCCACTTGCTTACAATAACTTCAAGCATGAGCTAACCTCCACCAAAGCAAAATTAGGAACTGCACTCTGTCTTAATAAAATCGGCATTTACGAGCGAGCAGACTTATGAGAGGCGATGACTACCAGCTTTGCATTATTCTCCTGCAATTCTGCAGCCTCGTCATCGTTTTCGATAGACCTCCCGTGAGCATGAACTTTCCTCACGTCATTCAGGAAACAAAGCAGCACCAAAAAAACTTTTCCGCAACTTAACGGACTTAACATAAATTAACGGCTTAGCTTACTATGTAACGAACTAAATATGAACATTTGCAATGCTTACATGTTAGTAAAAGTTCCTGATATTAAGAGAATAGAGGACATTGGGCACACGAGTGCATAATCTGAGGTCTTTTACAATGATATTTAAACCAAATATTTTAGGAAGTTTCAGGACACTCCGCAGGATGAATTTCATTCATTCGTATTTCTATTCATACACCGAAGTGTACAGGAGGCCGAGGTAAAAGCCGTTCTGCGACGGCTTGAGGCGGGTCTCTGCCCCCAAATACAGTGGCAGCGGAAAGCATAAACACATCAAGAAGAAAAGATTACAGCCTTATGCCACTTACTTGTATGTGAGCATTCTCAAACATAGAAAGAATATAAAGAGATTATACAGATAGATTATATACTCAGGGATTATACAGATTATACATAGAGGATTATGAAGTACATACATGTATGCACCAAAACAAGAACAGAAACATCTATGACGACAATCAGTTTGTAAATAGCTGTTTAAACTCAGAGTTTATTTCACAAGATCAGTGCCTTGCCTATTGTAATCATTTAGAAGCCTCGGCAAAGTATTCTCGAGCATTTGTGTACCATAATTGGTGCGGCAATTTGGGATTTTCCAGTCTTCTGTATTTCTTGTAGGATATGGCAGATCTTTTTGCGTCAATCCTGCGACGTCCACAAGGTGGGTTACCGAGTGTTTTGCGCTAAAATAGAACACGCGAGACAGTACATAACGGTATAAATCATGTGCTCGGTGCGCGTTGAACTATTTAAAGAGAGGGGCCGACGATTCTGTATATTTTAGATTTGCAATTATCTGTAAGATTCTTTTTTGTAGTTTTAACAGCCTGTTTAAATTTGTCGTGGTAGTGGTGCCCCATACTAAACAGCAGTAATGTAGAGAGGACACAAAGAGAGCATTATATATCATTAGTTTTACTGATTGTGGAAGGCAGTAACGGTGGCTATTTAGTATTCCAGTGACCGAGCTTAGCTTCTGGAATAAGTTATTTACATGGTCATCCCATTGTAGATTCTCTGAAAAATAAGCACCTAAAACCTTAACACATGTAACAATATCTAATTTACAATTTCTAAAGGTGATATGCTGAAGGCTAATGCGTCTGGCCTTGGGACTCAAGATCACTGCCTTTGTTTTTTTAGAGTTTATTTTTAGATGGTTATTGCTCGTCCAGGTATCAAGCTTTCCTAACACACTATTCGCTCTCACTATTAAATCTGTTTCACAAGCTGATGGGATGAAGATACTCGTGTCATCCGCATATATGATTAGCTTAATTCCGGGACAAATGTGGGTTATGTCATTTATATAAAAATTAAAAAGTAATGGTCCGAGAATGCTTCCTTGCGGGACGCCTGCAATAATTTGTTGTTCACTAGATATGAAGTCAATTACTGAGACAAACTGTATCCTGTTTGAAAGATAGCTATTTATCAACTTCAAGGGGAGACCGCGGATTTCATAATGGTTTAATTATCAAGCAAAATTGAGTGTCTGATGTAGTCGAATGCCTGGGTGAAGTCCACAAAGAAACCAGAAACCAGCTGTTTATCCTCAAACTTCTGTAATATGTATTTCTTTTGATCCATGAGAGCAAGTTCAGTGGACATAATTTTTCGAAAACCGTTTTGGGCTTTAGTTATAACATTGTATTTGCTGCAGAAACAAGTTATTCGCTTGAACAGAACCTTTTCCAAACCCTTTGAAAATACAGGAAGAATACAAATAGGTTGATAGTTTGAAACGTCAAGACTATCGCCTTTCTTGAAGATAGACAAGACACGTGCGACTTGCATTTTGTAAGGAAATATGCCGGAAGAAATACACAAGTTAAAAAGGTATGACAGGATTGGACCAATAATATTTATTACGTATTTAACAGGTCTGACCTGCACACCAACAGAGTCGCAGCTATGGGAGTTTTTCAGGTTTAAAAATGTAGAACTGACTTCAATTGCATCTGTTGGCTGCAAAAATAAATTGTTCGGATTTTCTGGTCCTAGTATAGAACAAGTTCCATGTGTTACAGCGCTAAAGTCTCGGTGTACAAAATAGCCATTGAACGTATTGACCATATTTTGTCCATTCAACACCTGTCCATCATGAAAATTTCTGTGACCATCTTTGTATTTTCACTTCGCCTCATTAGAGAATTTAACTTATTCCACATAACCTTTAAACGCGCCGAACAAGAAGAAAAAACACGAAAATAGTATGTTTTCCTTGACTTCTTCAGTTCGTTGTTTAGAGATTGCGAAAGTATTTAAAGTTGGCAAGATCTGCCTCTTCGCGGGTACGCATGAATTTTTTAAACAGACGGCCTTTTTTTTCAATTTTTCTCAGAAGCGCGGGTGTTATCCATGGCTTTCGACAACCTTTTCCTCTGGGGGCAGGTTTGTAAACAAAATACTTCTTGTAGACTGAAGTGAACGAGCACAGAAAAGCCTCATAAGCAATGTCCACGTCAATGTCGTGAAAGACATTGTCTAAGCATAAGTAACTAATTTCTAGCCGAAAAGCATCAAGAGATGCTTGGGAAATAACTTGATAGGTTGTAGCAACAACTGGAAAACAAATTCTGGAAATATTCATATCCGTGCTGCAGCATATTGGTAAATCATCGCTGACAGAATACACGAGCACGCAACATTTTAATGGAAGATGGATCACAGTTAAGTATAAACAGATCTAAGATGGTTTATGAGTACAGGGTGATTCGCATGGTTGAGCTTATAAGATTGGCACAGCCAATACACAAGAGCATATTTTAAAATTCAAGCTTCTGTGTGCTGGTGCAACCCATGTCAATATTAAAGTCAGCACCAAGAATAATCTTGTATTGATTTTCATCAACAACTGACAACAGATTTTCAAGAAAATTAATAAGATAACTCATACAACCATAGGGAGGGCGGTAACATACAGCGATGACAAGGGCATGCACCTGTACACACACAACCCGTTAATTGCGGGTTACACATGAATACTCCGAAAGTAAGGTCGCTGGCAAGGACTCAATCACAAGTAAAGACACGCCTCCTCCCCGGCGTATGGACCTTTACACGCAGGAGGATTTCTTCCCTGGGAGCTGGAAAGTATTTGCACTGTCGGACTGCCATGTTTCTGTGAACATGAGAACGTCAAAATAACCATTTACCTTCTGAAATAAGCATTCGAGCTCAGAAACTTTGTGACTAATTGACTGCACATTTAAATGAAAACAGTTCAGGAGACCCTTTTTTGTAGCTCCAAGTGTTGCAACTAAATCGTTTAATGCTACCTGGCCCGGATGCATGGTAATTGGACAGAAAAAAAAAGTATTCTTGATTTGCGAGAGCAAGCTACGTTGGAAGGTCAGATTGGCTTCGTACCATGATAGCCCGGTCACCGTCTGCCTTTCGTAGGAAGATTTTGCCGTTCCTATGCCATGCGTAACGGTGACTGTTTTCTTTTGCCCAATCCTTCACTGTGCGAAGCAGCTGGCGGTTTTGGTTCGTCATGTTTTCCTGAATGAAAAGACTAGAATTCTTTTTCTTCAGCTCATTTCTAGATTCGAGCCATTGATCCCTGACAGCTTGGCTTGCGTATAGAACAATTATACCGGGTGTTCTGTCATGCTTAGCAGGCAGGGGGTGTATAGCAGAAATATCCATTTGAGAGATGTTCGATATGCCAACTAAGTTGGCAATGGAATTTACGTTACTAAATTTTCATTTTCTGAGAACTTTACCTCATGAATTTCCAGGTTTAATCGCCGCCTTCTCAATTCCAAATCATGTAACTCAGTCCTCAGTCGCTCACTTTCCTCGCCTGTGCTTTGGACCCTGCCTTTAGAGCTTCCACTCTTCTACGAAGCTTTTTTGTGTCATTTTCTTCTGTTGCCAAGCGAGTTAGCAGCTTATCATATTTATCGAGCATTAACTGCACAGCTTTTTCGATGTTAGGTACGGTTTCTTTCAGGGGCATTAGGGCGTCCAATTTCTGATTAAAGCACATCAAGATAGACCTGAGATCATTTATTTCATCTGACAGATTTTTCGGTCTTTATTTACGTGGACAACAAAAAATGGCGCTCTTTATGGTAGTTGAAGTCATTCATTGGACATACATAATTTCTTAAACTGCAATACTCAGTGCGAGTCAATATATGTGGCAGCATACGCCGCTTGTACTGGTAGCTTCTGTTACGTTCTGTTAAAGTTAGTCAGGCCAGAATGACGACAAGGAAGCTTGCGTCCAACTCAAAAATTGTTTACTGGGGTAACTCGTGTCCTCAAACAGAAAGCATGCAGTTCGGCGGCGCAGCGATAAAACAAGTGCTCGGTCAACGAAGGTCAGAATGACGGTCGCTCTTGGCCTTGCAAAATTTAAAGGTGACAAGAAACTTGAAACACGTTTGATGCGATGACGAGAATTTTGAACATGAAGGGATCCTTCACCTGGCTACAGTCATTCTAGAGAAATCTAATGGCCTGTCGTTTGATAAAAGAAGCGGAAATGCCGCAGGAAATTGGCTAATTAGAGCAGAAAACAATTCATTACAATGCTTCTTGACACTTGCTCGCACATTAGTAATTAGCATTATTTTCAGATATCGATACAGGCCACTCGTTTAAAAAAGTTGTGATGTATAAGAGGGTGAAAATAATTTCTTTCAGGACGTGCGAAAAGCGATATCGGCGTAATTAAGTACTGCATACACCTCCCAGCAATCAATTTATATGACAGTTCAACGACTCAAGTATCGTCTCAAGACACCAGCTACGGCGCTATCGGGTTTACAGCTCAAGCGTCGTAGAGAATTTTTTCCGCGATAGTACATTTTTATGGGACGAGCACAAAACTTTCGTTCTCTGAGTTTTCATTATTTTTCCCTTAGCATTAACTTGTAATTTAATCACGGGCTATGATATATAGGAGAGGATGTGATCAGAGAATTTTCCATCTGGATTTCAAACCAAAAATGCTGGACATAGTGGTGAGGAATGGGAGAGTGATTCCTCATTTTAAATGTCTTCAAAGTTTTTGACGAAGAATCTGTGCACAAGTGGACCGTGTTGCAGATGCGCAGCTTAAGCATCTGCATTTTGTTTTTTTTGATTTCGGTGCTGTGCTCACCATGAACCAGCGGGCTACAGCGCGAAACCAGGCAAAAGCCACCCGTCGCCGCAGATGCAGGCGGGGAGCGAGCGGTGGGGTCGTCGCGCCTCTAGCGGCGGTGGGAGGCGTAACTCCAGGAGAGAAACTCGCATTGCTTCCGCGGCGAATGCGAAGGCCGTATGAAAGAGCACGCGCGCCCCCCTCGAGACCGGCCGTGACAGGGGTGACATTGGTTTCTGTCGTTCTGCTGTTGATTTCTGTCGGTGCACTAGACGAAAGCGCAGAGCCAGAAATAGATCAACCAAAAACCTACCCACACCAATCAGGAAACCGGTCACCATTGAATTACACCTCCCCTCCCCCCCCCCCCCCCACCACACCCAAATCTTAAAATCGTGTACACCACCAGAGTAGGAAGACGGCCAGGCCTCTGGCTCTCCATCGCAAATATAAGCAGCAATCGGGTCTCATCAACGTCGATGCGGCTGAGTATCCATCTCTCCAGAGATGATTTGCAGTGGTACGGATTCCGAGAACACATGCCATAGTCCTGTCAGCCTCCATCCGTGTACGTACATCCGCAATGACTGAGGCAGCAGCCATTCCTTTAGCTATTAGAGACCTACAGGCAGATATTTTCAGTGACTACAAGACTGCCATACACGATTTCGCCCGGGACAGAATTGCACAATACACTCTTAATATTCCTGCTGAAATACCCTCCCCCGACAGACACACTGAACTGACTTGGGTGCCGGTACACTCTGGCAAATCTGGAAAAGAGGCGGCTCACCAGACAGCCCGACGCTTAGTCAGCACGCTCACATAAATCATAGAGCACATAAACCACCCAAAACCACCGCCTCTCCCGCAGTAAACACAGCCGGAAAATACTTGACCGCCTCAACGTTAATGCAACTGACGACGTCCAACCCACGGCGCCCATCACGATAGGGGTCCATAGCGGCCTTGTCATCAAAGCAATCGACGAACGCGCCGCCAGCGCAAAGCCCAAGCACTGGGTGTCACATATCTTCCCGACGAGCGCGCAATAAACGTAGACACGGCACTGCAGAATGCCACCACATACGTGGCTTGAGCAAGCACGCCACAATCCACTCTCGTCCCCTCCGCCACAGTGTGAGCCCACTCCTCCACCGCGGGGAAAGAAACCGCATCGCGCTGGCCATCGCTGACTCACGTACGCGCACAGTCCTAAGCGACTCTAAAAGAGTGATACAAAATCACTAGGCAGGTTTTACCTACCACCCTCCAGCACGCATCATTCGTGGCTGCGCTCTCATCTATAAGATCGAGCTAGCCTGGGTACCCGCCCACGAGGAAATCTCCGGAAACGAAGAGGTCGACCGACTAGCCCGAGGCCTAATCAACAGTGCAGCCATACGCACGCGTCCAGACGCTCTTGCCGAGGCTGCCAAGATTTTTGCCGAAGTTTCCGACCTCCAGTGTTTCTGGGTTCGAACACGACCGCGGCGGCTGTGTTTCAATGGAGGGGAAACGCTAAGGCGCCCGTGTGCTGTGCGATGTCAGTGCGTGTTCGAGATCCCCAGGTGGTCGAAATTATTCTGACGCCTTCACTTACGACACCTCTTTCTCTCCTTTCTTCTTTCACTCCCTCATTTATCCCTTCCCTTACGGCGCCGTTAAGGTGTCCGCCGATATGTGAGAGTAATACCGCGCCATTTCCTTTCCCCCAAAACCATTTTTTTTACAGAGAAACGAGACGCCGATTCCCGCCTAACCACCCCGGCTCAAATCGAGCGTAAGCCATACTTCTCCGCACGTTGCAGACACACTCGATCTTTAGCCATTATAGACTGTCACTCATCACAGACGGGGAATACGACACCACCTGCCAAAATTGCAACCAGGGAGAAATCGCCACCCAGACTCATATCTTCTTGGGTTGCACGGGAAGCCCGCCCTCATGAACCGTATTGCCAGCCCCTCCGAGGGGGGATGGAACCAACTCCTGAGAAGACTACACAAAACCACCCAACGGGAACTCGTTTCGTGGGCTCAGGACGGTGATGGTGGTGGCAACAGGCTATACAAGACAAAAATTATAGTCGGACAATAAAAAAAGAACAAAAAATAGCGTCCCTGCCTGCGCCACTACAATACAAGGGACAGGATATATGCTTGGATCAGCCCGTAAGAGACTGGTCCTTGCAAGCACTAGGTGAAGGTACCTAGTTCGGGACCCCAGTGGTGGTGGTCACCGCGAAGGGGCGCCCTACTAAGGCTTGTTGGGTCTGTATGTTATGGCAGCCGAGCAGGGTCGCCTACCAGTCTCCTCGGGTTGGGTTGGGACGGGGATAATAGCTTGGCTGGAGGGACAAGCCCATGCCATGTGGTAAGTGTCCGAAGGCACCGCTCTACAGTGCGCGCAGTGGCCGATAAAGGAGGGGCCAAAATGTCTTAGGGCTGCCGGGCACAGCTATCTATTGTTGAAAAGGCCGAGAAGCAGCCGATCATTCGCCTTTTTGAGGCTTTTACATGGGCGAGGATAAACGCGATGACTATATTGATAGTATGTTGTAATACCTGTGAAGGTATAGGCTGGTTTGAAATCGGGTTCCTGATCAGGTGGGGAGGAGAACAAATCCCAATGAGAGTGCGCGGGCGGCCACATCTGCTGCCTCGTTTCCTGCCAACGCCAGAAAAGGAGGGGCCCATATAAGGTAGCGGAGTGCAGGCCCGTACCCCGTCATCAATTTAGGTAGATTCGATAGGCTAGGAAGGGAGTACAGACTTGTACGACGTTGCGACAGGCCCTTTGCGAGTCGGTGATTATGTATTTGAATCGAAATGTTAGACCACGCGAGCAATCGCGACCTCTTAATGTGTTGCACCGCATTCTCTGAAGGTGAGGCCGTTATCTGTGTTGCTGTTGGTGAACACCGTGGCCGTGTACCATCTCCGTGGCGAGGGCGGTAGGCGCCCACGTAGTACACACCTGCTCTGTTGGCATAATGTCGGGCTAGGGCTTCAGCTCGTGCCAGGCGCCGACCATTATGATCTTCATGTGACATGTTGTCTGGAAGAGGTCGCACACGGAGGGCGCGTCTCCGCAGTTCTTGGATGCGAAACCTGTCTTCAATGGGAGTGTTGTTTTAAATAAGGAGTCGAGGAAGAAGGCGGCGACCCGACTCCGACTCCGGGAGCGTGTACTGGTCAATAAGGCGCTCCTGTCGGCGCTCCCGGAAAGTATTCAACACCCCAAGGGTTATTAGACGGCGCTTTGATATAGTGATCGGGAGGTCCAGGGCACGCTTAATAATTTTGCAAAGGAATAATTTTGCGTCCTTATCTTGTTTCTGTAGGAGGAGATAAGGCGTTGAATAGAGAATTAGACTCGTCACGAGTGCGGTTGCCAGCCGCAAGGCATCCTTCGTAACCTCCCGCGTTTGTTGAAGTCGCCCACACCTGGGGACCACACCAGCCTCATCTGCGCTAAATCTCAACATTCTACGGCAATAAGGTTGTTTCTCTCTCTCTGCTGGGCGGTGACAACATCCGCTCTGGCTTAATGCTCTCAAATGGGCTAATTAGATTACGGATCTCGACGTGCATGGTAACATGCTCTAAAAAGACAAGGACACATAACGAAGCGGCAGGACACACGCTCAACTTAAAACTGATTTTTTACGGAGCAGTGATTACGGGACCGTCTTAGCGTGTGTATAAATATTCCCAACACGTCCTAAAATAACAGCTGCAAGTTTACTGTGTATTCTGTCGGTTCCTTGTGTGTCCCTATCTTTTTAGCGCTAGTTAACATCTCGGATTCCTCTCTGGTAACAGCCAGGGACAGCCTTACCATATTTCATGATCCGACCCACCACTTCCGCCTTGGACGAACGAAATTTCCTCTTGCGAACAAGAAGCTCAATAACGAGGGGGAAATCACCCATAGGAGATTCCAACAAAAATCCTTCTCTATCATGGCAGTTCTCTCCCTTAAATCCCAAATCAATTTTCTCCCGAATGCACACTACGGGACGAGAGAGCATATATTCTAGGGATGCAAGGAGGACCCTCCACCGCCTGAATTAGGGCAACTTCTGCTTCCAGACAACTGGGAAACACTGCTACGCAGCTCGGACCTGGTAATACAATAGTGCCTCCTCAAGCACACCTATGAGGTTGGCAGTAACCCGCCGCAGAGGCCCATATAGGTCAAGGCGCACGTGTACTGAGCCGGAGTACCCGGCTTGGAACCTGACTGCGTCGGCCGCGTTGCAATGGCGGCGGTTGCAAATGGCTGTAAGTGCGGTGGCGGCGAACCAACGTGGTTGTTGTGGTAACGTGTGACCTTATGTCGTCTCGTCGGAATGGTGTTTACCCTGTCGTCAAAAGAGAAAGCGACGGTGCGATGGGACGAGGGCTCCCAAGTGAAGCAAAAAGAGGCGACGAGCGTGGAAGAGGCGTCAATGGTTTCGCATTCTCCTAATGCGGGTCGACGCAATGATCTCTAAAGTTTTTGTATTAATTGTACTATCGAGGCAAAGGTAACAAACCTCGTTTAAGTTCCCGCCTGTGGTGCTGTGCGTGGGTGCGCCCCCTGACAAAGCACTTCTGCCGTCGAGTCCGACGCAGCGGGCCGGTTTGGACACTATATAGGATTGCTTTCGCAGGTGCGTCTCGACACAGAGTTGCAGGGGTCGGAACATGGAGGGGGGGCGGATATTTGCTAGTTTCTTCTTTTATACAATGCCCTCTTCCTGAGTGACGTACATTATTGTTGTCTCGTGTGGAGCACATCTGCTACCAACCATAAATGGATTATTTCTGCTTCAAAAAAAGGTTATTTGTAATGACCCGCCGTGGTGACTCAGTGGTTAGGGCTGTCGGCTACTCATCCTGAGTACAAGGGTTCGAACCCAACCGCGGCGGCCGCGCTTCAATGGAGGCGAAACGCTAAGGCGCCCGTGTGCTCTTTGATGTCAGTGCACGTTAAAGATCCCCAGATAGTATAAATTATTTCGGAGCCCTTCACTACGGCACCCCTTTCTTGCTTTGTTCTCTTAGTACCTCCTTTATATCTTTCCTTATGGCCTGGTTGAGGTGTCCGCAGATATGAGAGACAGATACTATGCCATTTCCTTCGCCAAAAAACCAATTTTCATTTTTTCTTTCTTCTCTTTTCAATGCACAATTAGATGCGCATTCCGCAGCTCTTTTCAAACGCCTCCGTTTACCAACGCTGTACTCTCTGTTCTACATCCGGCTCTTGCTAGTCTACCGTAAAGACCAACAACAAAGCATGTCATACAGTAGATTGCAACCTTGGTCCAGTTGATAAAATATGCCGTCACCACCTGGAAGACTTTGGAGTAACGAGCGTTAGCTACTTGGTAGCGCAATATACTGTCCATGCGATGTATTGCCACGTGTTTAGAGGAATTTTACATACCTCACGGCGAGCGGGCACCTGCCGCCTTGAGGTCGGATATTTTGTGACCAATTTGGGCTGAAAAAGTTTTTCGTCTCTTTAGAGGGCCATTTTTCCTTACATCATGGTGGTAGGTGCCCGGAATGAATGAATGAATGAATGAATGAATGATTGATTGAATGAATGAATGAATGAATTGTATATCGGTTTATTGGCACGTTGGAAGCGCCGGCGACAAAGACCTTAGCACACGTAATCTACGAGCCAGCGAGGCGAGAGACTGGGACACAAGCGACAGCGTTCCAGCACGAGCATCCGACGGGCTTCTTCTTCTTCTTTACCTCAGTAAAAGAGGGCGCGAGCGCTTCGTCGTCGTTGGCGTCAGTGCTGGATCATCATCTTCGTTCCAACTGCCCCGGCGAAAAAAGGGAGCCATCCTGGCGACTCAAGGCGAGGAGACCTGGAAAAGGCTTCAAGCGGAAGCCTCAAAGGAAGCCTGGAAAAGGCTTCAAGCGGCTGACATGAACGACGTTGCGGCCACGGCGGCGATGGTCCGAAGATGGTGTCACCGGTTCGATAATGTATTTGACAGGTAACGTACCCTCTAAGATGCGGTAAGGGGCGATGTGCTTGGGCGAAAATTTGGGCGCAAGCGGAACAGAGAGCCAGACCAGTGAGCCAGTGGAGAAATGAACAGCGGGCGTGTCTTGATCGGAATCATGGTGGCGGAGGCCTTGACGTTCGGCGGTGAACGAGCGAGCCAACTGGCGGCGCTGCTCTGCATGGCGGGTAATGTCAGAAAGGGAAGTATATTCCGAGCTGTCGGGGTTGTAGGGAAGGATTGTATCCGACATACAAGGAGGTTCGCGCCCGAATAAAAGAAAGAACGAGGAAAAGCCGGTGGTTGCTTGAGAGGCGGTGTTATATGCATAGGTGACGAACGGAAGAACCTGATCCCAATTAGAGTTGTCGGAGCGAATGTACATGGCGATCATGTCCCCAAGAGTCCGGTTGAATCGTTCGGTAAGGCCGTTGGTTTGAGGGTGGTAAGCAGTTGTGGTGCGGTGGACTGTGTGGCACGCAGCGAGACGCTCGCGAAGAACTTCAGACAAGAAAACACGGCCGCGATCACTGAGAATACTCGAGGACCGCCGTGACGTAGGAGAAGGTGATGAAGAAGGAATAAGGCTACATCGCGAGCAGTAGCCGCAGGAAGGGCAGCGGTCTCAGCATACCGAGTGAGGTGGTCCACGGCGACTATGATCCAACGATTCGCATCGGTCGTGAAGGGCAGTGGCCCATATAGGTCGATGCCCACACGATCGAAAGGGCGAGCCGCACATGGTATTGGCTGTAGCGGGGCAGTCGAAGGGCGAGGTGTCGACTTCCGATGCGGACAAGCAGCACAGGAGCGAACGTAGCGACGAACGAAGTTGTACATGCCCCGTCAATAGTATCTCTGGCGTAGTCGCTTGTACGTTTTCAGCGAGCCGGCGTGAGCGCTCTGAGGGTCGGCATGGTGGTGTTCGCAGATCTCAGATCGGAGATGTCGTGGAATCACAAAAATCCACTTTCGGCCGTCTGGACGATAGTTACGGCGGTACAGAAGATCGTCGCGGAGGGCAAAATGGGAAGCTTGGCGACGAAGGGCCCGAGGGAAGGAGGCCACAGAGTGCGCACGAAGTACGTAGAGCAAAGATGAATTCCATGGGTCTTGGCGTTGCTGAAGGGGCATGTCCATGGTAGTGAGCGCTGCGAGTACGGAATCAGATATTAGCGAAGAGGGCGCAGAAAAGGGCAGTGGCGAACGTGACAAGGCGTCTGCGTCGGAGTGCTTGCGGCTCGACCGGTGAACTACAGTAATATCGAATTCCTGAAGACGGAAGGCCCAGCGGCCAAGGCGCCCTGAGGGATCTTCGAGTGAGGCCAGCCAGCACAAGGCGTGGTGGTCAGTGACGACAGTGAACGGACGGCCATATAAGTATGGGCGGAGTTTTATTAGAGCCCACACTACGGCGAGACACTCCTTTTCCGTCACGGAGTAGTTCGACCCAGCTTTGCTGAGGGCACGGCTGGCGTACGCAACGACGTATTCAGAAAATTCGGGCTTGTGCTGGGCAAGGACAGCGCCGAGGCCGATTCCGCTTGCGTCGGTGTGGACCTCAGTAGGAGCACTAGGGTCGTGACAGTGAAGGAGAGGTGGTGAGGTCAGAAAACGACGGAGCGCAGCAAAAGCATCGTCACAGGCCGAGTCCCACGTAGACAGGTCGGCGGGACCATTAAGGAGTTTCGTAAGGGGCGCGACGATAGAGGCGAAATTGGGGACAAATCGCCGAAAATAGGAGCAGAGACCCACAAATCACCGCACCTGTTTTGTAGAAGTCGGTTTAGGGAAGTCAGCCACAGCACGGTGTTTGTCAGGATCTGGCAGGACGCCGTCTTTGGAGGCGAGGTGGCCGAGTACTGTCAGCTGCTGGGCGTCAAAGTGACATTTTTTGAGATTAAGCCGAAGACCAGCATTGGTGCGGCAGCTCAGTACGTGGCGCAAGCGCCTGAGATGCGTCGGAAAATCGGGCGAGAACACATCATCTAAATAGCAGAGACAAACGTTCCACTTGAGGCCGCGCAAGATGTTGTCCATCAGTCCTTCAAACGTTGCGGGAACGTTACACCGGCCGAATGGCATCACGTTTAACTCATGGAGTCCGTCAGGGGTGACGAACGCCGTTTAGGACGGTCGGACTCAGCCATCGGGACTTGCCAATAGCCGGAACAGAGATCTAGGGAGGAGAAGAAGTCGGCGCCTTGCAAGCAGTCAAGGGCGTCATCAATATATGGTAGCGGGTAGAAGTCTTTGCGCGTAATTTTGTTAAGCCGGCGATAGTCCACGCAAAATTGTTTCGAGCCATCCTTCTTTTTCACCAGGACGACGGGGGATGACCAAGGACTAGCGGATGGTTGAATAATACCGCGTTGTAGCATGTCGTCAACTTGCTCAGTTATGGCGCGGCGCTCAGGAGGCGACACACGGTAGGGGCACTGGCGGAGAGGAGCATGGGAGCCGGTGTCAATGTGGTGCTCGGAAGTGGTCGCACGGCCCAAAGAAGTGGACTGGTAGTCAAGCGATGAGTGAAAGTGGTGCAGCAGGGCAAGGAGCTGCGCGCGGTGAGCCGTGTCGAGAGCGCGGTCAATGGAACGGTCGAAAATGTCCGAAGACGGTGGGTGATCTGGAGTAGCGCGACATGGGGTGAGGGCAGCGACGTCGGCACTGGAGGAGGTCACATCAGCGTCCAAGGAAGATATCAAGTCAGCGGTTTCAAAATGGCCGATGCACTCGCTACGGAGCAGGGAGAGCGCGGAGAATGAGGTGTTAGAGACTAGAATGGCGGCAGCACCGTGGTGAATGTCGATGACGGCGAAGGGAGGAGATATGTGTCGGCGAGAGGCAAGGATGGGCGAAGGCGTGAAGAGAACAGTGGCGTCAGAAACAGAGGCGGCGCAAACTGGGACGAGCACGGCACTGTGGGGGGTGGGGGGGGGTGTATGTCAGTGTCCTCAGCGACAAGCTTAGCAGCACGGTGAATCGGAGGCTCGTCGAAGGGCGCATCTCAGAGCGGAAAGAAGACGACGTGCGCACGGGCACAGTCAAAAACGGCACAGTGGAGGGATAGAAAATCCCATCCAAGAACGACGTCAAGGGAGCTTGCAGGGAGGGCTAAAATTCGACAACATATAAACCATCGGCGATGACGATGTGTGCTGTGCAAGTGGCAGAAGGATGAACGGGCTCGGCGCTGGCTGTACGGAATGAGAGTCCAGAAGATGGAGTGGTAACTTTGCGAAGCCAGCGGCAGAAGTTTTCGTGAATTACAGAAACGGGGGCCCCAATGTCCACAAGCGCAAGTGTCTTGACACCGTCTACAAACCCATCAAGAAGATTCGCCGCAGAAAGACGAGGACTTCAGCACGGCGATGAGTGCGCAGTTCGTGCCGCAGGAACTGCGGCTGCTAGTTTTTCGAATCGGTGGGGAAGTTTCTATGCCTCATGGGTGACAGTGAGCGGCGGCGAGGGGAAGGCGAGCGGTGGGAAACGTAGGGCTGGCGACTGAGCTCGCGGTCAGGACAGATCCCATGAGGTGGTGGTCCGAAAGGTGGGCGAAAGGTGCGGTCTACATCGGGGTTATCCGGCAGAGCGTGGACAGGCGCATGAAGAGTGCGTCGACAGAGGCGCGCGACGTGACCCGGAAGACTGCAGGCGTAGCATATCGGTCCATTGTCAGCTGTGCGCCAAGGGTTGTAGGTAGCGGGCGTGAAGCGGTTTCGTGGAGCAACAGGCGTAGGCACTGCTGGAGGAACGTACGCATAAGCCTGCGGTCGCGGTGGTCGTGTGACAGCTTCGGCATACGTGAGAGGAGCGGGAGCGGGGGCAGGCGGCACGGCCACTGGAGGACCGTAGCTCAATGGGGCAGCAACAGGGGTTGGCGGGATCGGGAGAAGACCGACCTGGGGAGCCAAGGAAGCTGGTTGCCGAAGAGTAGGGAGTGCATCAGCGACCTCCTGCGTGATGGTGTGCCGGATCTCAGCGCTGAGGGCGGGCGGTGACTGTTGTTGGCGAGATAGGAGCGAGAGCTGTCGGGCGACGTCGTCCCGCACGAAGTATTTTATGGTAGCAAGTAAATCGGGGTTAATGGCGAAGCCGGAGATGTCGGCAGGCGGCGGAGGCCGACGAGCGCAAAGACGTTTCTTGCGCAACTCGTCGAAACTTTGGCACAGGGTATACACCGAGGCAACGGTGGTGGGGCTTTCGCCAGCAACATCTGAAATGCATCGTCGTCGATACCTTTCATGATGTGCTTGATCTTGTCAGCCTCTGACATAGCCGGATCAACACGCTTGCAGAAGTCAACTACGTCTTCAGTGTAGCTAGTTATGAGAGTCTGGTCCGTGTGCTGAGCTCGGACGCGCAAGCTACGCGAAAGCTTTGTACAGCGCGCAGTTTCCGCACGGCGGGAAGGCCGAAAACCTCCGCAAGTGTGCTCCTTAGAACGACCCGAGTGGGAATGTCGGCCTCGTGGCTGCGGAACCAGAGGTTCGCGACATCGCTGAGGTAGAAGATGACATTGGTAAGCTTGACGCGGTCGTTCCAGTTGTTATGACGGCTCACCCGTTCGTACAATTCCAGCCAATCTTCCACATCCTGGTCGCTGTGGCCGCTGAACACAGCGGGGTTCCGCTGCCGGATGGCACCGGAG
The DNA here is from genome assembly GCF_052857255.1 of Amblyomma americanum. NCBI lineage: Eukaryota > Metazoa > Arthropoda > Arachnida > Ixodida > Ixodidae > Amblyomma > Amblyomma americanum. The sequence goes on along the minus strand of NC_135504.1, from coordinate 76,239,131 downwards.
CAGGTGACTGGCTGCGACGGGGCGGCGGGCAGTTGACTGGCCTTGGTCGTTGACATCGGGATGGTGCGGCTGAGAAGGTCCACGGTGATGGGGAAAAGGGGAACGCAACAACCTCAACCAAATGTCAACGACCAAGGCCTCTTCTTCTTCTTCTTTACCTCAGTAAACGAGGGCGCAAGCGCTTCGTCGTCGTTGGCGTCGGTGCTGGATCATTTTCGTTCCAGAATGAATGAATGAATCAAAACTTTATTGCCAACCGAGAGAGAGAGAGAAAAAAAAACATTTATTGAAATCTCAATGAGATTAGCGGTGGGCCGTCGTCTTCATCGTTGACGTCTGGCCTCTTCACAAGGTCGGGCCCCTATTCCAGGGCTCCGCTGAGTCTTGCTGCTTCGCATGCGTGCTGCACAAGGGCCCTTTGGGATGTGAGCTCGCTGCTGGTGGGCAGACCCTCCCATTGCTCCGCACTCGGGGTTTTGAGTTTGTTGAATGCATAATTGCGTTTGCACTCCCATGTAATGTGGTATAGCGTGGGGGTTGCCCCGCACCACGGGCATGTGTCCTTGAATTGTGTAGGGTACATTTTGTGTAGAATGTATAGGTTGAAGAATGTTCCTGTTTGCAGTCTCCGCCAGTTCACTATTCGCCACAAAATCCGCGGTCCCGGAGGCGGGTACGGGATGCTCCGCAGACTATGGACAAGTGAAAATTCACTACTTCTTCGCGGTCTCAGCCGCTAGACGGGTGGCTTGCTTCTGGATGGCGGGGTCTTTGCTCCGCAGCAAAACTTCCCTGGCTTCTCTGCAGTTGATGTTTAAATGGGTGCCCGGGGAATCGGCGCATTCCTAAATTATGTGATGAAAAGTGACCCTGAGGTATGAAATTGTGAGCTATCGAGTGGTCATCGGTTAAATGATTATAAGCAATGAATTTAAGCCTAACTATAAATATTAACTTCATTAGTTTATTTTGGTGTCTTACATGTTCTAATCATCTAGACGATTTCAAATATCTAATTCGTTTTAGGATGAACTCAATAACTACTTAGAATAAGCGGGTAACCATAATCACGCGACTAGTTAATTATGACGCCACAAAATCAGCGACCTCAACAATCATTCATTAATTCGATATACTAATTACGTCACCAATCAATCACCAATTGGGTTGCTATACCAGTTTATTATGTGGGCCGCCATCTTGAATTCCTCGGACTTGGAAAATTTCACGCCGAAGGGAGGTGGTAGCAGACACCACGAAATCGAGACAAGTGACGAATAAGAGCTAACGCTCTTAAAAACTGGCAGTGGCTCAACCTGACTGAGCCTGGAATCAGGCGAAAAGCAGGGGTGCTTGCTAAGTGTCTGAGGCTCGCTCATGACAGCCCCGCTCGCTACAAGCACGCGACAGCCGTTCTACAAATGTGGATACAATGGGTAGAAGCTGCCCCCTAGCCTGATGCTCGGCTAGTAAGGGGTGAAATGCTTTGAAAATGGGTCTTTGGACCCAACTTTGAGTAATCGAAAAATATCTTGTCCCATGGCGCTGTTTGGCCATAGACGCCCTTGCGCCATGGTGGTGGTAGTGGTTTTTATTAAAATATTTGTAAAAAGGAAGGAAACGATCACCCTAAACAATCCATAATCATCATGAAATGGAGATATCCAAAGCGAAAGCCGTCGGCATTCATTGTGTCCATTGGCGTTGGCGCTGGGAACGTTCTAGACGCCGGTGATTTTGAGGAAAGGAAGAGCGCATAACTGACTCCCTGGGTTAGTACACGTCTATATCACGCTTTGACATCGCGACCGCCGCACATCAACTACCTGCCAGCCATCTGCTCCTTGCTCTGGAGGACGTGCGTGCGGTCATCCACGACCATCTCCGAAAGCATCACCCCTACCCCCGCATCGCAGGAGGTGAGCACATCGACAGCATCACCGGCTGTCGCGCACTTACGCGGTCGCAACGTGTAATGATCCTCCGCACGCGTACTGGCTGCGTGTGGCCCGGGGAACGACGGGAGCGTCACGGAATCGTGACGAGTGATGTGTGTGACGGATGCGGTGCAGTGGAAACACTACAGGACCTGCTCCTTCACTGTGCCGCGTTCGCCGATGCCCATCACGATATGCTTGCGGCCTATAGGGCGCTCGGCATACTACCAGACTCCCTCAAGACGCTATTGTGGCCGCAGGGCAGTGCGCGCACCCGTGAGCGAACCCTGGTGAGTCTCTGTGAATTACCCAAACAGACGTCCTTGACGTCCCGTCTGTGCTCCGCCAGGCAATTACACGCAGTGACCGAACGCTCCGCGAGTTCTTCCTTGGACGGTTAACAAATGGACGCCCCACTACAGTTGTAGCCAACACAGTGTTGTGCGCGTGTGTTTTTATTGCTTCATCATGAAATAATCACGCGCACAACCTGGACACATTTCTTGTGTAAATAGGCTGTGAATATTACCTCTCCCCATATCCTCTCTTCCGGTCCCCTGACCTCTTTCATTTCATTTCTCCATTCTGCCTGCTATCCTTTATTTCCGCTGCCCGAGCTCAGGTGCTTCAGGGACTTTTCGAAAAGATCTCGCGATCTTTCCAAAAACCTGGGATGGCCGCTGCTTGAAACCAGAAGAAAATACCTGCGTTTGTCGCTATTTTATATCTTTTGCTCTACAACAGGCATCGACAAAGATATCTAAAGAAACCAACATATGTATCTGCACGAACGGACCATTCCCGAAAAGTGCGTGAATATGCTTGCCGGATAAACTTACTTAAGAACAGCTTCTTCCCTAAGACAATACATGAGTGGAATTGTTTGCCTGGAGAAATTGTTTCCGGGACCCCTTCGTATTTTATCCAGGATCTGAAAAATAATCTTTTTAATGGGTCTTAGCATTGCTTTTAACTTCTCATGCCTGTTTTTCCACTTACCATGATGCAGTGTGATTAAGTGACGCAGATATCAAGACAACTACGTGTATACGTATCGTTTTGTTTTTCACTGCTTGTTTCCTGCCTTTGAAATTGCAGCTGAATTCGTATTATATATTATCTGTGCACTTATATTGTTTTTTTTCTTTTCCTCCTGTACTAATGCCCGCCAGGACGCTGTAGGCATGTAAAAAATAAATAAATAAGTATCGAAGGCAGATGCCGGGGACAGCAAAAATTTTTTCCTTCCTTTTTTATTATTTTAATAAAAACCACTTACTACTACCACTGCTTGGCGGTGGTGCGAGAGATGTGGGCTGCCTGCATTAGCGCTGACAGCGTTGCGTCAGACATGCGGCATTGCAGCAATAGGCCCCAGCGCCTATTGCGTGACCAGCCACTCGCGAGCAACCATTAACTGCCACCCGCCAGGGAGGCAGGATGGGCGCGCTGCCATCCTATGGGCGGGACGCAATCAAAGCAGACTTTTGCAGTTGGACGCCACCTCCACGTGCATGTAAGCGAGATTGAGGTGTCCACTGACCCACGGAGCCAGTTGTGCGCGTTAAAATTAACGGCCTGTACAACGTCGTCAACGCCAGTGAACGCCGACGGCACACTTGTTTTCTTTTTTTACGAGAAAATGAAATGGCGCAGTAACTGTCACATCTTGGTAGACACCCGAACCACGCTGTAAGGAAAGGGATAAAGGAGGTAGTGAAAGGAGTAAGGAAGAAACAGGTGCCGTACTGTAGGTCTCCACCTAGGGATCTTTTAACGTGCACTTACATCGCATAGCACACGGGCGCCGTAGCGTTTCGCCTCCATCGAAACGCTGCCGCTGCGGTCGGGTTCGAACCCGGGGCCACTTGAAGGTCAATTTTAGTTTTGGTTAGGAGGAGTAGAGCTTTTGCTCTAAAACCGTTCTTTGGCACAATATTTCGTGCTTAGCAACGCTAAACCACCACCCATTTTTTTTTTCGCAGGAGATTGGAGGTAAGACGCATGTCTGGCTAACTGTCATGTTGGGTATTTTAAGGGTGCCGTGAGAGCAAAATATGAACGCTTGTTTCCTGCTAGCGGTCCTGTTTTAGAGCGTTGTGGTGAACTAGAGTGTTTCACTGTAGTACACTGTAGCTCTATTGGTTGCCTTCCGAGCCTCTGAATTATGCTGATTCCGCGGTTACAATCCAAGATGGCGGCCTCCATAGCAACGATATTGTAATAAAGCGTTAAGCTCTACTTCTCGCGTTTCGGGTCACATCTTTATTGGTTATACCGCTACTCGTAACCCAGTGGTTGCCATTGTACCCTAGGTGGTTACAGAATGGAATAAAAAAATTTCTGCTGGTTAAGCTCCGGCTAAACCTAGCGTGTACGCAATAGCGAACCGCTGGTTAAACGGGTTCCTTTAGTTTGGTAAACTCCTTGTTTGAAGAGCAAGACAGTTCTCGCTTCTTGAACTCTCTGCTGACCCGCCTTGTACCATGCTACAGCTTCGTGTTCCGTCGATGTGGCTTCGAATAGCCTGTGCTGCTGTGGTACTGACTACGTGCGCTGACATTCTGCGTCTTCACGCATCGCGCATCTGACTAGGGACCATTTGGCACCCGCTGTTTATATGCAGCCGAGCAACGGCGCGCAGCGCGTGCTCTAGTTGGTGTTCTTCAGAGTTGCGTGAGGGTCCGCCATCATGTTTCAAGCTGTGCGAGAAATCCACTTCTCGTGCGTCCAATGGCTGCTTTCATGGGCTTCTTGTGTGCAGCGCTTGGGTTTGTTTTTGTAGCGATAGCTACGCTGCAATACTTCTTCGACCATTAAGCGTGGCACCACTTGAGCTCCGTGCTGGCGCCGTTGGTGACGTGGTTGTTTTTGTAGCGATAGCTACACTACGCTACTTCTTCGACCCTTCAGCGTGGCACCACTTGAGCTCCATGCTGGTGCCGTTGGTCACGTGGTTATTTTTGTAGCGATAACTACACTACGCTACTTCTTCGACCCTTCAGCGTGGCACCACTTGAGCTCCGTGCTGGTGCCGTTGGTCACGTGGTTATTTTTGTAGCGATAACTACACTACGCTACTTCTTCGACCCTTCAGCGTGGCACCACTTGAGCTCCGTGCTGGAGCCGTTGGTCACGTGGTTGTTTTTGTAGCGATAACTACACTACGCTACTTCTTCCACCCTTCAGCGTGGCACCACTTGAGCTCCGTGCTGGTGCCGTTGGTCACGTGGTTATTTTTGTAGCGATAACTACACTACGCTACTTCTTCGACCCTTCAGCGTGGCACCACTTGAGCTCCGTGCTGGAGCCGTTGGTCACGTGGTTGTTTTTGTAGCGATAACTACACTACGCTACTTCTTCGACCCTTCAGCGTGGCACCACTTGAGCTCCGTGCTGGAGCCGTTGGTCACGTGGTTGTTTTTGTAGCGATAACTACACTACGCTACTTCTTCGACCCTTCAGCGTGGTACCACTTGAGCTCCATGCTGGAGCCGTTGGTCACGTGGTTATTTTTGTAGCGATAACTACACTACGCTACTTCTTCGACCCTTCAGCGTGGCACCACTTGAGCTCCGTGCTGGAGCCGTTTGTCACGTGGTTGTTTTTGTAGCGATAACTACACTACGCTACTTCTTCGACCCTTCAGCGTGGCACCACTTGAGCTTCGTGCTGGTGCCGTTGGTCACGTGGTTATTTTTGTAGCGATAACTACACTACGCTACTTCTTCGACCCTTCAGCGTGGCACCACTTGAGCTCCGTGCTGGAGCCGTTGGTCACGTGGTTGTTTTTGTAGCGATAACTACACTACGCTACTTCTTCAACCCTTCAGCGTGGCACCACTTGAGCTCCGTGCTGGTGCCGTTGGTCACGTGGTTATTTTTGTAGCGATAACTACACTACGCTACTTCTTCGACCCTTCAGCGTGGCACCACTTGAGCTCCGTGCTGGTGCTGTTGGTCACGTGGTTATTTTTGTAGCGATAACTACACCACGCTACTTCTTCGACCCTTCAGCGTGGCACCACTTGAGCTCCGTGCTGGAGCCGTTGGTCACGTGGTTGTTTTTGTAGCGATAACTACACTACGCTACTTCTTCGACCCTTCAGCGTGGCACCACTTGAGCTCCGTGCTGGTGCCGTTGGTCACGTGGTTGTTTTTGTAGCGATAGCTACACTACGCTACTTCTTCGACCCTTCAGCATGGCACCACTTGAGCTCCGTGCTGGAGCCGTTGGTCACGTGGTTGTTTTTGTAGCGATAACTACACTACGCTACTTCTTCGACCCTTCAGCGTGGCACCACTTGAGCTCCGTGCTGGTGCCGTTGGTCACGTGGTTATTTTTGTAGCGATAACTACACCACGCTACTTCTTCGACCCTTCAGCGTGGCACCACTTGAGCTCCGTGCTGGAGCCGTTGGTCACGTGGTTGTTTTTGTAGCGATAGCTACACTACGCTACTTCTTCGACCCTTCAGCGTGGCACCACTTGAGCTCCATGCTGGTGCCGTTGGTCACGTGGTTATTTTTGTAGCGATAACTACACTACGCTACTTCTTCGACCCTTCAGTGTGGCACCACTTGAGCTCCGTGCTGGAGCCGTTGGTCACGTGGTTGTTTTTGTAGCGATAACTACACTACGCTACTTCTTCGACCCTTCAGCGTGGCACCACTTGAGCTCCGTGCTGGCGCCGTTGGTGACGTGGTTATTTTTGTAGCGATAACTACACTACGCTACTTCTTCGACCCTTCAGCGTGGCACCACTTGAGCTCCGTGCTGGAGCCGTTGGTCACGTGGTTGTTTTTGTAGCGATAACTACACTACGCCACTTCTTCGACCCTTCAGCGTGGCACCACTTGAGCTCCGTGCTGGCGCCGTTGGTGACGTGGTTATTTTTGTAGCGATAACTACACTACGCTACTTCTTCGACCCTTCAGCGTGGCACCACTTGAGCTCCGTGCTGGAGCCGTTGGTCACGTGGTTATTTTTGTAGCGATAACTACACTACGCTACTTCTTCGACCCCTCAGCGTGGCACCACTTGAGCTCCGTGCTGGAGCCGTTGGTCACGTGGTTGTTTTTGTAGCGATAACTACACTACGCTACTTCTTCGACCCTTCAGCGTGGCATCACTTGAGCTCCGTGCTGGCGCCGTTGGTGACGTGGTTATTTTTGTAGCGATAACTACACTACGCTACTTCTTCGACCCTTCAGCGTGGCACCACTTGAGCTCCGTGCTGGCGCCGTTGGTGACGTGGTTGTTTTTGTAGCGATAGCTACACTACGCTACTTCTTCGACCCTTCAGCGTGGCACCACTTGAGCTCCATGCTGGTGCCGTTGGTCACGTGGTTATTTTTGTAGCGATAACTACACTACGCTACTTCTTCGACCCTTCAGCGTGGCACCACTTGAGCTCCCTGCTGGAGCCGTTGGTCACGTGGTTGTTTTTGTAGCGATAACTACACTACGCTACTTCTTCGACCCTTCAGCGTGGCACCACTTGAGCTCCGTGCTGGCGCCGTTGGTGACGTGGTTATTTTTGTAGCGATAACTACACTACGCTACTTCTTCGACCCTTCAGCGTGGCACCACTTGAGCTCCGTGCTGGTGCCGTTGGTCACGTGGTTATTTTTGTAGCGATAACTACACCACGCTACTTCTTCGACCCTTCAGCGTGGCACCACTTGAGCTCCGTGCTGGAGCCGTTGGTCACGTGGTTGTTTTTGTAGCGATAGCTACACTACGCTACTTCTTCGACCCTTCAGCGTGGCACCACTTGAGCTCCATGCTGGTGCCGTTGGTCACGTGGTTATTTTTGTAGCGATAACTACACTACGCTACTTCTTCGACCCTTCAGTGTGGCACCACTTGAGCTCCGTGCTGGAGCCGTTGGTCACGTGGTTGTTTTTGTAGCGATAACTACACTACGCTACTTCTTCGACCCTTCAGCGTGGCACCACTTGAGCTCCGTGCTGGCGCCGTTGGTGACGTGGTTATTTTTGTAGCGATAACTACACTACGCTACTTCTTCGACCCTTCAGCGTGGCACCACTTGAGCTCCGTGCTGGAGCCGTTGGTCACGTGGTTGTTTTTGTAGCGATAACTACACTACGCTACTTCTTCGACCCTTCAGCGTGGCACCACTTGAGCTCCGTGCTGGCGCCGTTGGTGACGTGGTTATTTTTGTAGCGATAACTACACTACGCTACTTCTTCGACCCTTCAGCGTGGCACCACTTGAGCTCCGTGCTGGAGCCGTTGGTCACGTGGTTATTTTTGTAGCGATAACTACACTACGCTACTTCTTCGACCCTTCAGCGTGGCACCACTTGAGCTCCGTGCTGGAGCCGTTGGTCACGTGGTTGTTTTTGTAGCGATAACTACACTACGCTACTTCTTCGACCCTTCAGCGTGGCATCACTTGAGCTCCGTGCTGGCGCCGTTGGTGACGTGGTTATTTTTGTAGCGATAACTACACTACGCTACTTCTTCGACCCTTCAGCATGGCACCACTTGAGCTCCGTGCTGGCGCCGTTGGTGACGTGGTTGTTTTTGTAGCGATAGCTACACTACGCTACTTCTTCGACCATTCAGCGTGGCACCACTTGAGCTCCATGCTGGTGCCGTTGGTCACGTGGTTATTTTTGTAGCGATAACTACACTACGCTACTTCTTCGACCCTTCAGCGTGGCACCACTTGAGCTCCCTGCTGGAGCCGTTGGTCACGTGGTTGTTTTTGTAGCGATAACTACACTACGCTACTTCTTCGACCCTTCAGCGTGGCACCACTTGAGCTCCGTGCTCGCGCCGTTGGTGACGTGGTTATTTTTGTAGCGATAACTACACTACGCTACTTCTTCGACCCTTCAGCGTGGCACCACTTGAGCTCCGTGCTGGAGCCGTTGGTCACGTGGTTGTTTTTGTAGCGATAACTACACTACGCTACTTCTTCGACCCTTCAGCGTGGCACCACTTGAGCTCCGTGCTGGCGCCGTTGGTGACGTGGTTATTTTTGTAGCGATAACTACACTACGCTACTTCTTCGACCCTTAAGCGTGGCACCACTTGAGCTCCGTGCTGGCGCCGTTGGTGACGTGGTTGTTTTTGTAGCGATAGCTACACTACGCTACTTCTTCGACCCTTCAGCGTGGCACCACTTGAGCTCCATGCTGGTGCCGTTGGTCACGTGGTTATTTTTGTAGCGATAACTACACTACGCTACTTCTTCGACCCTTCAGCGTGGCACCACTTGAGCTCCGTGCTGGAGCCGTTGGTCACGTGGTTGTTTTTGTAGCGATAACTACACTACGCTACTTCTTCGACCCTTCAGCGTGGCACCACTTGAGCTCCGTGCTGGCGCCGTTGGTGCCGTGGTTGTTTTTGCAGCGATAGCTACACTACGCTACTTCTTCGACCCTTCAGCGTGGCACCACTTGGGCTCCGTGCTGGCGCCTTTGGTGACGTGGTTGTTTTTGCAGCGATAGCTACACTACGCTACTTCTTCGACCCTTAAGCGTGGCGCCACTTGGGCTCCGTGCTGGCGCCTTTGGTGACGTGGTTGTTTTTGTAGCGATTACTACACTACGCTACTTCTTCGACCCTTCAGCGTGGCACCACTTGAGCTCCGTGCTGGCGCCTTTGGTGACGTGGTTGTTTTTGCAGCGATAGCTACACTACGCTACTTCTTCGACCCTTCAGCGTGGCACCACTTGAGCTCCGTGCTGGCGCCTTTGGTGACGTGGTTGTTTTTGCAGCGATAGCTACACTACGCTACTTCTTCGACCCTTCAGCGTGGCACCACTTGAGCTCCGTGCTGGCGCCTTTGGTGACGTGGTTGTTTTTGCAGCGATAGCTACACTACGCTACTTCTTCGACCCTTAAGCGTGGCGCCACTTGAGCTCCGTGCTGGCGCCTTTGGTGACGTAGTTGTTTTTGCAGCGATAGCTACACTACGCTACTTCTTCGACCCTTCAGCGTGGCACCACTTGAGCTCCGTGCTGGCGCCTTTGGTGACGTGGTTGTTTTTGCAGCGATAGCTACACTACGCTACTTCTTCCACCCTTCAGCGTGGCACCACTTGAGCTCCGTGCTGGCGCCTTTGGTGACGTGGTTTTTTTGTAGCGATAACTACACTACGCTACTTCTTCGACCCTTCAGCGTGGCACCACTTGAGCTCCGTGCTGGCGCCTTTGGTGACGTGGTTGTTTTTGCAGCGATAGCTACACTACGCTACTTCTTCGACCCTTAAGCGTGGCGCCACTTGAGCTCCGTGCTGGCGCCGTTGGTCCCGTGATTGTTTTTGTAGCCATAGCTACACTGAGCTACTTCTTCGACCCTTCAGCGTGGCAACCCTTGAGCTCTGTGGCACCACTTGAGCTCCGTGGTGTCGCCGTTGGTCCCGTGGTTGTTTTTGTAGCGATAGCTACACTACACTACTTCTTCGACCCTTCAGCGAGGCACCACTTCAGCACCGTGGTGGCGACGTTGGTCTCGTGGTTGTTTTCGTAGCGATAGCTACACTACACTACTTCTTCGACCCTTCAGCGTGGCACCACTTCAGCTTTGTGGCACCACAATAGCTCCGTGGTGTCGCCGTTGATCCCGTGGTTGTTGTTGTAGCGATAGCTACACTACGCTACTTCTTCGACCCTTCAACGTTGCACCACTTGAGCACCGTGGTGGCGGCGTTGCTCCCGTGGTTGTTTTTGTAGCGATAGCTACACTACCCTACTTCTTCGACTGTTCAGCGTGGCACCACTTCAGCACCGTGGTGGCGACGTTGGTCCCGTGGTTGTTTTTGTAGCGATAGCTACACTACCCTACTTCGACTGTTCAGCTTGGCACCACTTGAGCTCCGTGCTGGCGCCGTTGGTCACGTGGTTGTTTCTGTAGCGATAGCTAAACTACGCTACTTCTTCGACCCTTCAGAGTGCCACCACGTGAGCTCCGTGGCGGCGCCGTTGGTCCCGTGGTTATTTTTGTAGCGATAGCTACACTACGCTACTTGTTTGACCCTTCAGCGTTGCACCACTTCAGCACCGTGGTGGCGACGTTGGTCCCGTGGTTGGTTTTGTACCAATAGCTACACTACGCTACTTCTTCGATCCTTCAGCGTGGCACCACTTGAGCTCGGTGGCACCACTTGAGCTCCGTGGTGGCGACGTTGGTCCCGTGTTTGTTCTTGTAGCGATAGCTGCACTACGCTACTTCTTCGACCCTTCAGCGTGGCACCACTTGAGCTCAGTGGCACCACTTGAGCTCCGGGATGGCGACGTTGGTCCTGTGGATGTTTTTATAGCGATAGCTACACTACGCTGCTTCTTCGACCCTTCAGCGTGGCACCACTTGAGCTCTGTGGCACCACTTGAGCTCCGTGGTGGCGACGTTTGTCCCGTGGGGTTGTTTTTGTAGCGATAGCTACACTACGCGACAATTTCGACCCTTCGGCGTGGCACCGCTTGAGCTCTGTGGCACCATTTGAGCTCCGTGGTTGCGATGTTGGTCCCGTGGTTCTTTTTGCAGCGATAGCTACACTACTCTACTTCTTCGACCCTTCAGCGTGGCACCACTTGAGCTCTGTGGCACCACTTGAGCTCCGTGGTGGCGACGTTCGTCCAGTCGTTGGTTTTGTACCGATAGCTACACTACGCTACTTCTTCGACCCTTCAGCGTGGCACCACTTGAGCTCCATGGTGGCGACGGTGGTCCCGTGGTTCTTTTTGTAGCGATAGCTACACTAGGCTACTTCTTCGACCCTTCAGCGTGGCACTGCTTGAGCTCTGGGGCACCACTTGAGCTCCGTGGTAGCGATGTTGGTCCCGTGGTTCTTTTTGTAGCGACAGCTACACTACGCTACTTCTTCGACCCTTCAGTGTGGCATCACTTGAGCTCTGTGGCACCACTTGAGTTCTGCGGTGGCGACGTTGGTCCCGTGGTTGGTTTTGTATCGATAGCTACACTACGCTACTTCTTCGACCCTTCAGCGTGGCACCACTTGAGCTCCGTGGTGGTGACGTTGGTCCCGTGGTTGGTTTTGTACCGATAGCTACACTACGCTACTTCTTCGACCCTTCAGTGTGGCACCACTTGAGTTCCGTTGTGGCGACGTTGGTCCCGTGGTTGGTTTTGTATCGATAGCTACACTACGCTATTTCTTTGACCCTTCAGCGTGGCACCTCTTGAGCTCTGTGGCACCACTTGAGCTCCGTGGTGGCGACGTTGGTCCCGTGGTTGGTTTTGTACCGATAGCTACACAACGCTACTTATTTGACCCTTCAGCGTGGCACCACTTGAGGTCCGTGGTGGCGACGTTGGTCCCGTGGTTGGTTTTGTACCGATAGATACACTACGCTACTTCTTCAACTCTTCAGCTTGGCACCACTTGAGCTCTGAGGCATCACTTGAGCTCCGTGGTGGCGACTTTGGTCCCGTTGTTGGTTTTGTATCGATAGCTACTCTACGCTACTTCTTCGACCCTCAGCGTGGCACCACTTGAGCTCCGTGGTGGCGACGTTGGTCCCGTGGTTGGCTTTGTACCGATAGCTACACTACGCTACTTCTTCAACCCTTCAGCGTGGCACCACTTGAGCTCTGTGGCACCACTTGAGCTCCGTGGGGCCGACGTTGGTCCCGTGGTTGGCTTTGTACCGATAGCTACACTACGCTACTTCTTCGACCCTTCAGCGTGGCACCACTTGAGCTCCGTGGTGGCGACGTTGGTCCCGTGGTTGGCTTTGTACCGATAGCTACACTACGCTACTTCTTCGACCCTTGAGCGTGGCACCACTTGAGCTCTGTGGCACCACTTGAGCTCCGTGGTGGGGACGTTGGTCCCGTGGTTGGTTTTGTAGCATAGGTACGCTACGCTACTACTTCTACCCTTCAGCGTGGCACCGCTTGAGCTCTGTGGCACGACTTGAGTTCCTTGGCGGCACCGTTGGTCACGTGTGTTGTTCACGTGGTGCAGCCGCTGGTCACGTGGTGCGGACCAGCTGCTGCCATCGGCGCAGAGCTCTGCATCTGCAACAGCAGTGTGCCTGTGTCGTATCATTTGGGACGAAGAGGAAGGAACGCCCAGCGAAACGGAACGGCGAAACACTTTGCAATTCGACTGACCGAATTCCACTCGGCAAGGTGTAGGTATCGCGTCACTCCAGTTTTAACCAGAGCGAAACCACAGCCTGTTTTTCGGAACTGCGAAATACTTACTTTGCAATTCGACTAAACTAGTTCCACTCGGCCAGATGTAGGTATCGCGTCACTCCTGGTTTAACCAGAGCGAAAGCACAGCCATTTTTTTAACTGCGTACAAATTGCTCTAGATTGCAAGTTTCTAAATATAAACACCGAAAAGTAATGCCATTTGCCGAGGGTGTGTATTCAGTATGGAGAAAATCGCCAAAGGTTAATAGCAAATAGCAGTCATGACAATCTGACGAAAGATACTGGAAACGGTCTGCGATTTTTTTTCCTGGAACAGTTTGAGATGAACGGGCAGCGCCGTTCCGGATGAGACAGCGTATGTCCCGTGCTGTCTTCCTGCGTGCGAGTTCTAAGAGAAAAATGAAGTATAGGGATTGAACGTGACATTGAAGACGCCGACCACAACATATAAAAGAACACACAAAAGGGTCTTCAATGTCACATTTTGATTTACCTCGACCGGACGAGCTTTAATCCAACTCTAGATTTCAAGTATAGGGATGAATTACTCTTTTCACAACTAGCACCGCCTGCCCCGTGTTTTGTGCTTGTTATGCGCGGAAAACACTAAAACGCATCTCCCTAAAACCACATTAAAATATTTCTGCAGCTTGTTGCAGGCAAGCAGATTATTGCAACGCCAATGCTTTGAACAGGGGAGTTCGACATAATGAATAAGTTTAAAGCTCAATTGCTTGCCAAGCAACATTTCACGAAATGTACCCCGTTGCTAAATGTAGTGAAATGACGATTCTTTAATGTGCCTTGAAGGTACTCTTTAACGTTAATGTTATTAACTTTCCTAATTTTTATTAAAAAGCATTATCTTTTCACCTTAGTTATTAAATTAGAATAGTTGTTGACCACTGTGGCAGGTATTCCTGCTTGCTTCATACTTATTGTTTGTAAAAAAAAAACAATTTAACGTTCCGCTTAGCACTCTTGCACTTATTCTTCGTCGATTCGGGCTTAGGTCGCAGTATCAAAACATTTAGCGGCTCCTAGGTTTTTTGAAGCAGAGGTTATAGAATCATTTGCTCTCTTTTAGCTGAAGTTATTTGCGGCATCAAGATTAGAGAAAAGTTCTTTACATGTGCTTTTTGCCCATGCTATTCATAAACCTCCCACGTAATTCTTGTCAAGAGGATTTTAAGGGCATTTTTTACTAAAACCAATACTGTAGCACAGGCAAAGGAAGTTTTTACGCAGATAAGACTGGCATCGAAATGTAGCAAAACTCTGCATGGAATTTGCTTATTGAATATTCATTGTCCCTTATATCTCATCTCTAACCATCACTACAGAAGGCTTGAAGCAGCAGTAGTGTAAGCAGAGCCTACGCAAGTATAGTGCCGAAGTGTTGCAGGTGCAAGCTGCAAATCTGGTAAAATTGTTATGCAGTGATACTCTTACGACCATGGGTTTATTCTGATCATGACGGGCGACTGCAACCAGCTGGGGTCTGCTTGCCCAGCACGAGGCGCATCCACCTCGTTCTCCTCATCTTCTGCGTAGTCGGCGATACCGACAAAATGAACTAAACATCGCCTCTTTATGGGCGTCACACTTCCCCCTACGTAGCCGAAGCCCGCAGGGCGAGTTAAAAAGCACCGCGCGAATGGTAGGGCTTCAGCCGGACAACATGTCACTTCAGTTCGTGCAGAACGACGGCCGCTTGTCGTGAATAGTGCTATGCGGTAATTGAGCTCGCTAATTTGCTCAATATTTATTTATTTATTTCAAAATACTGCAGGCCAGCATTGGCCCAAGCAGGAGGGGCATGAAAAAACACAAATCACAACACTACGTGAAAACATTTCGTGTGAAACACAGCAAAAACTAAACCAAAAAGATGAACATAGCAAGAGAAAAAATACATGCTGAAGAAAGCGGAAAGGTAGAGTTTCTTCCTTTTTAGTCGAGCAAAAAGTTTTTAGCGCCTCTTCTACGTTAGGAGAGTTAAAAATCGATTCAGAGAGTGCGTTCCAATCTGCTATTGTTTCAGGGAAAAACTGTGCTTAAATGCGCTTGTTTTGGCAAAAAGAGGCTGTAAAGAGTGCTCCCTAATATCTATCAATCAATCAATCAATCAATCAATCAATCAATCAATCAATCAATCAATCAATCAATCAATCAATCAATCAATCAATCAATCAATCAATCAATCAATCTTTATTTTCATTCTGTCAGTGATACAGAAAGAAGGACTGTGACAAAAAGCTGTTTTTCAGAACAGCTTGACTAGGCCACAGCCCCATGGAAAAATTTCGAAGCGGTAACAGCACTACCGTAAAATAAATCAAAAATTGAAACTTAACAGACTATAGGGCACACACTAAGTAAAGTTATAACCAGTATAACCTTCGAGCTGTGGAGTGCCTGAGGAATGAAGGGGGAGAAATGCTATGCTTACCAGCTATAATTTTATAAAGGACAGAAATACGTTTAACTTTTCTGCGTGTACAGAGTAACGGAATGTTATTGTCTTTCATGAGCTGTGTTGGAGAGTCAGACCTTCTATATTTATGAAAAATGAAACGTACTGCCTTCCTCTGGATGAGCTGTAATTTATAGATATCTTTCTTGATGTGCGGGTCCCAAATTTCAGAAGCGTATTCAAATTTGGACCTGACAAAAGTTTGTAAGCCCAAAGCTTAATATGTTTAGGAGTATGTTTTAATTTACGTCTCAAGGAACAAAGGTTAGAGAAAGCGGCTGAACAGATCTCAGAAATATGAGTGCCCCAGGCTAATCGGTTGTGCAGAGTAATTCCTAGATATTTATATTGTGAAACCTCTGTAATGTGGCTGTGGTGAAGGCAATATTGATAATGACTAAATTTTTTTTTCTCGTAACTCTGACAAGTACACTCTCATCTATATTTAAATCCATGTTCCATTCCTTGCAGCAGTGACATATTTTGAGCAAAGATTCTTGAAGCAATTGATGGTCTCCAATTTATGTTATTTCTTTATATACAACGCAGTGATCTGCGTACAATCTTATTGACACAGACAGAGGAATGGTGTCTATTAAATCTGTTAAATATATTAAAAACTGCAAAGGTCCTAACACACTACTCTGGGGAACACCGGAAGTAACAGGAAGGGATTCAGAAAGAGTACCATTCACATCAACACACTGAGTTCTACCACTTACATATGCTCTGACCCATTCAATAAGATAAAACGGTATACCAAGTAAGTGTAATTTATAAAGGAGCATTGAATGAGGAACCTTATCGAAAGCTTTAGCCATATCCAAAAAAAAGAACAACAATCTTTCCCGAGTTATCCAGCACTCTAAGAAAATCATCAATAGTCGTAACTAGTTGAGTGTTGGTCGACATACCGTTCCTGGATCCGTGCTGAAAAGGTGACAGAATATTTCTTTCATTTAAAAAGTCAATTATTAAGCCGGCCACGATGTGCTCTAAAAGCTTACAGGATGTAGAGATAATAGATACCGGTCGGTAATTAGTTACGAGTAACTTGTCTCCTTTTTTATGAATTGGCAAAACATGAGCCTTCTTCCAATCTTCTGGCAATTCACTGGTTTGTAGAGACAAAGTGAAAAGTTTAGCCTGATGCTCCAAGATCTGCAGCGCGTAACGCTTTAAAAAGGCATTTAGATTGTCGTCCAGACCATGGTTTTTCCGAATATTTATTTTACGCAGCAACGAGAGAGCCCCTTCTGTGGAAATAACAGGAACGTCGTGAGGATCCATGGGTTGTTTGGGTGCATCAACGACCATATCTGAAAGGCTCCCGAAAACACTTTGAAAATACCTGTTAAGCTGTTGAGCTATATCCTTCACATCAGTTACGAGGCTCCCATCCTCGCTTCTAATTTCTTTGAAGGCTTCCTTTTGTGGACCAAGGTATCGCCAAAATTTGCTCTGATCTGTTTTTTATGAATGAAGGAAAGGGGACCTTAAAGTAATGTTATTCTGATGTAGACAGTGCCTGTGCTGATTCAAGTTTTAATTTCTGCAAATACTGCGAAGATAAAGAGGGATGTCACCTAAGACTTTTAAGTTTCGGCTTCATATGAATAATATCACGACTCACCCAGGGGCTCCGACGATTGTTTCTAATTTTTCGCCGAGGTACAAAATTTGTAACGAAAATTTGCGGTGCAAAAATAAAATGCCCTTCTTGAGGAGTTCCCGTAAACTCTGTGTGCCACCTTCATTGGTACACATCAAACACATCATCCAAATAGTCAATAATAGAAATATCGTCAGAGCAATCAAAATCATGGACAAAGGCAACAGACAAATTTCGTGTATTTTTAACGTGATCAGTACGACACGAAAAAAAAAAAACAGCAAATGGTGATCCGAAATACCAGGCTCAATTCTCCATTAGAGAACAAATCACTGATAAAAAAAAATCCAACAGAGCATTTTTCGGGTGTAGTCACTCAAAATTTGGTTAAGGTTTAAGGCTAACATAATGTCCATAATTACATCACTAGAAACACAGGTCCCGTAAATTAAACTCCCCCAGTCCAAGCCTGGTATATTGAAATCCCCCGTCACAATCACATTAGTTTCACGCTTGGCTAGCAGGTGATCACATAAGCTCTGAAGAAATACGATTTCAGTGTGAGAAGCGCGGTAAACTGCACATTATAAAAAGGTCAAACACCAACACGACACATTTAAAAACAGACTTTCATGAACAGGAATTTGGTCGAGAACAGTGACCCGCAAAAATGACTTCACAATTACTGCGACACCCCCGCCCCTTGGACTGCGATCCGTTCTAAAGATGTGATAGCCAGGGGGAATAATCTCGTCATTACTTATTTTATCATGGAGCCATGTTTCTGAAAGAACAAGAACGTGTGGGTCGTAAGAAAGTAGTAGTAGTAGTTCATGCGCGTCAGTTTTGTTCTTAATACTTCTGGAGTTAAGGGACAACACGCGTAGATCATGTGCTTGGGCCCGCGACCGCTATCTTTCAGAAGGCTCGCCTCGTCTGATAGGCACTGGAACACGTGAATTCGAAGCATCGTCCAACACGTAGTGGATGTTATCAATACGCAGTTCGTCATGCAAAAGGGAAACCTTTTTGCGACTATGTACTTCAATTTTTGCAATCAGCCAAAGTAATTTACGTCTTTTAACTGTCTCCGCAGAATAATATTTTTGGATAGACACTCCGGTCCCCTTTAGCTTTCCAACACTGCTCCAAACCTGTTGTTTTTCTAAGTAATCCTGAAAGTATAAGATAACTGGTGAATTCGCACCTCGGCGATTTAACGTGCGAATGCGGGCAACAGAAGTATACACGTAAGTCCAAGTTTATCGTGAAAAACTTCGTCGATCACCTTTTGGCGCAATATTTCTGCAGTGTCGTTTTCTTCTTTTTTAATTCCAAACACAATCAAATTGCTCCTGCGACTTCTATCCTCTTTATCAACCAACCTTGCACTCTGTGATTTCAATGCTGCTTGGACTTCTGCTAAGCTTTCATGTAGGCCATCTATTTCCTTCGTCTTTGCGGCTATTATTTTCACGTTTTCCTCGAGTTCGTTCACGCGCACGCCAAAGTTCGCAAGAGTTTTTTTCTGTCTGTTATAGCCTACTGATTACTTTGGCCAAGTCACTGCGTATAGCTTGCTGGCCTATAACAAGTTGCTGAAGAATTTCAGTGACCGAGGGATCTGGACCAGGGTTTTGCTCAACGTCTCCGCGAAGCAACAGCATCGATGTACAGAAACACTCATAAGCAAGGGTCAAAACCATATGTGGGCTCGGAATAACGACAAGACGCCTTTCGTCACTTCTGTACGAACAAACAGTACTAACCTCGACAGTAAGCAGGAATCTTTGCGTTAGCGACATGATCCCCGCCGCCTCGCCGAGCCCACTGGTGGAGTAACGCTGGGGACAGTCTTTTATAACCCATACTGGAGACGCCACTGATGCGCGAAAATCCTGGAGTGGAACACTGCGCATCTCAGGCAGAAAGTTCGAATCCGGTAAAGGGCAGCTTTAACCGACGGAGCTATCTTTCCTGTCATCCGATCCCACGTGGCGACACGTGCTTGGAATCGTTGACGCACTGGCTGTGGCAAACAGGGCAACCTGGACAGCAATCAGGAATCTTTGAGTTAGCGACATGATCCCCGTCACCTCGTCGAGCCCACTACATAGGGTACGTCGTAGTGACACAGCACGGAAACCATGACGTGAGGAACCAAGATATTCTTCATGCAGACCAAATGGTTCGGCTCCACAGTCGCAACAGACACGTCGAGAGTGGTATCGGGCAGGAAACCGGCCCGCATACAGCCGAAGGAGGAGGCACGAGAGTATCTCGGGTAACACAGAACACACACTCTGCACTGCACGAGCCTTCCGCAAGGCCAGTGGTGAAACATTTGCCGACGCTGAGCTCACCGGTGCAACAGTCGACGTTAGCGCCACACATCTGCAAAAAGTCGAGGCCAAAAACAACGTCGTGCGTCGACCGGACGAGTACCGCCATTTCCATGCTCAACACTTCATTCAATGAAACATTAAAGCTACACACTCCAACTGCAGGCAACAGTTTCCCACTCACACCACAAAACTGGACATTTTGTTCCTCCGAAACAAAAGTTTACGTCCGAGGCGACACTTAAACGCAGCAGTCGTAACTAAAACAGTAGCACCGGCATCCATAAAGCCATCACAGGTACACCATTCCCTAGCACATGCACTTTGTTCTGTAACATCACTACAGGCAGGGGTATCTCTTCCGGCGGCAGACATCCAGCGACCTCAGCCCCACCAGTCGCGCCGATTAGTTTTCCGGTGGAGGGTATGAGGAGAGGCGTCGGGATGACGCGGAGCGACGAGTGCGGAGGGCAGGAGGCGGTGTCACACTTCTATCCGATGCCGGAGAACGAGTCCGCATTTGTGCAGGCCATGGGTTGCTAGAATCAGGCGGGTAGGATGGGTACCGAGATGAAACGGGTTGGTAATCCGGCCGCGAAGGATAGACAAAGGAGCCGTAACGGGATTGGCTGTCGTCGGCGGAGACAAAATCGCGAGGTGTGACCGGGTTGACCGCAGCGGCAACACACAAGAGAGGAACCAGCAGCAGGCAGCGCCGGCAAGTAGTCATCATACGAAAGGCTGGGCCGAAAGTTTTCATCGTATGTGGCTGGCGTTGGCCGGTAAAAGCGGGACTGGAGTTCCGGGGCCATCGCGGCATGTTGATCGGCCGTAGCCTTCGGGGTACCCGGTGTTCCTCAACGTCCGCTGCGCGTTAAGGGCGGCTGGCAGAGGAGGGTGCGTGGTAAACACAGGAGGGAGAGCTGAGGAATTCGGTGTAAGTTCCGGCGGCCTGGTAAACTTCTCGCGAACGATCGGGCGGATTATGGAAGCCACATCACATGACGATGGTGTGTCTACAGCGGCCACTGTCGTCACCCCGGCCAAACGGCCAAATTTCGGTGTGATGTGACGCATTTTTAGTGTCTCAAACGTGCGGCAGTGCTGGATGACGCCAGACACCATCTCTAGACTTCATTTCCCTATAATAATATTATAGACGTCTTCGGCAAATCCTTTAATTAAGTGGCCAACTTTGTCCTCTTCTCTCATGACAGGAGAGACGACCTTGCATAACTTGACGATTTCCTCAATGTATTTCGTACACGCCTCACCGGGAGCTCAGCCCATTGCACAAACGATTGTTCAGCACGCTTCTTTGCGACTGAGTCGCCGAAGCCCCTCTTCAGCTCCTCTACAAAGCGGTTCTACGTCATGAGAGTCCTCGTGGTTGTCATACCACGCTAGGGACGTGTACGTTAGGGAAAACACGACGTTGGCCAGTCGGGCGGAGGAGCCACACTTATTGTAGCGACTCACGCGTAGGTATTGGGTGAGCCATTCATCCACGTCGTCTCTGGTTGAGCCTGCGAATGACTGGCTCCAGGTCTTGCTGCCACGAACTGCTGGGCACAGACCTCGGAGCGTAGCCGTCCAGGGCCATCATGGGCACAGATAGCGGCAGACCAGCAATGTACCGAATCCAGCGATGGTGAAGCAGGGGATCCGTCTTCGGGGAACCTGTGTACCCTGCACCTCTCACCAAAATGTTAGGACCATGTGTTTATTCTGATCATGCATGTATAAAGAAAGGAACGCCGACCAAAGGTTGTTGTTCAAACGAAGACGTTTCGGCTTCCATACGGAAGCCTTGATCACTGGGCGGAAAGCCCAAAGCACCAAGCTCAAGTGCGTCGCAGTAATCGCCCCAAGCATCTTGCGTACGTAGGCGGGAGATTGCCTGCGTTGTGGTTAAGGGTTTTTTCTGTAGTTTGGATTATCAGTGATTCCAGATGTCGACGTGACAGCCCATTCTTTTCTCTTTCGATTATTGATGCTTCTTCCCAGGCTATATTGTGCGACGCGGCTTCCACGTGTTCCGTGAGTGCATTAGACGCAATTTTCTTGTTCCTTACGTCGTTATTGTGGTCCCTCAATCGCTTTTCGAAATTCCCGCTCTCGCCGATATAGCAGTAGTCGCAGTCTGCGCAGGGAATTTCATAGATGACGCTAGGAAACTTCTCTTCCTTTATCTTGTCTTTAACGGCCACCAGCTCGTGCCTCAGCTTGCACGCGGGAACGTGAGCGATGTGCACACCATAAGTGCGCAGAACGCGAGCCAAACACTCGCTCACGCCCGGCACAGAGATAGCTGCTCGGGCTCGGCAAGGAGGACCAACTGATTCAGATGGGCGTGATGACCGTAGAACGACGGAATCCGCGAAGTGCTTGGGGTAGCCGCATTCACTCAGGTCTCTGCACACCTGGCGTAGGTCAGCCGCCCGATCTTCTGGCCTCGGGCAGATGTTTTTGGCACGTCGGACGAGGGAAGCCACGACGGAGCGTTTGTGGCAAACAGGATGAACAGAATTAAAATGAAGGTCCCGGCCTGTGTGGGTTTCCTTTTTATAAACTTTGAAAGATGGTCGGTTGCCACGGCGTTCAACCAAAACGCACAGGAAAGGAAGACAGTGGGCAGTCTCCTCCTATACAGTGAACTGAATGGAATCTTCCATGCTATTGATGTGATCTGTGAAAACACCTAACGCTTCTTTTTTGATAATACTGAAGCAATCACCGACGTAACGTACAAAAACCTTTGGGTGCGGTTCGAAGGTAGCCAATGCGCGGGCTTCTATTGCTTTCATGGTAAGGTTTGCAGTTCCTACCGATATAGATGCTCCCATAGTGGGAACAGACTTTAGATTAGATTTCGTCAGACTTTAGATTTAATTACGCTACGCATGGCCAACCTTTCATCACTCAAGTGCGCCAGTACGTTTCGCTATTCATGCGACTCTGCTTTCAAAGCCCATCTGGATTTTAACCTCATATGCAAGGCTAGGAGCCTCATTCCTATATCCCTCCGTCTGCTGCGACCTGTTGACACGGCGTTTGTGCACAGAGTGGTATCCAGAGCGGAACGGCAACTGCTTCAAGCCAGGATCCTACATTGCAAAGCCTCCATCAGGCAACTGCAGAACGAAGTCTTCTTTGCTCGTCGCCGCCTCGAGCACCAGTGTCCCGAGGACTTCGCCAGCATCCAGTTACATGTTAACTACAAGGTGAGCCTCCAGTCCCGCCAGCGAGAGTTGTCCCATCAGAGGAAGTTATCAAGGCTGCTGTCTTGCGAAAAAGTGTGTGCGCCTGGCCCATCCACTTCGACAGTCCACAACCTGGTTTCATACAGGCCTACTCGAGAAGAACTCGCCGCATTTGAGCTCGGGTTGAACTTTAACACGAGATCTGCGGCGGATGCAAGAAAAATGGTTTGTGCTGTCGAACGCGCTGTAGGCCTTGTAGATAACAACCGCCGAGATGAGGCCCGAACTTGCGCAGTCAGCATCCTTGCCAAGCTTCCGCGACGCACTCCGACCCCCCTTCTTTCCGAGGAGCGAGATGCTATCAAGAGTCTGCGTAAAAACTTGGACATTATTATACTTCCCGCTGACAAAGGCAACGCCACCGTCATCCTGGACAGCAACGACTACGTTGAGAAAATGACTGACCTTCTGCAGGACGACAGTACGTACTTGCCGCTGAAGCGGGACCCTACGCTCAAGGAAGAAACTTGCAGATTCTTTTGACGGACGTCTCCAAATTTATTCCACCAGAGCACAAGTCACTTTATTTCAAGATCCTCTGACACAATGGATTAGCTCCCGCCTTGTATGGTCTCCCGAAGATCCATAAGCCAAACGTTCCGATGCGACCAGTAGTTGACTTTACACGGTCGCCCTTGTACCGCTTGTCGGGCTACTTGCACAAGGTTTTTGCGCCACTCGTTGGAAAGGGCTCGACTTTCATACATGACTCTTTCGATTTTATTGAAAAAGTACGTGACGTCACGGTGGAGGACGACGAGATCATGGCGTCCTTTGATGTGAAGTCACCGTTTACCAGCGTTCCTGTGTATCTAGCTGAGGAGGTGTGCCGCTCAGCGCCGCAGAATGACAACGGATTGTGTGAAAGAACCCCGATCGAAGCAGCAGACCTTCTGAAGCTTTTGCAGTTTCGCCTTGAAAACACCTATTTTATTTTCTGGGGTGCAGCCTATAGACAAGTTCATGGCACCGCTATGGCAGCATCTATATCAGTAACAACTGAAAACCTTACCATGGAAGCAATAGAAGCCCGCACACTGGCTACCTTCGAACCACACCCAAAGGTTTTTGTACGTTACGTCGATGTTTGCTTCGGTATTATCAAAAAAGAAGCGTTAGGTGCTTTCCCAGATCACATCAATAGAATGGAAGGTTCTATTCAGTTCACTGTATAGGAGGAGACTGCCCGCTGTCTTCCGTTCCTGGACGTTTTGGTTGAACGCCGTGGCAACAGACTCTCTTTCAAAGTTTATCGAAAGGCAACCCACACAGGTTAGTACCTTCATTTTAATTCTGTTCACCCGGTTTTCCACAAACGCTCCGTCGTGGCTTCCCTCGTCCGACGTGCCAAAAACATCTGCCCGAGGCCAGAAGATCGGGCGGCTGACCTACGCCAAGTGTGCCGAGAACTGAGTGAATGCGGCTACCCCAAGCGCTTTGTGGATTCCGTCCTTCAACGGTCATCACGCCCATCTGAACCAGTTGGTCCTCCTTGCCGAGCCCGAGCCGCTATCCCTTAGGTGCCGGGCGTGAGCGAGTCTTTGGCTCGCGTTCTGCGCACTTACGGTGTGCACGTCGCTCACGTTCCCGCGTGCAAGCTGAGGCACGAGCTGGTGGCCGTTAAAGACAAGATAAAGGAAGAGAAGTTTCCTGGCGTCATCTATAAGATTCCCTGCGCAGACTGCGACTACTGCTATATCGGCGAGAGCGGGAATTTCGAAACGCGATTGAGGGACCACAAGAACGACGTAAGGAACAAGAAGATTGCGATTAATGCACTCGCGGAACACGTGGAAGCCGCGTCGCACAATATATACTGGGAAGAAGCATCAATAATCGCAAGAGAAAAGAATTGACTGTCACGTCGATATCTGGAATCAATGATAATCCAAACTACAGAAAAAACCCTTAACTACAACGCAGGCAACCGCCTACATACGCAAGAAGCTTGGGGCGATTACTGCGACGCACTTAAGCTTGGTGCTTTGGGCTTTCCGCCCAGTAATCAAGGCTTCCATATGGAAGCCGAAACGTCTTCGTTTTAACAAAAACCTTGGTCAAAGTCAAAGTCAAAGTCAAATTTATTTTTCTCCGAGAGGAAGAAAGGGGGCAACGGAAAAAAGCTGCACATGCGCAGCTTGACGAAGCCCGGCCCCCTTGGGTACAGTTCAGCAGCAATTCAAGAAAAATAAACAAAGGACGCTCAATGACAAGCATTGTACAAGATATATACATATGGACGACAATGTCAGGGTTTTATACGTGAGATGCAAAAAGTAAGCGGCTGACATAATACAATGCACGTGGTACGGGGCGTAGTTGCAGCACTATGTAAGCAAAAATGTCGTTAGCTGCACGATATAAAGAAAAAAGGAAGGGATATAAAATCAGACAGGTGGGCAATAGCGCAGCGGAGGATAAGAAATGAAGCCAGAGACAATGGTGAGGGTATTAACAGAAAGCGGATGCATTACGATCTAATTTTTTGAAGAGTGAGCGTGCAGATTCTGTATTTCTATCAACACCAACGCGACTGAGTGCGTTCAAGAGGACGGCGATGTGGTACGATAAAGATTGATTGCCATATGTTGTGCGGCAGAAAAGTTCTACCCATGAATTATTGTGTCTGGTGTTATGACTATGAGTGCGTATGTCAAGGTTGAATAGCTGAAGAAAATATTGATTATTAGTGCGAACAGCAGTCTTGTACTGGCAAAGAAGGCGGAACGAATACATGGTTTCAATTGGAAGTATGCGATAGGATGCGAAGTATGCGGACGTATGATCACGGTATGAAATATTCGCAATGTCTCTAATTGCGCGTTTTTGACATATTTTTAGTTTATGAATGTTTTCTTTGGATGTGGTCGCCCATACAAGATGACAATAATTAAGTGCAGATAAAAATAAGGCGTTGTACACCATCCTTTTTACTTTTGTAGGTAATATATGCCGATTCCTACTCAATATTCCCGCGATTCTGTTTAATTCGTAGCAAACGTGTTCAATGTACTTATCCCAGGTTAGGTTTTCTGAGAAAAAGACCCCAAGTGATTTAACGTGCGTTCGTATATCAATTTCATCATTCGCTAGAAATAGCTTTTCTGTGGGAGTGACAGTGGTGTTTCTTGCACGAAAAAGTATTGCTTGAGTCTTTTTTGCATTAATTCTCAGGAAGTTAATTTCGGACCAACGCTTAACAAACCGTAATGCTATATTTGCTGTGTGTATCAAATTGTTTGGGTTATCTCCGGTAATGAAGAGCGCGGTATCATCTGCATATCCGATCCATTGTACCTCGCTTATAGTGGAAAAGATGTCATTTATGTAAAGAACAAATAGGAGGGGACCGAGAATACTGCCTTGAGGGACACCGGAAGTAAGTTTTTTGACGCTGGAATTTTTATTATTATGGCTAACATACTGAGAGCGGTGTTGAAGGTACGATGATAAGAGAGCATTGGAATTTCCCCGTATGCCATAATGCTGAAGTTTCATTATTAACGTTTTGTGACACACGCAATCAAATGCCTTTGAAAAATCTATATATATGCCTAAAACTAGTTTTTTATGCTCTAGAGCGTTAATAATGATTTCTTTTTGCGTTAAAAGAGCTGATTCTGTGGATTTTTGTTCCAGAAAACCGTGTTGGCAAGGTGAGATGAGTGAATGCTTGCCTAAAAATGAATAAAGACGAATGTGCATAATTTTTTCTAAACCTTTTGAGAACACTGGGAGAATTGAAATGGGTCGAAAGTTATTTATATTATTTTTTTCACCTCCTTTGTGTATTACAGTCACCTTGGCTATTTGCATTAGCTTTGGAAATGTATTTTGCTCAAAGGCTAAGTTATACATGCTAGTCAACACTGGAGCGATGATATCAATAATGTATTTAATAGGGGCAATTTGCATGTCATTTGCATCACGAAATTTAGAATTTTTGAGGTTATTATATACATAAATCACTTCACTTTCATTAGTGGGAAAGAATACCATACTTCCAGAGATATTAGAGATGCAATCTGCAGTGGGAGAGTAAGCTGTGCTTGCGCAGTCAGTTTCCCCAACGGAGACAAAATGCGCATTGAACGCATTAGATAGATCAGTGCCGCTTATGTCTTCATTGTTGATTTTTATGCTGGCGATGTTGGAATGACTGATTGGTTTAATGATCTTATTTAGGCGTTTCCACAACAGCTCGACGTTTCCGGATGCGTCATGTAGATAGGTAGCAAAGTATTCGTCCTTGGCAACTTTGAGCTCTTTATTTACCCTATTTCTATATGTTTTATACGCTTTTAATAAATTTATGTCCTTGCTTTTCACAAATTTCCAGTAAAGATGGTTTTTTATGTTAATTTTATTGACCAGATCACGTGTTACCCACGGTTTCCGTGATTTCCTGTTCCTTCGTCGCGCTACAGATGGAAAGTGCTTTTGGTAAAGATCTGTGATTTGACACACAAGGGCTTTGTACATTGCATTTACATCAGTGCTTGAACGAACATGGCTCCAGTCATGACACTGAACATCGGCTCGAAAAGATACCAAGGAAGATTGGGTTATGTCTTGTCTACAAATCGGCGGATCGTTTGAAGGTGCAGGATAATCTTTTACATGAATGAAGGCGAAAATGGGCAAGTGATCACTGATGTCGCTAGCAAGCGCACCGCAAGAAGAAACACTTTTATCAGTATTAGTGATGAACAGATCGAGTAGAGTTGCTGACACTGATGTAACACGTGTTGGTTCATTTATAATGTTTAGAAACCCATATGACTCTAGAATGGACAGGAAATCATTTTTAGCCTTAGATGTTTTGAGGATATCAATGTTTAGGTCACCGCCAAGAAAAAGAGAGTATTTGTTAAGAGATATAAAATCTAAAAGGCTTTCAAGAAAAAGTAGGAAATTTTTCAGATCACCCTTTGGAGGACGATAAAGAACTGAGAAAAATTGTGAATTGTCACGCGCTGTCACTATTTCGTAGTCGTCAGTCGACTCAGTAAACTCAGGAACAGGGTACACGTTAAAGCTGTTTTTCATCAATAGCATAACGCCGCCACCATTTTGCAGGGGGCGATTTAACGCAAATGTTTGGTAGTCGTGCGACAAGAACGGGACAGAACTATTTTTGTACCACGTTTCACATACCATAATCGCATCGAAAGAAATGTCAGTTGCATTAATTAAATAATGAAGGTCATCGTGCTTGTTTTCTAATGAACGTGCATTAAGGTGAAGAAAAGATAAAAGACCTTTATGATGAAAATTTTTCAGATCGGAAGGTTGTACTGCCATGAGGGCGGTAGAAAACTACTAAAGACTGCAGGTACAGGGCCACGGACAGGATTGCTAGCCTGGTCAAAGTGTGTCGGTTTGCCTAGCCATTTTTTCCAAGTCGTCCAAACAGTTGATTCGGAGTACAGTGGTGTTTTCAGCTTGACGCGCAAAGATTTTTCCATCTTTCGTCCATGCAAATTTCCAGTTAACCTGTTTTTTCTTTGTGATGGCAGCACCTAGCAGTTGCTTGTTTTTGCGTGTTAGATGTTCATTAACAAAGACGGCGCTTTCGGGGCTGTAGCCGAGGTCTGTTGTTGTTATTCGCGTTTTCTTCGCCTTTGCTAATACTAAATTGCGTTTCTCCCGCCGGGCAAAGCGCACAATGATGTTCTTTTCATCTTCTTTTGAGGTGGGTACTCTATGGCAGATATCAATGTCAGTTTTTGAGATAGGTTCGCCAACGAGTGTTCCTAGTTTGACCACAATGTCTGTTGCGTCACCGTCCTTAGGAACCCCTTTTATTTCAAGGTTATTTATTCGGGAATATTGTTCCAGTTCATCTACTCGTCGAGCAAGCTTGCGGTTTTCCTCTTTCATTGCATGATTAGTGTCTCGTAACGCTTTGACTTTGACGCTTTGACTCGGCGTTCCTTTCTTTATACATGAATCTTCTACCCAACCAGAGGAGTTTTTGTCAGACTTTAGATTCCATTCTGATCATAACGGGCGACTGAAACCAGCTGGGGTCCGCTTGCCGACCACGAGACGCATCCACCTCGCTCTCCTCAACTTCTGCGTAGTCAGCGATATCGACCAAACAGACTAGGCGTCGACCCTTCATGGGCGTCACAATATTTTACAAATACTGCTTAGAGGAACAGGTATAGGCTCAAATTGGTGTCCATGAAAGGACACTAAAGGAAATATACAGACAAACAAGATTTGCTTTGTCTCTTGTTTATTTGAAAATATATGTAACGAAGAAAAAAGAGTGATTTGATCAATGTAAACAAATTTCAAGGCATGCAGTTTGCTTGTTCGTGAAAAATGTTTTTACCAATGTAGTTCTAATTCCGCTGTCTAAACAGGCAAATGTTGGTTGTGATGGCACTAGTAGAGCTTGGAACATGTTAGAAATTTTTTATTTATTGATCAATAACGTAAGCCTTTCACAGCAGCTAACAGGTGACGGCACACAATAATGCAAGGATCATTACAGAGGAATCTTTTGGTAACAAGCAATAATGCAGCAGCATCGACATTGACAATACAGTAAAAACACACGTCAGTACCCTAAGTATGGAAACACAAGTGATAGGTAGGCCACAATGAAATGAAAATAATATTCGGAATCATTGTGCTTATGATTAGAACCTGCCACAACACTGATATTTCTTTCAGGCAAAGACTGCACATAAAATTCCTACCCTGAGAAAAACGCCTCAGCAGACTGTGCATTAGCAATGTTGATTGACAAACTTTTGCACAATCCAACAAGAGAGTGAGACAGGCAGAAAGGCAGGGAGGTTAACTAGGCAGCGCCCGGTATGCTACCCTACACGTGGGAAGGGGAACGGAGGGAGAGAGAGAAAGGGGGGAGAACAAAGGGACATGATCACTTTTCCACAAAAACGGAAAAAGGAGTAGTTGTAACTGTTACATCGCGACAGAAATGGTAGAGCACATTTAGTGTGTTTCGCTCTACGAGAGTGGCGTATGGCAGGGTTTAAGTAGCCATTTTTATTGCTCACTTTGTAATGCAGTTGCAAAAAAACTTCAAACAAGGCCACTTTCGCCGAGTAGCCAGTGTAGGATATTTCACTTGGCTTTGGAGAGCAGTGACACTTTGACAATTGCAATATTTGGAGTACACAAATCTAAGTGTCATATTCTGTTCCTTTTCTTATGCCTCACCAAGACATACAAGTACTAAGGCAATGTAATACCCATCTATTATATTGCTGTAACTGTCGATCTTTCAACACGCTATCATGAACAGCTGATGTGCATTAAAACCGCAGTTCTTTATGCCTCACATGCTCTCAATCCTAAATCCTACTTGTGATTCGTTTATGTGGTTTAACGTCCTCAAGTAACTTACGTTATTCTTTGCTTTTCAGCGCTTGTGGGAGTTGTCATGGAAGCAAATGCGAGCGATAATTCTAAAGCAGCTATAATCATGCACTGGAGTGCCATTCATCAGCACGCACTGAAGAACTGCATAGAAATAGGAAAATAAACGTTATCAAAAGATACCGAAGCAGACGTCACAGCAATTAAAGCAAAGTTGCATACAACAGCCCTAAGTTATGCATCGAAGTAAAGGGTGTGTATTGGGCAAGACTACCGGGAAATGAATATACCTTTGTCCGTAAAGTTCCGAGACTGAGTCCATTAAAAAAATGCGTTTAACATTGAAATCCTTTGTGCAGCACCCCATCGAAATAGTCTCCCTTGCAGTCTATACACAGCTTCCAACAATTCCTGAGGTGTTGGAAACAGTTGGAAAACGCCTGTTTTGGCAGGGCTGTCAGCTCCTTTGTCGTGGCGTCTTGAATGGCCTCCACGCTCCCCATTCAGCAACCCTTTAGGACTCTCTTCGCAAGAGGAAACCTAAAAAAATCGCATGGGGAAAGGTCAGGCGAGTATGGCTGATGGGGAATTACAGTAATGCTATGCTTGGCGAAACATTTTGTCACGCTGAGAGCAATGCGCGGGCTTGTGTTATCATGGAGAATGCTCTTTTGTTCGGATGCCCATAAATCAGAGCGACGGCATCGCAGGGCATTTCGCATGTGTTGGAGCACGCGGATACAAAACTCCTGATTCACCGTCGGTCCTTGTGGGATGAATTCATGGTGTTCATACCTCTTGCATCGAAAAAAACTATCAGCATCGTCTTTGTTTGGTCTTCTGTCGCCGCACCTTTCTCGACGCCGGACAGCTTGTGGACCGACATTCGGCGCTCTGCCTCTTTGAGGACCGTATTGAAAACACCATGTTTCGTCGTCCGCAATGATGCTGTCGACGAATGCAGCATCCTTCTCTGCCTCGGAGAGCAAATCAGCGCTCGCTCATGCCCGCGTGTCCTTCTGGTCCTGTGTGAGGGAGTGCGGCACAAGCCTAGCATTCAGCTTTCGTTTCCTCAAGTTCTCACGCAAAATTTGGTGCGTGTTGTCTTACTAATGTGGAGAGCATCTGATAGCATGCGGACTGTAATGGCGCGGTATTTCTGTAAGATTTCCTTGATCCGAGCCACGTTGTTTTCAATCCATGAGGTTTAAGGTCTCCCCTGCCTTGTGTCGTCTTCCATCGACGTTCTCCCCAAAACGAACCTCTTGTCCGATTCGAAAACTCGCGCCCGAGATAATCTCTCGTTGCCGTAAGCGTCACGAAGGAGATCATACGTCTGTGTGTGGAGTTCATACGTCTTGCCAAGCTTCTCAGAGAAATTTCTGTTTACACGCTGTTCGAGGTGGACGTCCATCTCTCCAGCGTCACGAAGGAGTTCATACGTCTGTGTGTGGAGTTCATACGTCTTGCCAAGCTTCTCAGAGAAATTTCTGTTTACACGCTGTTCGAGGTGGACGTCCATCTCTCCACATTGTAGAATGCGCAGACGACTAGTGACAACGTATTTTTACATGTAGTGCCATCTAGCGGCTGCCACATCTAATAACATAAATAGTTCAGGTTAGCCCGAATAGATGGCGCTACAAATACGCACCTACTAGCACTAACATTTGGTTTGGGGAATCATTTCCAGCGAAGGGAATAAATCAGTCTTGAAGCTTTAAGGACAAAATTTGTAGAAGACCTAAAAGCTTGTCCTATACTTTAATGGGTAACATCTTAATTTTATACCTGTTAAAGTAATCCATCACCATTATCTTAGCTCGTCAGTGCTTTTTCAGGTAGAGTGGTATTTGTTAAACACTGCTATTGCAATCCTTTCTTCGAGAAACGCACAACAGCTTGTTCTCCGTTGTCCCTAATTCAAGACGCACTGGCGACTTTGCGAAAAACACCTCCCACGATGTCCTGCACGTCATGCTCGATAGCATTACACTAGGTTATGCCAGGTTCTCGTATACATAGCACAGAGTCCAAGTGCCTGTTCCGGCCAAAACATTGAAGTAAAATATTGGAAGCCATGACTAATCAACATTACAACTTCATACCTTTCCACCTGAACGCCCTCTGTGGCTTTGCATACTTCCTTTATCTCTTTTTAAAAATTACCACTCAAATTGGTTCTCTTCTAGAGGCAAATGAATGCACACATGTTTATCTGGAGCCTTTGGGCGGTTGCTAGAGCGCCCAAAAGCATGGACATCTCAACACTGACGTTTCTTTTGCCTATGCTACATAGGATCAACATACTGTAATTGGTTATTGCACGCCATTTCATTAGCCAACCCCTCAATTCTGACTGAAATATCATTTTATCATTTGGCAATGGTGTTTGCAAGATGTATATGTTACTCGAAAATTTCCATGAACTCTGGGATGTCAACGCACATTAATGACCTCAGGTAACCAGCTCCTTGCACAACCCTGTACTACGGCATTCTTTTGAGTAGACGTGCCGCCTGAGGATTTTGAACCCTAAATACATTGTGTTCCGAGGGCCTGCGCTTCTACAGATTTTTTAAAAATCTAAGTTGGACAGGAAGCTAGAGAACAAATTTCCTCTGCAACCTGGAAAGCTACTTAGGAGATACATAATCCCTCACCTGAGCCTTCAGACAGCCATTGCTGAATTATTGTGTACGGAATGACAAGGCTAGCTGATAATCTGGCTTAGAATGCGCATTCCTACACATTATAAGCCACACTTGCCAGGCTCGCGCAGTTTCGACAAAAGTTTTGCCCCCCTCCCCATTCCTTTATTTTAAGGCGAACTTCATTCTGCGCAAAAAACACGACTTATCGCTTTTGATGCTATATTGTGACACTTGGGAAATGCGCTGAGAGACCCGCAGTTGCCTTCAACGGCCTTCTTCGAGCTCTCCACAGTCCACTCCAAAAGGCCAGCTTGATTATCCCGAAGCAGCTGAGCGCAGTGCGCCTGCAGCAGCTTCAGAACAGGGTCCGAAGGAACCTTAAGTGGGTTTCGCCCTTGATTTGCATAATACTTGATGGTTTGGTTTGGCTTATGGGGGTTTAACGTCCCAAAGCGACTCAGGCTGTGAGGGACGCCGTAGTGAAGGGCTCCGGGAATTTCGACCTCCTGGGGTTCTTTAACGTGCACTGACATTAACGGCCAGGGCCACCAGTTCAGGGTCCTCCGAACTTTGCTTTACAACACTGGCAAGGCACTGCTGACACAGCTTATAGTTGTGTACCACAGCCCATAGAACATAACCATCAAATTATTATAGGCTGTCTTCCTCCTCTTTACACAACTCTAGCACGTCATCTAGACTCATGTCCAACATACTGTCAACAGACGGCTCAGTTTCCTTCTGTCTACTCATCAAAAAAGGTAGGAGGTCATGAGAGTCGTAAGTTGAGTACGTGTCAGGGCGACTACGGTCAGAATATTGTGCAAGAACAATTATAATGTGCCCTTGAACTCTATTGTCCGTGGAATCGGCGACTTTAGTCTCACAGTGCTGAAAAGCTTTTCGAGAGCATCCTGCCTCAGCCTACTCAACACAAAGAGCGTAAAGCTATGCTCCACAATGTAGTTTTGCCTCAACGGCAAAGCACACAACGTTGAGGGTACAACACCTGTTTGAGCAGGCTTCCACGACCTTTTCCGAGCTTGTCCATGATAGAAAAATATGAAAACATGACCAGAAATTCAAAAAGGAAGGTTTTAGCCTCATCAGCTGCCCGGGGGCAGATTTCATTTAGAGCAGTTTTCCTTGACCGTGAGCTCATGATGGTAAACCACCTGAAAACCTGCTCTACGAAAAAACCTGTTGTGAGGGCTTCCTTGAGCAGGCGGACATTTTGCCCTAGGTACCGCAGGCCCGCAGCAGTGGCGTGGTGCAAAAGGGCATGTGCTGATGCCACATTCATTTTTTCAAATGATTTGAGTTCAAGTCACGCAGTTTCAAATTAGGCATCAGCTTGATCTTGTGTTTGGCATCAATTTCGCACGCCTGTTCACATACGCCATGCAGACCTGCAGAAACCAGGAAAATCCCGATGGTCCACAAAACAAAATATGCTTGCATGGTTACACTGCTGCATTTCCTACTATGGAAATACTTCTGGGCTACAAGGTAAGTTGTTGGCCGAGTTGGTGTCGATATTCCATGACTACAGCGCAACGAATGGCACTTAAAAGAAGGACGCAGCCAGGAACACAACGATGTGTTGTGTCCCTGCCTGTGTCCTTCTTCTACGTCCCGTTCATTGCGCTGTAGTCATGGACTTCTGGGCTCCTTAGCTGAAGGTAAAGGTAGAGGTCCACGAGTCTGAGCAGGTGCATACAGTACGAATAGCCTGCTACAAAAGAAAAGTCAACATTTATAACACAGCAAATAATATATCTGCTTTTCGCGCTTAGCTTACAAAAATGTAAGAAAAATAGTAGTTCTTATGAAATTGCCTTTTTTAAAATCTCCTTTTTATTGCGTACTCACCCATTCAATTTTCCCAGGGAACACTCCAATGTGAAGCAATAGATGTCCAATGTATTTGAAGCAAATGAACTGTCATACAGAGCACCATCTGCAAAAACATTCAAGTTACTCTGTAATTTTCATTAGTCGCTAAAAGAACAACTTTTCTGCACGCGCTCGACTGACACTTCTTTGTGAACTGTGCTCCTAACACCTAGCCATCCGCAGCTCACAATATACCTGATAGCACATCCTTCTTATTATTCCCGCTTTCTACAACTACGATGCTTGATTTACAGTGTGTCAACGTAGGCATGCTACAATTCCAATTTGTGCTGCCTACTGAAGCACGGAAGTAATGTGAGTCCACCGCGCTTTTAGGAGCACCAGCTAATATATCTGAAGCTGAATGGAGAGCAAAAGTCAGAACATAAGATAACGAACAATGACTTGTGATCTAAAGTGTAGAGACTTGTGCTCGTCAAGGCGGATAGCTGGGCTATTGCTGTTCGAAAAAGCCTTTACAGCCGGCAACTTCACTCTTGCACAAATTATGAGCCTCGACGCCCATGTTTGGCGTGAATCTCTACACTTGAATATTATTAGTGCTTTATAATCATCTTAAGACGCCATTTATTGAGTGCAAAAAGCTGTTTATCAGCGGTAATACAGTGGCGAGATATGAGGACGAAATGCCAGTGATGTGTTGACATGGAATTAACGTGTGTTGCGAAATGAAGTAAAGGAAGTCTCAAGAAAAGCAGGAAACCACATTACGGCGAAAGCCTTTCTTTGCTGATCAGTGTCCACAAGACCCGTCTGCAGGAAACGTGTAGAAGTGTTCGCTCCACCTGGGAATCAACCATGTAAAAAAATTAAATAATGGTGTATAAAAAGTTGTTTACAAAAATAAAATAAAAAATGCGCAAAATAAGAAAGACAAAATAAAAGCAAATGTATAAAAGGGAAAGAACAAAAAAACTTGGTTTGGTTTATGGGGGTTTAACGTCCCAAAGCGACTCAGGCTATGGGGGACGCCGTAGTAAAAGGCTCAGGAAATTACGACCACCTGGAGTTCTTTAACGTTCACCGACATCGCACAATACACGGGCCTCTAGAATTTCGCCTTCATGGAAATTCAACTGCCACGGCCTGGATCGAACCCGCGTCTTTCGGGTCAGCCAAACTACTGGCTGCAAGAAAAACATACTGCTTCACTCATATCTCCTGGAAAGCGACGAACAAGTTCGAAGAAATCGACATGCGCCAGCTAATTGACATGCATACGCTGTGAGCCGCAAGCACTTGAGCTGCAGCTTACACAGCACAGTGATATTATAAAGCAGGCAGGGTTTTCACAGGCACCGCTTGAGCCCATGCGCTGCTTCATACCTACACGAATGATCAAAGCGCGAGCGCAGTGCCCGCCACAAGGTAGCTGCGATATCTCGTTAATCGTCCCTCTGCACACTTCTCCCGCGCTCGACGAGCCTGCTCAGCTCTCTGTACATCATTTGGTAGCGCGACAGTTACTCACCAAAGTCACTTAACGGAACAAGAACAAAAATATTACATTCCGAGTAAATAAAACGAACTGCTTACCTCGCATTTTCGAGTACCTTTCGGGGCGCGCTTATCGCGGCCCATTCCCAAAAGCCATTTCAGTCGCCGACGCACTTCACCCGCCGACCTTCCACACGGCGCCGTGTAAAACGTTTTGTCGTTTCCACTGCGGTTGCTGTAGTTTGGCGCACTGCCTCCAGTCACAGCTGACGACTGCGTCCATCACTGCCACTGCAGAATATCAAACAAGACGCCACAGGTGTGCACGGAGCATGTTTGAAATGTAGCCGATAGCGCGGGTTCACATGAAGCGTCGAGCTGCCGAGGGGTGCAGTCGCTGAAGACAGCTTTCCCTCCATGGTGTTCGGAGCGGCGAGGGAAAACAGACGCGCAACTCCGCTCCTGCGGGATCATGTACAGGAACGTCAGTTCTACTGCGCATCGCGGTTGTGAAGTCATGCAGGGCAGAGGAGCGGCGGCGGCGCTCCTGTTGCCCGGCGCTGCCGCAGTAGAGGACTGTGCCAGGTACGAAGAAATCGGCTTTACATGGCGCAGCGAAGTTATCCCTTCTAATCGCTTCAATAACAGGCGCCAGCGTGGTGCTCGAGCACCGCAACGTGGAACAAAACTGTTGTTTTTGCGACTGAAGGAAGAAAGAAAAGGAAAGTGCACGGGGGCCTGCCCACTGGCTCAAGCTGAGCCACAAACACTGCCACGTGCAGACGTTAGGAGAGTTAAGAGATATGAGAGGAAAGATTGTCAGAAAGGGGTCGCGCGTCGCAAACACCGCGTCATCTGAAGCGACGACGACGGTTTAGCAACAGATGCCCCCGGTGACAAGGAGCCCTTGTCGCATGTTTGAGAGCCCCTACATCACGACCCTCTAAGGTCAAGATGACGTGTTGGTCATCGCGAGATCGATGACCCGTTGATTGGACATCGTTATTTGGAAGCCGAGGGGGCGCTTATAGATTTTGTGAGGGATCACCTCTAGGGCGTTCTCGTCACATTTCCACAAGCGGAGATAGGGTGTCGAGTAGAGTACCCGGCTAATGCATTGGCCAGCCTCAGGGCGTCTTTGCATCGTAACCATCCCCATTTGTTAGATACCCGGATTACAACACCGCCTACCTGGTCTCCAATCTTGCGCAGCTTCTGCGGGGTTGTATCAATCTTGCGGTTGCGGTGGACAAAGAGCCTCAACACTCTTACTTCATCGTGTTCAGGGATAGGGCTGCTAGCAAGGGCGAGGTCAACTTTGGTGATACACTTCTGGTTGGGCCGAGGTGCATGAATTTCGATTTGGTCGGGGAGCATTCCGGGCCACTGGGGCGAGTGGATCCGTCAACAATAGTCGCCGCTTGTTTCAGGTTGGCCTCGATCTGTCCCAGCGACCCATGTGTTGCCCAGAGCGTGATGTCAGCGGCATACAGGGCATGCCTGATGCGTGGGGCATCATTAACCAGTAGGGGTGGTAAGCCATGGCGACATTAAAGAAGAAGGGTGAAAGTACTGCTCCCTGTGGGGTTCCTCTTGTGCCGAGGTAATACGGGCCATGCTTCTGGTCTTGGATACGTATATAGGCCTTCCGATCAGCGAGAAATTATCGGATGTACCTAAACATGTTGTGGCCACAATTCATGTGACAAATGTGTGAGGATGATGTCGCTGGTCACGTTGTCAACTCCACCTTGAGGCCTGAGGCGAGGACCACTTGATCGTCACTGGGGTGCTCGACTGGATCCAAGAGTTCCTTGTGTAGTTAGAGCAGGACATTCCTGCGCGGATCGGTCTGGGCAGAATCCGTATATGGTGTCTGAAAGGTGTGTTTGGATTCTAGACATCGATATCAAAACAAAAAGGAGAGCCTAGAATAATGCCTCTTGAAAACTTACTTTTTCAGCTGCTTTTTCCTCATACTCAACACACTTATCCGTGACATTTTTGTTTCAATTAAACTGTAGAGGAATTCTGAGAAATTGCACACACATTACAGACATGTTTAAATCAATTTTGCCGACATCTTCGTGTACATAGAAATATCTTGAAAAATTCGAAATTTCCGGACGAGATTGAGAACAGGAGAACAAGTAGCGTGGCAATCGTAATGAAAATTGTCATCCGTGCACGAGAAATAACATGAAAACAAACTTTTAGGCTTTAACAGTCAGTGTAGTTAAACACAGAACAACTGCTCTGTACATATGCCACCAAGCCTCACAATTACTATCCACAAATTGGAAAGCCTCTTCCAACAACTATAAGAACTATGTGTGGTAGTTCGGGATTTCAATCCGCGCTCACACTTTTGAAAGAGTGAGCGCACAGACTCCAGAAGCCAAATAATTGAAGACCTTATGCTTACAAATTTCATTTACCTAATGAATGCAAGAAAAAAGACGAATTGCTGCCCCCGCTCAGGAAAAAATGTGCTGCCTTGGTTTAACCACCCTATCACATAAGTTTTAATGAAATTATTTGGAATGTTATAATGATCCTCGAGCAAGTCACCACTGACCAAAAGTTTTAAAATTATATCCTGAATTTAAATCATTACAACATGACCATATAGCTGGAAACTCCAATATAGCTGACTGGTCACTGTTGCCACAAATGCCTCATTACATAGAGATTTCAATCATGGACTAGGCATAGCAGAAAGGAATGAAAAATTTACGACCTGTATAATTTCTTCTGTCAAAGATAGCGATTCCGCAATCATCAGGACAAATAAGGAAAAATCGCAAGGTTTGGTAGACACAGGATGCATACTAGTGAAGATGGAACAAAGAAAGCATGTGGAATATTTTGAAGGTGCCCCAGAACGGAGAATTTGTTATTATTTAAAAGGACAAAGTCCAAAGCGCGTCGTATTCGCATAAATGATGAAAGAACGTCTTGGAAGAAACATTCATACAAAAACCAGCTCACTACTGTCCAAGAATTGTAGGGCGAGGTCCGAAAATTCAGTGGCGACTATTCTCCCTACACTTTTCCACTTCTGTCCACCCTGTTAAACAAACAATATTAGAACAGGCAGACATAATAGGTGAAACCTTCGCTGCTGTTTCCAGTTCTTGCAACTGCACAGACACATTTCAAAAACACAAAGCCATAGCAGAAAAAACTTCTCACAGAAGCAGGCATGAATGAAGATTATATAGGAAAATTACAATACAGAAACTAAATAGAGTACTATCTGCAGGCAAACAGACAGCAACAGGCCGAGATAATACGCAGTACATCATACTTGCACAACTCTCTGAGGCCACCATTGAGGCACTTCTAAATTTCAATAAAATCTGGCTTTTGAGGGAAGATAATTGACACATGGAAGAAATCCATTGTAGTTCCTTTCTTGAGCCCTGGAATACCATCATCAAGTAATAGCAGTTATAGACCAATTGTACTTACCAGCTGCTTAGAAAAAAACAAAAAAAAATTGGCAGTGGCTTAGCTCGGTTATGCCAGGGTATACGTAGCGAGAGGTATGTTTCCCTGGCTGAGCTTGTTGTGGTCACTGTATGTTTAGAAATGAGAGACATTGGGTATACAGATCTATTATTCATTCTGCTTGACAGAGACGAAGACTACCCGATGGCCAGTGAAGTAGCAAGCACTGGTCTCAATTTGGTCGGTACAGTATTTCAGATTAAGAGCCTCCTTAGTATACAAGCTCTATTCTAGTTCCCCAGTGTGTAGTTTGGACGTGAGGGTCCAAAGCTAAATTAAAGTCAAACTTTTCTTTCATACACTGACAGAGAGAGTCCTGTTTCCTGTTGAAATCACCCAAAGTCACACACAACTGTGAAACCGTGACGTAGGCTTGTATACACTTGGCAACAACATTAATCGTCTGCTTGACAGATGTTATCGGTACCACGCAGACTCCTTGGATGATAATGCCGCTTTAGAGAAGCCGGACACAGCAGGCTTCACCATTATTCGACGCAATCGAATGGAGATATCTGACAGCGGTGATACCTTGCTTCACGTACACACAGACTCAAGCGTTCTTATTTAGTTTAAGCCAACTGCGAGGCTACAACCTCAGGATCGGAAGAGTTGATGTTCTTTTGTCTCTACCGCCGTTTAGCAGGGGCGGGACTCTCCTCCGCATGCATGTCAAAAGTTGTGATACAGACGCCCACTACATCTCCGCCTTTTATACGCAATCCTGCCCACGCGACGCGGGGTTCGGTTGATAGAGCGGCGCAGCTGTGGGGTCCCTGTGGTTACCATGGTATCGGCGCATGCGCACAACTGCTCATTCGCGTAACGTCACGCTCGGCTTTGACGGTGGAGCGCGCGCACGGACGCGGCTACGGCGAAGCGCACACCGCACTTTGCTCCTCTTCGGTTGCCATGGCAACGGCGCGTGCGCACAACTGACCTTTCCCGTGTACCGCGCAATGCTCGACTGATAGCCCAGTGTAGCTCCCGCTACAAAAATTTGAAAGTGTGGTGAACATCCAACTGACCTTTGTTCTTGAATCTCGCCAGCTTCTCGACATACATAAGCGCGGTTTCAAAAAAATATGCTCCACCACAGATCCGCCTTGAAAACACAATGCGGGAGGCGTTCATACAGCAGCACCATTATCTTGCGGTTCTTTTTGACAAGCAGAAGGCGTACGGCTCTACTTAAAGGTTCGGCATACTCCACGATTTAGCAGATCTATGCATCCGGGGCAGGATGCTGACCTGTGTGTACGGCTTTTTAGCAGACCGTTAATTTTTATTTCTTCATTTGCTACCTGCGTCACCTGTTCAGGCATTCCTGCAGGAGGTACAGATAGAAATAGAAATAACAGGGGCTCGATAAAGTATTTCACGTAGCATCTTGTATTGAAAGTCCTCGTTCAGCAATTGCCATGGATTTGAGCAAACTGGGGGAGCCAAATTTTATTTTGTTTTGTGATGAACTGGGTATTGAGATCGGGAAATGTCACAGAAAACCGCAGCTGATTGAGGATATTGAGGAATCAAGTGCTGAGCAGGACAAAATTTCGGATACCTGGGATGTCATCCAGGAAGGGAATCAGGAAGACTAAGGAAGAGGCCGACAGGGTTGATAACGAACGCCTTTAGCTCAAGGAAGCCGAATGAAAGCAACTTGCACTGAAGCGTCTGGATTTGCAAATCGTAGAAGCGGAGCGCATCGAGTATAGTTCGACTTAAAATCAGGAGATTCTGGTGGACAGAAAAAATCAAAATCAGCCTTACTAAGTAAACGTGGACATCGGGGCGCTTCTTGTAAACTTTGAGAGGGTTTGCGAGGAGGAAAGAGTTCCACGCGAATCCTGGCCTCAGAAAAATTTTCATGTGGTGGCATGCAAATCGGCCAAAATTATTGCAAGTTTTTCGACAGAAGACGCTGATAATTACGGAAAAATCAAAGCAGCTCTTCTCCAGAAGTACCAAATGTCGGCGGATGCATTCCGCCGCCTCTTTAGAGATGCCAGGCGAAAACAAAGTGGGACATTTCATGAGTTCTCGTACAAGTTAACAGCCAATCTCATTGAGTGGCTAAAAGGAGAGCAGGCTTATCAGAGCCGCGACAAGGTCGTTGATGCAGTCTGCCTCGAAGAGCTTTATGGCTGCCTGTGAGAGGAAATTCGCAGGACAGGCCCGAGAAAACGACCGTAGAGCGCTCGGCAGAACTTGCTTTCGAGTTCGCGATCCGCCGGGAATCAGAGAGAGCACGCGTTCGGCACACGGATAAATGTGAACAAGATAGTCGGGCGCGCTTTCCTGCAAATGAGAGAACGACGAGCTCCGCGAGAAACGCGTCGTCAAATAGCCCTTTTGCACTGAAAAACAACGCTGCCAGCAGCACGATGGAAGATGCTAGGAAAGAAAAAGCAGCTGAAGCAAGCCTCTTTTTTTTCCAATGCAATGCCCGTGGACTCCAGTCCAGAATTTCAGACATGCGGCAATATGTTTGCGTAAACAAGTTCCCCTTCCTTATCATTTGTGAGCCGAATATACCAAAGATATTGCGATTGTCAAGCTATGGGGCGTTTGCACTTCCCACGCACCGAGGGAACAGTAAAGTCACTGTCGACATTCGGCGTGAACTTACGCTTGTGCTTCATCCAGTTCCCCCCCCCCCCCCCCCACCAATAACGACAACCCGTACGTTTGCCTAACAGTGAAGAGGCGTAATCTCATGTTTACGCTTGGGGGTGCGTATCTGTCGCCATCAAGTCGACTTGACGTCGCACGATTGAGTGACTTGATGGCGGTTACACCCGTCCTTGGGGTCGTCATGGGTGACTTTAACGCTCATAACACCACGTGGGGAGGCGTTACAATGAACATTAGGGAAAAAAGATGGTGTCCTTCGCCTCTGACCATGGCATTCAGTGTCTAAATGACGGCTCCCCAAACTATATTCGAAGGACAACTTACAGCACCTGCCTTGACTTGGCTTTCGTTTCCTGATGCCTTATCAGCAACGTGCGGTTTGTCGGATATTGAAACCCGTGAAAGTGACCACATCCGTACATATCTGATCATTACTGGCCTTTCCACATGCACCTCTGCCACACGCATGCGAAGCATCGATTGGTCAGTGTTTCAAGCACTTATGGAAGATACCTGCAGAGAAGGTTCCTCCGCTGGTTTCGAAGGGAAATTAAGGAAGCCACGGAAAACGCGACACGGTTATTCACCCCAATTACAATGTACTCGGAAACGATATGGAATTATAGCGCCTGCGATCACTCCGACGGAGGGCAGAGCGTAGATATCGACGCAGAAAGTCGAGCCTTGACCTGAGAGTTGCGAGGCGCATGCAGAAGAAAATTCAACGCAGAATTCAAGCCCTCCAGGCACAACGTTGGAGGTCATTGGAGACGGCCGTCATCGCCGGGACCTGACGGTGTGCCATACTCTGCACTTGCAAACCATGGACAAGAAGCTAGGCGTGTCCTTTTGGAATATTACAACAAATCATAATATAAGGGCACAGTTCCAGACGGGTGTAAGTCCAGTC
This sequence comes from Amblyomma americanum, assembly GCF_052857255.1. Lineage (NCBI taxonomy): Eukaryota > Metazoa > Arthropoda > Arachnida > Ixodida > Ixodidae > Amblyomma > Amblyomma americanum. The sequence goes on along the minus strand of NC_135504.1, from coordinate 76,195,912 downwards.
GTCTAGTTCCGCTCCTGAAACAACGAAAATTTCCACTTGACCTGACATCATACCGTCTAATTGCACTGGCTAGCTGCGTTGGCAAAGTACTGGAAAGGATTCAATTAACAACGTGGTCAACCTGGTGTCATCCGTTAGCGCCAAAAACCATTTCAAGCGCTTGACCACGGCATTGTTCCTGGACATAAAGGGCGCATACGACAGTTTAACTCATCAGGCTTTTTTGCACGCTATGGAAGCTGCCGAGCTTGATGGCGACGTGTTCTGCTGAATGCGCAGTTATTTATCCAACAGATGTCTCTATGTGCAAGAGTGAAGATGGCCACACATCTTTTCATTTCACTTCCCGTGGAGTCCCGCAATGTGGAGTGCTTAGCCCAACACTCTTCAACCTTACACTTGTCGAGCTTGTCAACATACTACCACAGTTGGCGAAAATCAGACCTCTACTTCTTCTTTTATAGGATAATTTTGAAAACTTGGAAATACTGGACAGCCTTCCTGACGTCGCCTGAAGGCACTACCCACTTCCCCCAAGATATAGCGTTCCCACTGTATGTGACTTTGCATTAACACGCCCAAAAAAGAGCCCTCTACATGTACACATTCCACAGGAGTACCAGGCACTAGAAAACAAAATATTTGAACTACACAGAAGGTAATGCTGGCAGGTCAAAAACAACAAAATATGTCGTCATCTCGGTTGTAGAAGAAAACTGGCAAAAAATAGTCATTGTCGTCATCACCATTAGCCTGACTACACGCTCTGCAGGGCAAAGGCCGCTCCCATGTCTCTCCAATTAACCCTGTCCTTTGCCAGCTGCGCCCATTCTATGCCTGCAAACGTGCTAATCTCCTCCGCCCACCTAAGCTTCTGCCGCCACATTCTACAATTTCTTTCTCCTGGAATCCACAGCGCTACCCTTAAGGACCAGCGATTATCTTGCCTTCGCAGTTCATGCCCTACCCAAGCCAATTTCTTCCTGTTGATTTCGTCTAGGATCTCATTAACACGCGTCTGTTCCCCCACCCACTCTGGCCTCTTCCGGTCTCTTAACGTTACACCTATAATTTTCCTTCCATGGCTCGCTGTGTTGTTCTTAACTTAAGCTGAACCCTTTTCTTTAGCCTCCACGTTTCTGCCCTGTAGGTGTTACCGGTGAGATACAGATGTTGTACACTTTCCTCATCAGGGATATTGGTAACATGCTATTCATTATCTGAGAGAACCTGCTATATGCGCTCCACTCCATTCTTATCCTTCTAGTTATTTCCCTCTCATGATCCGGATCTGCTCTCACTACCTGCCCTAAGTAGAAAAATTCATTTACCACTTTCAGCACCTCATTTCCAATTGTGAACTGCTGTTCTCTTGCTATAGTAGAACATTAATTTGGTTTTCTGCATCTTAATTTTTAGACCCACCATACTGCTCTGTCTGCCTAACTCATTGATCATGATTTGCAGTTCATCTCCTGAGTGACTCAGCAAGGCAATATCATCAGCGAATCGCAGATTATTTAGGTAATCTCCATTCACCCTTATCGCCAAGAGTTCCCAATGCAGGCCTCGGAATACCTCCTGTAAACTGGCGGTGAATTGGATTGGCGAGATCGTGTCTCCTTGCCTGACGCCCTTCCTTATTGGAATTTTATTTCTGACTTTATGGAGGACTATGGTATATATATATATATATATATATATATATATATATATATATATATATATATATATATATATATATATATAACTGTACAGCTTCCATTGCCATAAAGTCAGAAATAAAATTCCAATAAGGAAGGGCGTCAGGCAAGGAGACACGATCTCACCAATCCAATTCACCGCCAGTTTACAGGAGGTATTCCGAGGCCTGAATTGGGAACTCTTGGCGATAAGGGTGAATGGAGAATACCTAAATAATCTGCGATTCGCTGATGATATTGCCTTGCTGAGTCACTCAGGAGATGAACTGCAAATCATGATCAATGAGTTAGACAAAGAGCAGTATAATATATTTTTTGACATAAGGCTCATCTACACCCTGATTCCGCAAAGCCTGAATGACTGCTGAGGTTTCCACTGAGTCGTATGCTTTCTCATATTTAATACAGGCTTTATATAGCGGTTGGTTGAATTCTGCGCATTTCTCTTTCATCTGATATATAGCGCGAGTATGATACATTGTGGAATATTCTTTACAAATACCTGCCTGATCATTTGGTCGATTAATGTCTAAGGTTGCCCGGACTCTATTAGCGATTACCTTAGTAAGTACCGTGTAGGAAACGGACAGTAAGCTGAGCGGTCTGTAATTTTTCAAGTCTTTGGCGTCTCCTCTCTTATGAATTAAGATTATAATTGCGTTCTTCCAAGCTTCTGGTACGGACGAGGTTAGAAGGCAATGCGTTGCAAAAAATAGTTAAGCTTCCCAACTGTGCATCCATTTTTGCTGCTGAATGTCATTCAGTCTCTGCAACTGTAGGCAAACTAATTAATAACAGCATTAAAAACAGCATGATCTACACTGATTCTCTTAGCGTGCTCACGTTATTACATTCCAGAAATGCAGGCTAATCCTTAATAGGAAACATATTACACAACATAGAAAAAGTCAGGGCACCGCTACATATGAGTGCCAAGCCGTTTTGGACATGATGGCCGCTAGATGGGATAGATGGACTATATGGACATAAGAGCCAACTTATGCGCTTCCCAAGCTCGCAGCCGTGAAATCAGGAAAGTCAACATACCTGATAGAGACTGTATTAATAAGCGCTAATTTGAAAGCTAAATGCCAGGATACCTAGGACAATGAAGTAATAAAAAACTGCATTTGGTGATGCCCATACTGGGTGAATGGAAAACATGTAGTCACAATGAACGTTTCACGGAAGTAATTTTATGCCATTTCTGTATGGCACATACACACCTTACAGACAACTTTCTAGTAACAAAAGAAGTTAAATCTGTTTGTGAAAAATGCTGATATCAAATTACACTAATTCACGTCTTATTCTTATGCACATAACTTGAATCACTGACCAAAACATTTTGATCTATGCTACATGGAAAAACTCTATTCCTCCCAGAACTATTTTAGCCGAAGACACACTAATTGGTATCATAAGTGTTATTAGCTTTTTAAGGAAAGCAGCTGTCCTTGAAAACCTCTGAATTCTAAACCAGTTCCTTACTACATATGGCGATACACATCAGCCACCTTCTCGTTCCTGAGAAGAAGGCTGAGGTTTTTATTTGATTTGTTGGGAGCCTCGATATCCTTGCCGAGGCAAGGATGGCTGCTGAGGTTACCTGACCTTTAAAGCTTTCACTAACTGCCCTTTTAAAGCTCTTTTTTGCCATTAATAAGAATTATGAACTAACGTTTTAGGCCATCGACACCACTGATTATTTTTTTTTTACAGATTTGTAAAATTGAGCAGGCGACAATTTTCTTACACCTTGAGCTTGGCGCATGATAACGTTAGATGCTTATGCGCCACTAAAGCCAACACTCTATGTCCTGAGGATCCCTTTCAGCTTCCTTCTAGAAAGCGCTATGCGGGGACGTCAATCCGTATAAACGATGACGGTAACCATAATGTAAACAAGTGCAGGCCAAAAGTGTGAATGTCGTACACTCGTGTGGCGAGGGATGAACGATGCCGCCCGGAGGAGGTCGCGCATCACATCGAAGGTCATGATGATTGTGCGCCCCGAGCAGTAGGTGAAAAAGACGTCATCCGGGAATGATTCGTAAGTTTCAAAGAACACGCTCCTCGGGTCCCGGATCACGTCCATCTGGTTCCAGACGTGGCAGTGCAGCGACCGTGGCTGCAGTGGCACAGCTTTCTCGAGGTATTCCTGCAGCTGGAAAAAGCATTTGAACATTCACGCACTCTGCCAGAGAGGTAAAGTTTGTAGGCGTTTTTAGAGTATTCCTACGTTACGATGCTATGACCCGCACTCACGAAGTCAAAGGAACATAGCGGCAGCAGACATTTTCTTGCGCGACGTTGTGGTTATAATGCAATAATATATTACCGACAATGAGGCATCCACTTCGGCGCAGAGATCAGAACCAGCGGCGGATGCATGGCCAAACGGGATCTAAAACACCTTCCGAGGAGAGAACATCAACTTTCGCAATCACTGCAGTGTCTTTTCATGAACACCTGAGCCAAATAATACAGTTCTACAGGCAGCAGAGAACCCAAAATCACGCGCGACAGTTGGCGAGCCCTTCCTGGCGACCTTTTCATGCTCGCACCCTTCACTGTCGCTCGCATCTACGTATACATCTCGAGAGATGGCTATTGGTTAGATTCTTTCAGACGTTAGGCAGCTGCCAAGGCCGCGGCCAATAAGCCGCGTAGCTCCGGTGGGTCAGGAAGCTCTCTCCCAGAGGTGGGGCCGGCGGACAAGCGCCGACCTTCAAGTGTGCAAAAAGTGACGAGAGGAAAAAGAAAGGCGCGAAGACGCTGAAATTCAAATTTTGACAAAAGATAACTCTGTTTCTACAAAGCGGATTAAAAATTCTTCCTGGCAATATTCGTGAAACGGCGTGCTTTAACATTCCAGCCATACTGCAACGTTAATAGAGCCTCTTTCGGAGCCTCTTTAAAGCGGATGGTTAGAAAAGGCAGCCAAGCTGTCACGTCGAGAACCGAGGAGCCGAAACAAAAAAGTGCTCTTTTGGCCACACCAGCACGCCACTCGCACGTGGCATTCGTCAGGCCACGTTTTTCTTCAGGTAGGCAAAAATTGTTTTTTGGGGTGGCAGTTCCGACAGTAAAAAGGTAACTATCTCAAGTGCCATATAAATAATTGTTGTGTTCAATTAGCCTTTCATTTAAACAATGGCCTGTTTGTCCGATGCAAGTTTTGCACCAAGATAAAAGAGTGGAATAGACCACGCCCTGCTAACATGCCACGAAAGGATCTCTATGCCGCGTTGTGCAACCCATTTTCTTCTTGTTTTCGTTAACCTCGCCGCAAAGTTTTGATAGCCGGAGAGGGGCTGAGAAACCTGCGTCCACTCCTGCTTTGCTTCCAACTTTCGTAAGTTTATGCGATATCCGGCGCATGCAAGGTAGAACCCAAGCAGCACAGGTAACCTGCCCAATATTCGCAACGTATTGGCAAAGACGGGCCCGACAAAGGATCGACCAGAGTGAAACCATTAATTTCCAATATTAGGCCGATTAGCTGTGCTGCTTGGGGTTCAGCGACATTTTTGCTTCCCATGCACGCTTCATCTGGGGCAGCTACTTTTTCAGCGACAGACGAGAGAAGGGCTTGCGAGTATTCTCACTGCGTCAGCCTAGACACTTGGCTCGAAAAGCTGTCCTCTAGCCTATGCTGACCTGACAGAGTCAAGGTGTTAATAAAACTTGATTTAACGATGTTACGTTTCATTAGTTCTGAATGGGATGGTAATAGGAAGAATGGGCTCTTTTCCTCTTGGTTCGAAGGCCCAGCAAGTGTAATGTGGCGTGAAAAAAACCATGAACTCCAGAAAGCGTATCACAACTTGTTTTGTAATTTGCGTGAAGCACTTCTTTTTTTTTTTTCCTTCGTATCACTTTATTCTCAGAAACAGTACACAAACTGTTGGTTGGACCCATAGCCTTTACGGCTAGTGAGGGGTCCAAATACAACACAAGCACAATACTACCGCAGACCGTGTAAAATAAAAAACTTCAAGATTAACACACACAATTGATTCCTACATTTCCATGGAAATTAAATAGTGTTTTAAAGATGCTGAAAAGTTATTTTTTTCTTTAACTTCATTCGGGATTTCATTCCACACATGGGCTCCACGGTATTCTAGGAGTCTCCGGCCGTACATATTGTAACAAGGTGGTAAATTAAATAGATTGTTAGTTGCAGCTCTTGTTTGTTTCATTGGTAATCTAAATAAACTAAGGGGCAGGGGGTTAGATTTTATTACATTGTTTACTATTTCAGCTATCTTCAGTTTATATGCCATTGATAGGGGTAAGATACGAAGCTGCTGAAAGAGTGGCCTGCTGGGGTGTGTATTATTTGAATAAGTTATCATACGAATAGCTCGTTTTTGAAGGCGAGAAACAGGATCTAGGTATGTTTTATATGTACCACCCCACGCTTCCAGGCAATAAGATATTTGACTGTGCACAAAGGCGAAATACAGAACGCGTAGAATTGGAAGATCAAAGCAGTCCCTGGCCTTTAGTAAAACATGACAACCATAGGCTAATTTGGAGCAAACATTATTAATTTGTTCTTTCCAGTGCATATCAGACGCGAACAGGACACCAAGATACTTGTATTGAGGCACCCTCAGCAGAGTCGTGTTGTCGATAGTTACAGATATACGTTCGTAGTTCATGTTCTTCCTGCGCGAGTGAAACACGGTGTACTTTATTTTCTCAGTATTAAGGGTTAACCTATTACTTTTAAACCACTGCGAAACTTCACCAACTCTTCATTAATTATACATTTAAGTGCCACTAAATTTTCCCCTGTAAAAAGCAGTGCAGTGTCATCAGCATATATTACAGCTTTCGAATATTTCAGCGTTGATGGAAGGTCATTAATATACAGGGAAAAGAATAGCGGCCCAAGCACGGAGCCCTGAGGCACACCTAGATTAATGCTTTGCGGTAGTGAGTCTAAATTGTTCACGACAACATATTGTTTCCGTCCTGTAAAATAGCTTTTAATTAGATCACGAATTTTCCCTCTTAAACCGTAGGTTTCCAATTTCTGTTGTAGTATTGTGTGATCAACCGTATCGAAAGCTTTTGATATGTCTAAATATATTACTATGGCCAGCTTGTTATTATGCAGTGCAGAATTTATAAGTTGTGAAAGAACAAGAACTGCGGATGACGTTGACCTTTGGGGCCTGAAGCCATGCTGATTATGACATATAATGTTATATTTATTTAGAAAATTTTGTATACGTTTACAAAGAACCTTTCAAAAACTGTATTAATTGCATTTAATACCGATATTGGTCTGTAGTTTCGCGGATCAGATCACTCACCACCTTTATAAATAGGTACAACCCTTGCAACCTTCAGCTCGTCAGGATATATTCCGTTTGCCAATGAATGGTTAAATATGTGTAGTAGATGGATCGCTAGTATATCAATGTTGTTTTTGATCAGTCTAACGGGTATTGCATCAGGTCCTGCCGCCTTGCCGGCTGAAAGGCTGCCGACTGCAGTGATTACTTCTTCTATGTCTATGTCAGGCAAAGCAAAACTGTTTTTATTCGAGAAAAAAGATGTGCTAGTGTTTTCCTAAATGCACTCAAAACTTGTGGTACTTCCGTTAGAAAGAAACTAACTTCAATTCGATTCACCTTTATTTTCAACATCTTATAATGCTGACGGCTTCCCAGGCAAAAAGCTGTAGCTTGAAGGGGCCTGGGCGCCGGCGGCGCGCAACAGTGACAGCAGTGCAAGAAAAATCTGTAAGATATCTATTATTCGAGAAAAAAGCGTTCACACTGTATCCTAATTTTACAAAAATAAGATGTGAAGGAAAGTATAAAAAGATATGAATGGTGTTAAACAAAGAGAACCGTTTACATGCACACAATACAGGAAAACTGATAATCGAACAATCTTGCTGCTTACTTCTATAGTCGGGTACAACTTTAGAAAACAGGACATGCCCCGCCCAGATGACCGAAATGCAGCAACCAATTGCCACCGCGACTAAAGAAATAGTCCCGCTCAAAAAATTGTGACTGCTTCTAAAACGCGTATTTCTCGGTATAAATCAGATTTGTGTATCTTGTTGAGTGGTTTAGTAAAGCTATCAAGATGTAAATGCTACCGCATATGCTGGATCGCGAGAGAAAAATAACTCCGTGCCTTCTACAACGCTGTGAGTCGTCTGCTACGGAACAAGATCGATGGCATGGAGCGACACTCGAACGACGCCCTGTTAGACGCTCGGCTATCTTACCATACTGCTGCCAACGGTTGAGGAACTTGTAGGTTGGTTTCATCCGCGCACGCTTTACCCATTTATCGTGATAATTGTTTTGCTCCATCACTTCGCCACGTCCGACGAGAAACGCAGGGGCACAGTACACCAACACACCAGCAGCTCACAGTGGGTACCATACTTTGGCAAACTCCCCTCGCCGCCACTTCACTTAAGAGGAAAACAAAACACGATAGAACCAACACGCGCGATGTTTGTTTGCAGCGGTGTGTTGCCGCGGTATCCTGTTTCCAGACGAAGCGCAGCGCAGCTTCAGCGATGTTCGCTGTTATCTTTTTTCGTCGGCTAACGGCTCAGAACAAACGCACGCGGCACTAATTGTGCATCGTAAGCTCGCAATAATATTTCCGGCATGACAGACGCCCACAAATACTTGGAATTCACTCTGACGGAAGGAGACGTACGCAGCTGACGCGACTCGGTCCAGTTCGAAACGAGGGCGGCCATGTCATGGCGCGTTCACACTTGAGCATTCGGCGGCGAGAGCAAGCGAAATCCGCTGCCGCCGAAAAGCTGCATCGTTCACACTTCCTGGCCACCGCGTCTCCGCTCATCGCCAATGTGTCGTCTGCTCACGGCGTTCACAGATATGGCAAGACGTTAATCGATGCTGTCTACGTACCATAACCGTATGCTCACTTACGTACGCTAAATGCACCTATTTTGCCGGACGTTACGCCATTTCTAACATTCTCGCTTTTAAAACTGTAATTTTGGCCTAGTGGCGCCATATGGTGGTTATGACGGGAACCACTGTTGTCAACAAACCGACGCCCCTCTTAAGCCTAAAAGGGGAAGAATCGTCACCCGAAATAAGAAGTAAAGCAAATTTATCACTCAAACGTTTTCTTATGGGCGAGATGAGACAAAGCGAAAGACCGCTGGTTCTTTTATGGCCAGTGAACGCGCTGAAAAAGGCAGTAACAGCGACGTATTCAGTCCGAAGCGAGGCCTCCTGCATCGAAGGGCGCCGCCATGTTTGTGGCCGCGGGTACTCGCCTTCCTATTGGCTGACGAGATTCGGCGTATTTTTTTTCCGGCGGCAGAAATCGGTCCTGGACCGATCGGCCTTTCCGCTGGGTATTTCAGCGGAATCTCTGTCGCGGCAGCGGATTCCGCTCGCTCTCGCCGCCGAATGTCCAAGTGTGAACAAGCCATTAGGCGTGTTCTTCGTCGGCGGGGTCACCGGCCGTCCGGCTCGTGACGTCAACTGAAGTGCGCGCCTATCGGCGGAGGGTCGTTTGCATCCGCCTTTGAGGGGTAAATGCCGCTGCTATAGTGTTCTAGAAGGGGGTAGTGGGTTCAGGGAGAGCCCGCGGTTGCGCCATCTCCCTGTGATAGCGCGAGATGGCGCCACCGGAGCACCGGCTGTAAAGGACCCGCGACATACCCGCGATACGCGCTGCAGTCGCAGCGCCGAGAAAGCTGTGTGCATCTGGTGTAACGCCGAAAATCGGACGTCTGCAGCTCCAATCCATTTTTCTTAAAACCTAACTCTCAAGGTAAAGAGCCCGGAAAAGGTGGAAAGGCGGACATGCCATAAGTTTGTGCGAAGATAAAGCCGACCCGACGAGTGCAGACACAGAGCCGCCGTACGACGATCCGGTTGCATTTCTGAACGCAGACCTCAAAAACAGGGCAGAAGTAAAATTGTGGTTGAGCAAATCGCTTAATTTTCCATCAAAATTTTCGATGCATGTCCAGACGCGATCACATTCACTGTTAAAGTTAGCTAAACAATTGCGGCACGCGTACTTACGCATCCTGAACAGAGAGATCCCGAATCGACGAGGCTTTGTTTCATCAAGTTCAGCTTTTATTTTACAAAGTACACGTTCACTGAAATCTAGAGAGATAATTCCTGCTACGGAGATGTCATTAGTAGGCGGTCACGGCGGTTCCTTCAATGCGTGAAATTTCGTAATAAACATGTAAAAAGAAAGTACGGGAACTAATGGTAGCAAACAAGTTTATTGGTACAATAAACGGGCAGCCACCTCTTTTTCAAGGCACTGCTTACGGCTGCTACGAGAGAGGCACTATAGACAACGCTTATCTTCGTGAACAATTTGTTTTTCCGCCGTTCCTGTTGCAATTGGTTCCGCCCTTTTACATAAAAGTGCAGCCTTGTCAGTACATAGAACTTCGTCAAACCTGTTGTGAGCGCATCTGCCTGCTGGCTGCAACCTAAGGCATAACGAAAATTTGCCTTCACAAGCAGCATTAAATCTACTATGCTGTCACTGCAGAGTTATTGCGACTGAAGAAAACAGGGAATACGTTTTATAACTTCTTCACTGCCCGGAAAAGTTCTTGCTAAGGATACAACAACTCTCCCTTGTCACATATCACTGTGAACTAAGAATTTCTGCCTTCCTTATTGGATCTTTCCAACAGAAAGGCTTGGCAGTTCTTGCAGTCATAACGTTTAAGAAACTTTCGGGCAGCATACCCTGCCATATAATGCATAAGCCGGTCGTCGCTCTTCTACTCTACATACTCTCTGTGCTCAGCAGAAATACTCTGAAGCATGCGCTCGGATGAAGCTTGGTTGCCTTTCGCGATGAGCTGATCCATTGCAGCAACCCTGTCTTTAGCAGGAGCATCGCACGCACACTGGAGATAACTTATTTTTCCACTACCTCTGTTAAGGTCAGCATTTCCTGAGCGCACTGTCTTGGCAAGATTGTAAAACGACAAGCTGTTGACGACAATTAGAAACTGTGTGGGGGTTGGGTGGTCGTTGGACCCGCAGGATTGCCTGATTATGCCAAATAAATTTTCCAGTGGATCCTGGCTCAATCTGGATGTCATGATGTACTGGCAGATTAGGCGTCTTTCCTCATCTTTCGGCACGGTAAAAAACGACGGCTGCTTTCCTCTAGTCCACTTGTAGCCGGTTTGACACCCGGGAGCAATGCAGTGTCGTTGCTGTTGACGATTCAGCATTCCTATGTTTCACGAATGAAGAAGGCAGCCGGCGAAGCAAACTAAAATGATGCGCTGAAAAAACGGATAACAGCCAAAGCCGCAAACCATGCGTGAACAAACATGCGAGAGGCAGCACATGGGCACCACCAACAGCCAGCCCACGCGACTACAGCGCCGCCGCTAACATCCGGGTCCCGTCCGCACTCGCGGCCTCGCCGCAATGCATGGGGTGCGCCGGCTGCTGAACCCACTACCCCCTTCTAGAACACTATACCGCTGCCTTGTAAAGTTGTACCCGACTATAGGGTTCTGCCTTTTCGATCGCCTACTGGCCCCGATCACCTGGCCGCCTGCCGGCTGCATGCCGGCTGAACGAGCAGCGAGCAACGCACGGCGCAACAACTGAGCCACGAGCGTGGGCGGGTTAGCGATAACATTGTCGCTTGATGCCCAATGGAAGCGGTGTCAATTGATCCATGTAACAAAACTGATTGAGGAGATTAGCCAAAAGATTGCTGCAGTCTTGGGCCGACTGGAAGAGCTGGAAAGGTAGACAGACAGTGCACGGCAACAGGGATAGGAGCATCAATGGAAGCCCTGTCGCATAGATATTGTCACGGAGTGGTGACTGCAGTCCGGAGAGCAGAAAAGCTGTAATAAATGGTGTCTAAACAAAATTATTTATTTGGGCTGACTTGCACCCAAAGTGGACTGAATCATTCGGCGGCGGCGTAGCAACAAGCGTGCTCGGCGGTCGTCGAACAGAATGCCCGCCGCTGTCGGCCGGGCTCAATTTAAAGCTGATAGCGAACTTTCGAGGTAAAGAATGAAAAGTTACTAGCACATTCTGAAACAATGTAGAATCAGCTCTGCCTGGATGCGATCAATCGAGATAAATCTGGTCGCGTCTTGCATCGCAAACAAAGCGATAGATCAGCGTGACGGCAGCTTTTAAGAACGAACAAGCAAACACTGCCAAGACTCGGGCCATACTCCCCTTTCAAAAAAGCATCGACCCGATGCATTAAAGCAATTAAGGCGACTAGCAACAAATAAAACGGATTGTGCGAAAATAAACACAGAGAATGTGGAAACACAGAGTCATTTAGGGCACATAATAGGGCTTCAGACGGACGACATGGACAACTGGTCTTACCGGGCGTCGCCGGGATGCAGTCATTGCGTCAGGGATGACTTAATAATCCAGTTCATCTAAGGGACGAAGAATCTTGTACGGGCCGAAATAGCGGCGCGAAAGCTTTTCACTCAATCCACGGCGGCATATGGGCGTCCAAACCCAGACTTGGCCTCCTGCCTGTATTCCGCGTTGCGTCTTCGTCGGTTGTAGCGTCTGGCGTCGGTCCGCTGCTGGTTTTTGATCCTTAACCGGGCAAGTCTTCCGGAACACGGCATCCAGCATAATTTTCACTGGTAGCCCATGAAGAAGGCTCGAAGGCGTCATGTGAGTGGTGTCTTGTGCCGTATTGTAGGCGAACATGACGTAGAGAAGTAGTTCGTCCCAATACTTGCGGTCCACGTCGACGTACATACAGAGCATGTCTGCGATGGTCTTATTTATTCATTTGTTCCTCAAAGGTCCTCAAGGGACATTACATGAGGGGTAGGCTGAGAAGGCAATTAGCTTGAATACAGAAGATGATCTTCGAAGACCGTTTTGAATTTGCTGAAGTCGATGATGGTTGCCACTTCGGATGGAAGGTCATTCCAGTCTCAGGCTCTTTTAAGAAAAAAAGAGAGGTGACATGTTTCAGTGAGGGATTTCGCAGGGAACACGGCGTTAGGGTGACAATAAACGGGAAATACGATGAGCTCGTGCGTTAAGAATGACTTCGTCATCAAAGTTATGGAAAAATTTATTATATAACGAAAGACAGGCAATCATGCGACGACAGGCCAATGTGTGGAGATTAACCTGAAACTTTAGTGCGGAAACGCTAGTGTGGTATGAAAAATTGGAACAAATGAATCAAGCAGCGCGATTCTGAATGGATTCGAGCGTGTCAATGAGGTTAGCAAAGTTAGGATCATAGGCGGCGCATGCAAACTGAAATTTGGACTGTCAAAATGTTAAGTAATAATAATAATTGGTTTTGGGGAAAGGAAATGACGCAGTATCTGTCTCATATATCGGCGGACACCTGAACTGTAGTAAACAAATGTTAAGTAAGCAAGCAATTTCATGCAACGCGATGCTAAAGAAGGGATACGGCGACGGTACCCTAAAACTTCATTAGCTGAAGTAGTTACATGGCGAAAGTGTTGCAACCAGGTCAGATTTTTACGTAAATAGACACGAAAATATTTATAGGAATCTACTGATGTAATGGGAAGGTTGTTAATTGTATCAATTGCATCCTGGTGGTTGCGCCGACGGTGCAATGAAAGAAAGGAAGTTTTAGCAGAATATACTGACATTAGCCAGAGGCTCCCGCCTGAGCCGCGTCCTTAGACCCCAGACGGCCTGCACGACTCTCCACGCATCCGATGTTTACAAGCCCAGAGGGCTCTCCCTCTCGACGCTCTCGTCCCTCCCGGCGCCCTCGTCCCTCTCGACGCTATCGTCCCTCCCGGTGCCCTCGTCCCTCTCGACGCTCTCTTCCCTCTCGACACTCTCTTCCCTCTCGACGCTCTCGTCCCTCCCGGCGCCCTCGTCCCTCTCGACGCTCTCGTGCCTCCCGGCGCCCTCGTCCCTCTCGACGCTCTCGTCCCTCCCGGCGCCCTCTTCCCTCCCGGCGTTCTCGGCGCCCTCGTCCCTCCCGGCACCCTCGTCCATCTCGACGCTCTCGTCCCTCCCGACTATCTCGTCCCTCCCGGCGCCCTCGTCCCTCTCGACGCTCTCGTCCCTTCCAGCGCCCTCGTCCCTCTCGACGCTCTCGTGCCTCCCGGCGCCCTCGTCCCTCTCGACGCTCTCGTGCCTCCCGGCGCCCTCGTCCCTCTCGACGCTCTCGTGCCTCCCGGCGCCCTCGTTCCTCCCAGCGCCCTCGTCACTCCCGACGCAATCGTCCCTCCCGGCGCCCTCGTCCCTCCCGGCGCCCTCGTCCCTCTCGACGCTCTCGTCCCTCCCGGCGCCCTCTTCCCTCCCGGCGCTCTCGGCGCCCTCGTCCCTCCCGGCGCCCTCGTCCATCTCGACGCTCTCGTCCCTCCCGACTATCTCGTCCCTCCCGGCGCCCTCGTCCCTCCCGGCGCCCTCGTCCCTCTCGACGCTCTCGTCCCTTCCAGCGCCCTCGTCCCTCTCGACGCTCTCGTGCCTCCCGGCGCCCTCGTCCCTCTCGACGCTCTCGTGCCTCCCGGCGCCCTCGTTCCCCCCAGCGCCCTCGTCACTCCCGACGCAATCGTCCCTCCCGGCGCCCTCGTCCCTCCCGGCGCCCTCGTCCCTCTCGACGCTCTCGTCCCTCCCGGCGCCCTCTTCCCTCCCGGCGCTCTCGGCGCCCTCGTCCCTCCCGGCGCCCTCGTCCATCTCGACGCTCTCGTCCCTCCCGACTATCTCGTCCCTCCCGGCGCCCTCGTCCCTCCCGGCGCCCTCGTCCCTCTCGACGCTCTCGTCCCTTCCAGCGCCCTCGTCCCTCTCGACGCTCTCATGCCTCCCGGCGCCCTCGTCCCTCTCGACGCTCTCGTGCCTCCCGGCGCCCTCGTTCCTCCCAGCGCCCTCGTCACTCCCGACGCAATCGTCCCTCCCGGCGCCCTCGTCCCTCTCGACGCTCTCGTCCCTCCCGACTATCTCGTCCCGGCGGCCCAGACCCTCCCAGCAGCTTTGCCGCTCCACGTCCCTCGCTGCACCCCGAAACCTTGGCCGCAGCGCCACAGCCAGAGTCGTCCGCCTGAGCCCCGTCCTCGGACCCCGGATGGTCTGCACGACTCTCGATGCATCCGATGTTTACAAGCCCTGAGGGCTCTCCACTCCGCGGGAGGGGGGGGGGGCTGATGTGGCGACACTCAATGCGCACATTTCCGCGCAGCCTCCGCCTTGTTATATTCCGGTCCAGTGTAACACGGCCACAGGCTGTACTGGGTTGCCGATAAGACACAGCGCCACCGCTGCGTCACCCGAGGCATGCCTCACCGACGTTGGCTACAAAGAAAACTGCCCGGCTGGGAAGAAATCTGTTTTCCGTCCGCTACCCAGACGAGCATAGCGTCGGTATGCTCGTTCGCTGCTGTCCCTAATAAGCCGTTATGTTTTATGTTGGGATTTTTAAAGCGAAATTCATTGCCCCAGGGCATCAATGATGGGTTAAGGTGCGATGAATGATGTATGTTTGGGTCCGTCCTTCGATAGAATGGCAGCCCACAATTGTATAAATTGCATCCTGGTGGTTGCGCCGGCGGTGGAATGAAAGAAGGGAAGTCTTAGCAGAATTTAATGACATTAGCCAGGTTTTGCACCACTTTTGGATGCGTAGCAGGTCTTCTTGGAGGATGGTTATGTCGGATTGGTTGACTATTGGGCGATAGATGACACAATCTTCAGCAAATAGCCGTATGTTAGAAGTGATGTTAGTGGGCTCGGCAGACCAGGCAGCAGCATGTGGCCTTACGCACCCTTCTTTTGTCTAACCCAGGTTTTTCTGCTTGGTCATGCCAGAGCGGTCTATCAGCACAACATTCATCAAGAGCCTGATGACGTCATGACTCTAGTACGGGCGTCACACCTACAGCGCTGCCGCATCAGCATGTGACCTCACCGGACATTCCTTTAAATAGCCAACCGCAAGAATTTCACTTCAGTGGACTCGGCAGACCAGGCAGCAGCATGTGGCCTTACGCACCCTTCTTTTATCTAACCAAGGTTGGTGCCTGTTATTCATTTAAAAGTGATTGTCGTGGTATCCTGGTTCTGCCTTGCCCCCAACAGTGCATTCGTATCGCATGTGATATATACCTAATGTGCGAGTTGATGTTGTGCGGCGACGTCGAACTGAATCCTGGCCCCGAGACAGACTCTGACAGTATGAGTGCGCAAGAGATGTTGAAGCAACTTATTTGGGGACAGCAAAAATTGACAGACGAAATGGCAGCATTAAGAACGCACAACGCGAAGATGGAAAAAAATATTGTGCGAATTGATCCAACAGCTCGGTATATTAAAAGACTAATCAGCCCACGTAGAAAACCTGGAAAGAACAGTCACCTTCCTACGCAAAAAAATTATCGACTTGGAGGGCAGAAGTAGGCGTTCAAACTTAGTTGTGTTCGTGGTACAAGAAGACAGCAATGAAACAGAATCTGTCCTTAAAGAGAACGTTATTTCAGAAGTTTTTCAGGAGAATCTTGGTGTGACATCCAACTCAGTCGCTAGAATCCACCGTATTGGTAGTGCTGGGAAAAACCGTCGAGCCATATTGTTCTTCCAGGACTTTAATGAAAAACAAGAAGTAATGTGAAATCGCCGCAAGCTTAAAGGGACACTGAGGAGAAATTGAAGTTGGCTTCTATGGATAGAATAACAACTCTTGATCACAAAAACGCCGCTCTTACTGAAAACAAAGCTCTCGTAAGGTAGAAAATAGCAAGAACCAAAATACAGGTATCGCCGCCACAGGCCAAACTCGCAAGTACAAGCGTGGTGACGTCGTAGGACAAGAGCCGCCACCTTGGAGGAATTTTCCTTCCTACATAGGGCGCGAATCTATGAGGCTGACAAAGGAAGATTGCGCGGTTCAATATTGAAGTAAGTTATGTTTTAAAACCGATAGTGCACTTTTATCACACAAAGAAGGCAGATAAAAGGCAACCTGAATGTTGGAAGCAAAGAAAACCGATGCTTGGCGGCGCCACAGGGGGCCAGGAGAGTTTCGATTTGTTAAGGAGCTTCGCGTCTATGAGCTTTGCGGGCCCCGTGGTTTTGTTTTTGACGCGCCTCGATTTACAAGCGCCGAACAGCAGAGGAACTCCAAGTGCCGCTTCAAATGCTAGTTAACCTTTGAAGGAGCCTGTTAAGGCTTGCCAGATGATCGCCACGGTCGATGAAAAACTATGATGGCACGATGGTCGGTAATCGTACAAGGCAGCACTTGTGTCTTCGCACGCTCGCCCGGCGAAACATTCCCGGCTGTGCCAGTCAACTTCAAACTACTTAACGGAAATCGTTTATTAGGGACGGGAGACAAGGTACAAGGCAGTTCAGAAAAAATTGCTGATGGCCTAGCTCTGTTAGGCCAGGATATACGTAGCGAAAGCGCGGAGATTTCTGCATCGGAAGAGTGCATTCCCTAGAAGCGCCTTTAGTGATAGTTACTACTTGAGCCGTCGTGGCGGTGTGGTAGCGTCTCCGCCTGAAGCGCCAAAAGCCCTGGTTCAATTCCGAACTGCGGCACAGGGTTTTTTTTATTCAGTGAGTGGGCGGGGGCTTTCAGTGGCTCCTATAGATGCCGCCGCCAAATACGTTGGTTAGCGGTTAAGCGCAGGCTCTGTTAAGGCGCGTTTATGCACCGGCGTAACACGCGCGCGCGCGCTGCACGGCGACGTCACGTCGGCCAAAGGGAGACCCTCTATACTCCAACTGCGCTTGACCGCCCACGCGTTCGGTGGCTTCGGCGCACTCCGACCGCACTGGCGGGGAGACTTGGAGCATGTCTCTATTTCCCGCCGAGTGCGCCAGGCGCCGCCAGCCCGGCCAGACTGGTTCGGCTCCGCGGCGAGGTGCACGTTGTGACGTAGTTCAATAACTTCGGCAGTTGGGCGGAGCTGCCCTTTTCGAGCTCTCGGCTAATTTGATCCATTCACGGTACACATATGATGGTACTGTACATGCAAGTGGGCGAGAGAGCCCGATCCAGTGGACCCGTTGGATCTAGCGGAAGCCGTTGAAGCGTCGTGCGTCGGCTTTAGTTTCAAGGCGCCCACTTTAAACGCGACCGCCCTTGAGCACCTATCCGTTTTTTGTGGCAATAAAATAAATAAATAACTTAGCCCTTGCAACCGTGGGAGGCCTCGACGCCGCCTGCTGCCCCGTGCAACCGCGCCGTTCAAGGAATCCCAATCCGTTGGCCCCAAAGCCACAGCCAGCCTCAGATGGGCGCAACGCGCCGACCTTGTCCTGGCGCCTCGCGACTCCTCGCACTGGGGTTATGATATATAGTTTGCAACGGCTGCTCGCTGAGGAAGGGGGAAACGGCCCGCCGGCGCCTAACCTAACCGTGCTCCCTCAAAATCATCGCACGCTCTGTGGCGCTGAGGTCGCTGAAATGCAGGCCGGAGATTTTGCGAGAACTACGTCGTCGGGTTCGGGAACGGGATCCATCGCAACGCTGGCAAGACAGCGGTGCAAACGTAGACAGAGCGACGGTAACGACCCCCGACAGATGCTTTCAACGCGCGGCGGCGGTAGCTTTCATTTCGGCAGCTGCTAGACCGCACCGCTAGCCGTCAGAAATCACGGAGTCTCCGTTTACGTCACGTTTCACGTCACTCTATCCTGTGACGTCATAAGAGTTCTCCATGTCGTCATTAGAATTCTCGAGTTTGAACCAAAGCGGCGGGAAAAACTTTTTCAACTACGAATCCAAATTTTTTTGAAATAAATGCATCTTTTGCTGCAGGACAAGCCGCAACAAAGCCATGAAATGAATGCATCTTTTGCTGCACGACAAGCCGCAACAAAGCCATGAAATGCCGAACTATCAGATTTCGCTAACAAAAAAAAATGGATAGGGTTCTCCTCAGTGTCCCTTTAAAGGAACCAAACTTTCTGTGCAAAATAACTATTCACGTGACACCCTCAGAATAAAAAAGCTTTCATGGGATAGTAATAAAATCGAAAGGGATCAAGGCAAGAAGGCCATTCTGGTGCACGATAAACTAAAAATGGACGGCCAGGTTTTCGCGTGGGATGAGGCCAACAATTGCAAAATCAAGATACGAAGTGAGCAGAGTAAAGAGTGACTCGCTTCACCGCCTATCAAGGAACTCAGGCTTCTAAATATAAATGCGCGCAGCGTGGTAAATAAAAGCGATCATCTTGAATCCGTAATTATAGGGTATAAGCCACATATTGTTGTAATCACAGAGACTTGGTTGCACGAAGGAACTGATGAAGATGTCACCTCCCCCCCCCTTTTACCGGGTGTTCCGTCGGGACAGATCTACCAGAGGAGGCGGTGTTGCCGTACTCGTAAAACATGGCATGGACACTTCTTTCCAAGCTCAAATTCAAAACCATGAAAGCCTCGCGATAAAAATTTCTTGTTGGGGACGGTCATTTCTACTATTTGCAGTGTACAGATCCCCCATTCCCTCCGCAGTTTCTACGTGACTGTCTGATTTCATTGATGATTTTCATCACGACAGAATCTTATTAATTGGCGATTTAAACCTTCCATCAATTAACTAGGACAAGCCCTTTTTCAAGCCCGATCATGCTGCCCATGAAGAACACATATTTAATATGATTTTGAGACACGACTTGCAGCAAGTAGTGAGGCAGCCAACACGTGTACATGGTTGTACTTCTATACTTGACCTTGTTGTAAGCCGAGCTATTAGTGACTACCATGTTTCAACTGAGCAGGAAATTTACGATCATGATATGATCGATTGTTCCTTCTCTATCCATATTGTTTGCAAAAAGGCTGTGGCCAAATTCTGCTATGTAAGGGACTTCTCGCGTGCGAAAGATGCGAGCGTGTTGGATTATTTAGATTTCTGCCTCAGCAGTTTCCGAGGCAGTAATGCTGATGAGCTATGGAATAAGTTTAAAACACTGTGCACTCACTGGCTTGAAAATTTTGTCCCTAATAAAATAATAAAATCTCGCAAAGCCTCTCCCTGGATCACACGTGAAATCCTGCAATTGAAAAGAAAAGTAAAACGTTTGAAACGTGGAGGTGCAGTCGTTCCATTATTCACTCTTTTGAACTGTCTTTTAATGCAGCTGTGAGGCCCGCTAAACGACATTACTTTGAATACAAACTGCCTAATTTCATTCGAACTTCACCTGAAAAATGTTTGAACCACTTATGTCAAAAGAAAAACCTATTGACCGAATAATGCACGACGGCAAACCTCTCACAGATAAAAATGATATTGCTACGCAATTCAACCGCTACTTCCACAGTGTCTTTGCTAATGCAAGTGGAGAACATTGTTCTTTTGAAACGCCCTGCACTATGCCTTGTATTACGATATCAAGACCTGGCATTGTTTAATTGCTCCTAAACCTGAAAACTAAAGCGTGGCCAGGACCTCATAAAATTCCGAACGCTTTATGGCACCGGTATGCCGTGTGACGTTCCTTGTGTGTGCTACGAAGGGCCTCGTTTCGGCGGGCCTGGCCCCGGGACAAGACGGCGGGCATCATCAATTACCGAGCCATACTCCTTGAGAGTGAACGACCAAAACGAAGGGGTTTAAGCACAACCGGACCCCCTTTTCATAGTGTCGGCACGTGTCGAACGCCGCCGAAGCCGCCGCGGGGAGACGGGCGTTATCTTCCCCAATTGCCGTAACCGTGCCGGGGACAAAGGGCCTCGTTTCGGCAGGCCTGGCCCCGTGACAAGACGGTGGGCATCATCACCTACCCTCCCGAGCACATCCCAGGACAAGGGACCACTTTCCCGGCCTTTTAGTGACCTCGCGTTCCGGCCTTGAGTGGCGAGTGTCATTTGATGGAGAACGGAGGTCGGTGACCCGCGGGAACCGTCAGCGGGCCAGAGACCGTCTACCACAGCCGACGCTACCTCGACGACAACCTTCTTTCCCTCGGACTCAACACGTGACGGGGGCGAGACCATAAGTGCGGTGGTGTGTTTGTGCGCCCAAGTGAAAGCTCTAGGCCCCTCCCACTCCGGCGTGGGCGTCCTCAACCTAGGGAATGTGGGGATAAGAGGATATAAAAATCGACAAGCAGTACGGAAGAAACAACGCTCAGGACGACATCGTTCGCCAAGGGGGCCTTCAGCGCCGAAGCCCGACGGCGTGCAGCTTCTGCCAGCAACCGTTCAAGCTCAACTCCGGAGCCCCTCCATCGTCCCCATGAAGTCGTCGGCACGTAAGCTAGGACATCCCAGCCTCTGATGTATAATCAATAATCATGTATAATTATTGAATATATCTGTTTGCTTAAACTGAGCCATACGGTGTCTCTTTGCCTCTCCGTCCCGTGTGGACCTGCGCCTTATGGGGGGTCGTCACACTGGTGTCACAAGTGGGGTCTCAAAAGAAAATGTCCTCTGAATGCTGCGACATTCATGACTTCAAAATTGTAATCAAAAGGGAATCACGGGACTTATTGTGGGACTTTTACTCCCATTTGAGAGGCTTGAGGCACCGGAGGGCTTGAGCAAAAAAAAAAAATGTCTGTATCTGAGGGAGCTCCCACTCCACAGCCGTCGCTCGGAGCAAGCATGCTGGCATTAGGAAGCGTCATTCCGACGTTTACGGGAGATAAGACAGGGGTTCCAATCTGCGATTTCTTTTCCATGCTAGAAGAGATTGGGAAAATGGGGGGATGGTCCGAGGCTCAAATGCTGGGAATGGCGAGGTGTAAGATGGCAGGAGCTGCTCATGATTTTGCATGGCGAGACGAAAAAGTAAAATCCACAAAATCATTTGCGGAATTTAAGAAGCT
Organism: Amblyomma americanum; assembly: GCF_052857255.1. NCBI lineage: Eukaryota > Metazoa > Arthropoda > Arachnida > Ixodida > Ixodidae > Amblyomma > Amblyomma americanum. Next base: position 76,174,386 of record NC_135504.1, on the reverse strand, counting down.
CGCGTTTGAGCATTTCGACACTGAACCACGTCACGTGCGGGTACAGAGGTTCTGTGACGCCGGACAGATGGTAGGGGCGGACGTGCGAATGTTTGCGTCGCGGCTTCAGCGCCTAGCACGCGATACGTTAAGCAGGGAGGAGGAAGGAGACCAGCTAAAGAAGAAATACGCGGAGGATCTACTTAAAGAGGAAATGACCGCTTTGTTCGTGGCTGGTCTGCAAGACCCCGTGCGCCGGTTCGTGCTCTCGCGCAAGCCGAGCAATTTCGACCAAGCCGTGGCGGCCGCATTGGATGAGGAAGGAAACGAGGCGTTAACGACAGCCGCAGCGAGAGTACGCGTCATAGAGAGAGCGGTGCTCAACCCTGAGGTTGCTCTCTTGACAGAGCGGTTAGATCGCTTAGAACAGCTGCTATCTCAGCAGGTGGAACGCCAAGTTGAAGCGCGCGCTCAACAGCGCCCGTTCGCTGGAAACCGGAGACCGCCACAAAGCTACAGGTGCGGTATGCGAGATTTTGAAGAAATCGTATGCTTCGCTTGCCAGGGTCGCGGACACATCGCAAGGTTCTGCCAAAACGTGCGCCGTGGGGAGCCACAAAGAGAAGCAGGCGAGACACGCCCTAAGCAAGCCTACAGCGGGGCTCCAGATACCGAGACAAAAAACTAGATAGTCCTCCCCATCCTGAGGAGCGTGGGGAGGGAGCAGTGGATGATGAGGTGGTGGTGGTTTGTGTGGCCGACGAGGCATGCCCTGTTGTGCGTTGCAAGTTAAATGGTTGTTGCATGGAATTGTTGATAGATACGGGGTCAAAGGTGACATTGCTTAAGGAGAGCAGTTTTAACACGCTTCGAAGGAAGGGGGACCACGAGGTGTTGGAAGCGTCTGGTGATATGGCAACCAAATTTGTAGGCATAACGGGGGATCCTCTTGGCATAAGTGGACTCTACCCGTTACACTCCTCTATCGGCGGAATTGCATTGGAGCACGCCTGCTACGTATGCCCGGACACGATGTCTCTGCCAAACGGAGTGTCAGGTATATTAGGGCAGGATTTTTTGAGAAAAGGGAAGGTAGTAGTCTCATTCTCTGAGGAAGAGGTTAATGCGGGCGGCTCAAAAGTTCCGTTTTTGAACAGGAGAGGGGCTGAGATTCGCCTTACCGATATTGACAGTCGTCAAACAGTGGGATCATTGGAGAAGGTATATTCGCGGGTTGCCGTCAGGCTGGTCGATGAGGCGGTCGTCCTTCCTTGTTCGCAGCACATTTTGTACGCGTGTGTGCCTTCAGATGTAGAGAGCGGCGCCGTGGGAGTGCTTGAGCCGGTCGACTCTCTCAGCAATGGCCTGAAGGCAGCCGCGTGCCTCGTGACAGTTAATGACGCCTACAGAGTGCCCCTACGGGTGGTTAACTGTAGCCAGCAGCCACTGAGCCTTCCCAAGAACAAAACATTGGCTTTCTTCACCTCTGCGGCAGAGAAACGTGAGCCCACCGATACGGTACTCGCAACTGTAGAGCATGCTAGTCCTTCGGCTGCTCCAAAGGCGTCGTTCGATCTTTCTCACGTAAAATACAGGGAGAGGGAGGCTCTGGCTGGTTTGCTGAACGACTACTCGGAGGTATTCGTAGCGTCCAACCTGTATTTGGGCTGCTGTGGCGTTATAAAGCACAGGATAGAAACCGGCACTTCATCGCCCGTTTACCAGCGTGCGTACAGGATTCCTTACTCCCAACGTGAGGAGATGGAGCGGCAGGTGCAAGACCTGATTGATCGCGGCATTGTCGAACACTCTAAGTCACCCTGGGGAGCACCAGCACTATTGGTGGAAAAGCCAGATGGCTCGTATAGATTGGTAGTGCACTACCGCAAACTAAATGCCGTAACTCGCATCGATCCATACCCCATCCCCAATATACAGGAGACGCTTTCTCAGCTAGGCTCTGCCAGGTACTTCACGGTAGTAGACATGGCGGCGGGATTTTGGCAGATAGCAATGGATCCGGCAGATGCCGAGAAAACGGCATTCAACACACCCTCAGGGCACTATGAATGGAAAAGAATGCCGATGGGTCTTGCCAACAGCCCTGCTGTCTGGCAGAGAACCGCTGATGTTATCCTGGCAGGTCTTCTGGGGAGACTGTGCTTCGTGTATATGGATGACATAATCATATACAGTGACAGTTTTGAGAACCATTTGCGCGATATTGAGGAGGTTTTTGTGCGCCTAAGAGGAGCGGGTCTCAAGCTGAAGCCCTCTAAGTGCCAATTCCTCAAAAACGAGGTGAAATACCTCGGGCACGTTGTTTCAGCTGACGGCGTGCGACCGGACCCTGAGAAACTAAGGTGTGTCTCGGATTTTCCATCCCCGACTAGCGTCCGCCAGGTCCGGCAGTTTCTCGGCCTGATCGGTTACTACCGAAGGCACATAGAGGAGTTCGCCAAGCTCGCTATGCCGCTCACCGCCTTAAGAGCCAAAAATGTCGCCTTTCGCTGGGACAAAAACGCGGAGGATGCTTTTGGAGCCCTGAAAAGGAAGCTAATGAGTGCACCGCTCTTGCGCCACCCGGATTTTAATCTGCCCTTCGTTATGGCCACAGATGCGTCAAAGTTCGCAGTTGGTGCCGTGCTATCTCAGGTTATCGAGGGCAAAGAACATCCCGTTGCTTTTGCTAGCCGACAGCTGAGCCCCACAGAGCAAAAGTACGGAGCTACGGAAAGGGAGTGCCTCGCCGTTGTCTGGGCAGTAAAGCACTTCAGGTGCTACCTTTACGGCCGCAAATTCAAGCTAGTCACAGACTGCCATCCTCTGAAATGGGCGATGAGTGTCAGGGACCCTAGCTCGCGACTCGCTAGATGGAATCTACACCTGCAGGAATACTGCTTTGAAGTTGAGCACAAGTCAGGAAAGACACATCTGAATGCTGATGCACTCAGCCGCACAGCTGCCGTGGCAGCTATAGATGAGTTTGTCCCCGTAGTCGACCCCGCCGAATTACGCACAGAGCAGTGCAAAGATCCTGACCTGAAGCGAATAATCGAAAGCCTAGAGGGCGCACCGTCTCACCCCGAACAGCTAGGTTATTTCATTGGCAAAGACGGCACCCTGTGTCGGCGCACGAGGCCAACCAGGAAAGGGAGACCAGAGAAAACCGCTTGGGAGAGAGTCGTCATACCTCGATCGTGGACAGAAAGGGTTCTTCGCGCGTTTCACGATGCGCCATGCGCCGGTCATTTTGGCGTAGCGAAGACACGCAGGCGTGTGGAGCGTTTGTACTTTTGGAGTGGCATGCGACAGGATGTTAGAGACTACTGTGCGAAGTGTCATTCCTGTCTCGAAAGAAAAACACCCAAGGGACGAAGACCAGCTCCAATTCAGCCGTTCCCTGAGGTTTCGGCTCCCTTCGAGCGGACAGGTATGGACATAATGGGCCCATTGCCCACGACCACTTCCGGAAACAAGTACATTTTAGTATTTGTCGATCACCTTTCAAAATACGCGGAAGCGGTAGCACTCCCAGATCAGAAGGCAGACACGGTTGCAAGAGCATTTGTCGAACAGATCGTGCTCCGACATGGACCCCCGAGGCAACTCTTGACAGATCGGGGAACGAACTTCGTGTCGTAGCTAATGAGGAGAGTTTGCGAGCTGCTTAAGATCGCTAAGAAGCAGACAACACCGTACCATCCGGCTTGCAACGGCGCGGTGGAGCGACTGAACCAAACCGTGGCCGGGTTCCGGTCGCATTTTGTTTCGCGCGACCAGCGGGACTGGGACTTGTGGCTCCCGTATGCAATGTTTGCCTACAATTCCGCAGCACACGAGAGCACGGGCGAATCGCCATTCTTTCTTCTCTACGGCCGAGACCCGGACCAGCCTAGTGAAGTGCCAGAGGGCCCCCGTCATGTCCCATACGCTTCACTGGACGACTATAAGGTTGAGCTAGAATCGCGCTTGCAAGTGGCGAGGGACATCGCAAAGGAGGCCTTAAAGAAAGCGGCGAAGCGCAGGAAGGAGGTGCACGATCGCAGTGCTAGAGACGCGCCGTTTGATGTGGGGGACAGCGTGTACATTGAAAACTGCCAAAGGCAGATTGGGCTAGCTCGTAAGTTCCAGACGAAGTGGAGAGGACCGTGCGAGGTTGTCGAGAAGCTTTCTCCGGTAAACTTCAGAGTCCGAGACGTGAACCGGCGCTTGATAAGGATACACGCAAATCGCCTCAAGTCGGCACCGGTTCAGTATTCACGAAATGAGGAAAGGGAAAGCGCGGATTTTGATGGGGACAGAAGTGAAGCGGAGCGCGCAGATAGTTCGCAAGAAACGCCCTCTCCTGCATTTGTTCGGCAGAAGAAGAAGAAGCGCGCGAGGTTGCCGCGCAGATAACGCCAGGAGAGGCTCCTGCCACGAGCCCTCGCGAGTCTCAAAGCAGACAAAGGGTCACAGACTTACTTGGTATGACTCATGAAGGCCGATATCCGCTGCGAAATCGGAAAGCTAAGTCGGACTAATGGCGTAAACAGAGCGGAGTTGTGAACTGGTTAGAATTGTTTAATGCCACAGCTCATAACATTGCTATGTGCTTATGTGTTAAGATATCGGAGTTGGTAGTTAAACATTTCTGTCATTAACACCTTCACAGGAGAGCATGCGGAGCGCATGCAGAACCTGCCCTACTTCCTTTCGTTATCTATATTTTTGTCTGTGGCGAATCGTGCTAGAAGTGGGAGCTTTTTTGTAACTGTGGTAAATTTATTTCGTCCAGTTTGGACTAGAAATGAGAGGCTTGGGTGCTGCGATTCATGTTTATCTGTAAAAGAAGATCAATGCTGCCCCTGGAGACAGCCAGTTATGACAGCTGAGGCATATGGTGTTGTGCAGTGGTGTTGAGTGCAGCGAAAAGTGTTTTGTCGGACGCACTGTGAGAGGCGATTCAGAAAGCGAAGGGGAGCTGCATGGACTCAAATGTTCGGAGAACATTCTTCTGGAGGGTGAGCGAGTGTGACGTTCCTTGTGTGTGCTACGAAGGGCCTCGTTTCGGTGGGCCTGGCCCCGTGACAAGACGGCGGGCATCATCAATTACAGAGCCATACTCGTTGAGAGTGAACGACCAAAACGAAGGGGTTTAAGCACAACCGGACCCCCTTTCCATAGTGTCGGCAGCGTGTCGAACGCCGCCGCCGCCGCCGCGGGGAGACGGGCGTTATCTTACCCAATTGCCGTAACCGTGCCGGGGACAAAGGGCCTCGTTTCGGCGGGCCTGGCCCCGTGACAAGACGGCGGGCATCATCACCAACCCTCCCGAGCACATCCCAGGACAAGGGACGACTTTCCCGGCCTTTTAGTGACCTCGCGTTCCGGCCTTGAGTGGCGAGTGTCATTTGATGGAGAACGGAGGTCGGTGACCCGCGGGAACCGTCAGCGGGCCAGAGACCGTCTACCACAGCCGACGCTACCTCGACGACAACCTTCTTTCCCTCGGACTCAACACGTGACGGGGGCGAGACCATAAGTGCGGTGGTGTGTTTGTGCGCCCAAGTGAAAGCCCTAGGCCCCTCCCACTCCGGCGTGGGCGTCCTCAACCTAGGGAATGTGGGGATAAGAGGATATAAAAATCGACAAGCAGTACGGAAGAAACAACGCTCAGGACGACATCGTTCGCCAAGGGGGCCTTCAGCGCCGAAGCCCGACGGCGTGCAGCTTCTGCCAGCAACCGTTCAAGCTCAACTCCGGAGCCCCTCCATCGTCCCCATGAAGTCGTCGGCACGTAAGCTCGGACATCCTAGCCTCTGAAGTATAATCAATAATCATGTATAATTATTGAATATATCTGTTTGTTTAAACTGAGCCATACGGTGTCTCTTTGCCTCTCCGTCCCGTGTGGACCTGCGCATTATGGGGGGTCGTCACAGCCGAAAAGCTTTCCGAGTTTCTGGCTGTCATTTTTTGAGCGTCACTTTCATCAGCTGTCATTCCTTCAGAGTGGAAAACTGCACGTGTTGGTCCTGTTCTTAAAAAAGGGGACGCATCACTGATATCAAATTATCGTCCCATATCTCTGACTTCAACCTGTTGCAAATTACTGGAACACATCATCGCCAAGTACATCATCGGTTTTCTTGATGATAACAAGATCCATTCTAACGTTCAACACGGGTTTAGGAAGGGCTATTCTACAGTAACACAACTAACATCGGTTGCTCATAGCTTCGCATCAATACATGATAAATCCGGCCAGGTTGATATTATTTTTATAGATTTTAGTAAAGCATTTGGCCTCGTCTCCCATTCTAAATTAATTGAAAAGCTTAAACAAGTTGGTATTCCTAACAATGTAGTTAACTGGGTTTCAGCTTACTTATCTAACCGACGACCATTATTCACACAGCCTGCCTGTCTCTTCTGGTGTTCCCCAAGGAAGTGTCCTCGGTCGCCTGTTATTTTTAATATATGGAATGACATTGTTAAAGTAGTTCCTCATCCCGTTCAAATCCGGTTGTTTGCAGATGACTGTGTTTTGTTTAATGTAATTAATTGTCGCGAAGACCAACTATTACTCAATTTAAACCTAAAGAATATTTTTTATTGGTGCAATCAGTGGGACATGAAACTTAACACTCAGAAAACCGTTTCTATTAGATTAACAAAAAACAGCCTATTAAACCCCTACGTTCTTCCTTCATTTCCACTTTCAGAGGTAACTGAATATAAATATCTTGGCGCGAGGATAACTAACAATCTAAGCTGGTACAAACATATAAGTAACGTATGTGCATCGGGTTTTTGTAAACTTTGTGTCCTCAAGCAGAAACTGAAGAATGCTCCTGCAGACTTCAAATTGTTAGCCTATTCTTCATTAATCAGACCCAAGTTAGAACACACTTCCATTGTGTGGGACCCATTTCCTAAAACTAACCTTCAAGCACTTCAAATGATCCAGCGCAAGGCCAATCGATTCATCGTTTCAAAATACCGTTCAACCGACTCACCTACTGCCATAATGCGATCACACCGAAATAAAACATTGCAAGTAAGACGTAAAATTCCCAGATTAGAATTTATTTTCCTCTAAAACATAACAAGTTGCAATGTGCCGGGATCCCTATGTCAAGCCATTTTTCGCTCAACGACCAACAAGACATCGCCACTCTGATTCACTAATTCTATTTACCGCCAGAACTAACCTATTTAAATACTCCTTCCCTCGCACCGTTACTGAATGGAATGCTATACCTTTAACAGCACTACGTGACATATAATCCATTGAAGGAATAGAAGATTGACACCATCAAACTTATTTTGCTTTGTGTTTCGAATTTTCTTTAGTGTTTTTGTGCATATTCATGTTGCATTGTATTGCCCCTCCTGCTAGGGCCCAGAAGGGCTTGCAGTATTCTGTAAATAAATAAACAAAATATAAACAAGAAATAGAAGGGGGCCTAAGGCAGATCCTTGCGGAACGCCAGAGAGAACAGGGGAAAGTGATTGCGAATGAGAATTAGAATGAACGAATTGATAACGGTCAGTTAAGGAAGCACGGATCCAACGGATTAAATACAGAACCAAAGGATGAATGTTTGGGCATGAAAGTTTTGAATGAGGCGTGCATGAGGGACTTTCTCAAAATCTATGAATATGGCATCTGTAGGAACGTAATGATCTAGACATGCATGTATGTCATTAAGGAAGAGAGCAAGTTGTGTATCACACGAGCGACCTTTGCGGAAGCCATGTTGATTAGGATGAAAAAAATTATGTGATGATAGAAACTTGGCAGTATGTAAAAATATACATGTTCTATGATTCTGCAGCAAACACTTGCTAAAGATATTGGTCTGTATTTAAGTGGTGATGATCGGTTAACTTTTTTGTACACTGGAATGACCTTCCCGATGCATCAATCGCGTGGTAGGGCGGACGAAGAAAGCGACTGCTGAAAAATTAGAGATAATATGACACTGCAAAGAACTTTAGATTTTTTCAGGATTTTTGGGTTGATGCCGCCAACACCAGCAGATGATAAGTTGGTAATGATTCTATGATCTTTAATACTGCACTCGGCTCAAAGATGTTTTCCATAAGAGAATCATTAAGACAGTGAACTTCAGGGAGGTTATCGAGATGTTCATCAGTGAATACAGAGTAAAACTGATCATTTAGGATATCTGCAATATCTAAATCAGAATATATAAGGCCAGAATGATCAGTTAGTGAAATTTCGCTAGATGTAGAGGCAGGGCTAGTTTGCCAGGAACGCTTTTGTTTATTATGCATAATAGTAGGCAAGGTGTAAGAAAAGAAGTTACCCTTAACTTTGGCTATTTCGGCGTCATAGTTAGCGGAGGCAGTGAAATATCTGTTCCGAGCGTGTGCCATGTTAGTAGCTTAAGCTCTACGAAATAATCGTTTCTTTTTATTGTTTAATCTTTTTGATGTTTTATTATACTATCGGGAACTAGGTCGCTCAGTTATTTTGATAGTAGGAATGTGTTTACCAATAAGTCGTTGTATGTCGAACTTAAAAAGTAATCAGTCTGATTCCAGTGAACGAACTTGAAAATCTGTGGTAAAGTTATCGTGGAAAGCAACGAGGTCATGATTAAAACTGTTGTAATCACCTTTATCATATAGGGTAAGTGTTTTCCTTTTTTATATTCTATAGATGACATGAGAAAGTAGCATGAATAGCCAGGTGATCGCTAAGCCCTTCTAGATAAGTTATAGGTGAAAAGAAAAACTACCACGTTGGGATGTCATTACAAGGTCCAAAATGTTAGCAGAAAGATTTGCTATTCTATTTGCTTGATCTGTTATTTGTTCTAACCCTAAAGTAAGACAGGTCTGAACAAATTCGCTATCAAGATTATTTTTTTTCAGAAAGTGGATGCAAGGTCAGACAAAATTATGGAAGGAAAACTGAAGTCACCGAAGAATAAAATCGACGTATTTAGATAAAGGATTGCTCATCTGTTCAAAGCGTAATGAAGCAATTTACCAAATGTAGAGTCATGGCTAGGAGGGCGATAACTAACTCCGATCAGAAAACGTGGGTAATACTGATCGCAGCAAAGCCAGACCATCCAAAGGGCTTGAAATGTTTATCTGCGAACAATGTAACGAGCAATCAGTGGCTATTAGGACTCCCCGCCTCGCATGTCTCTGCGATCTGATGGAAAAATATCAAAGTTAGGAAGAGAGGGTAAAATTTACACGTCGTAGATAGTAGATGTATGCCAAGTTTCGGTTGATAAAAGAACATTAGAGGAACATGATTCAACTAAGCTGCTTAAAGCGTCACGTTTGGAAGTAACACAGCGGATATTAGTAAAGAGGAAAGACAATTGAAAACGGTGATCCTGTTTTGGACTGTTTCTGATGAAGTGATTGCTAGGTATGCTGTTCAACTACAGCGTTATTGACGCGATCGAAATAATAAGCTTTGTTTCTGAATGTCATTCTGTTATGTCGTATTTTAAATGTGAGGCCCTGACTTCTACCTAAATCATAAAGGCGCTTCCATGCAAGACGGGAAGTTGGTGAATAGTTTTCGGACACTCTGTAGCCAGTATCTTTAAATTTGCTACACACGGACAAAACCTGGTCTTTATCTTTCAAGTGAGCGAATGCGACAATGATAGGGCGAATTTTACCGGAACGAAATGAGCCAAAGCAATGGGCGCATTAATGCTTCAAGGTTCAATGGATAGATTTAGATACTGGCCGCAGTGATCTATCTCATTTTTTGGGATCTTGTCAGAACACAGTACTTGCATCATTCAGACCGTAAAAAAACTAGGTTGTTACCTCGTCCTCGATCGTCCGCATTGCACAACCGGGCAGCCATTTTTGCAAATTGAGCCTTGAATTCGGCTGTTGCAGACTTAATATCTTCTACTTGCAGTTATTTCAAAGAGAAGGCAGCGCAATCTAATTAGTTCCTCGAGAGGGGGTTGTACACTTCAGTGAATGCTTTCACATGGTCAGATCGGGATACTTTGATAGATTTCAGCTCGGCAAGTAAGTTTAACTGTCCGGTCTGAACTTCTTCGAGGCGTTCCGTCAATCCATTGGTTTGACGGTGATAGGGCGTCGTTTTACGATGGTACCGCCGAGGCAGAGAACCGTTTCCAAAAGCTCGGCCGTAAACGCAGTTCCTCTGTAAGTTATAATGATTGCCGCGGCGCCATGCCTGAGGACAATATTTTCAACGAAGAACCGAGCTGCTTCGGCACCGGTACCCCTGTACAGAGCCTTTGTCTCCGAGTAGCGAGTTAGATAAACGGTGGCGACAATTATTCATTTATTCCCGGCAGTAGACGTTGGAAATGATCCCGGGAGGTCCATGCCAATTGGCTTGAAAGGTGTCTTTGGCATCTGAAGAGGGTGGAATAGGCCGGCTGGTTTTTCAGGGGGGGATTTACGACGTCGGCAGTTTACGCACGTCCGTACATAGTGCTTCACTGTCGCCGGCAGTTTCGGCCAGTAGTATCCACGCTGCACTCTAGCCAACGTGCGGGTGTAGCCTAAGTGACCGGCGGTTGACTCGTAGTGGCACGCCTGCTGTTGGAATTCAGGTAGCAGCATCCCACCGCTGCCACCAGTTGTTGGGATTCAGATAGCGTGACTTGGCCGGAGAAGAGACGAGGACGGTTCGAGGAAGAAAACTTGGAAAACTTTATACAAGAACTATTTGCATAATGTACAAGTACGGGCAACTGAGGAAGCTTCTCAGTAAACAGAGCTTCTTAGCAGTCGGGAGTCTGGTATCTCTCAAGAGGGAGCTCTCCTTTGGTACCAAAACAGCAGCTCCTTAAATACTCTTCGTATACCCCAGATCCCTAGCTGGGGAATATAGTTCGAAGAATGATGTCCAATCACACGATGGCACTGATGGTACCGCCCACAGTAGGACGGTCCTGATGTTTTCTCGCAGCTCGGTCGAGTGAAAGGGAACAGGACCCTGTCACGTTGTCGTCCACGCGGCCTCCAGGTGGGCGCGCACGTGTGTCCGGACCGCGCCCATGTTGACCCAGAAGGCGCCTGCATAACACAGGGATGCAGGCAGTCTCCCAGCAGGGTTTGAAAGATATTGTACTGATGACCGGAACGCGGAACCTCTGTCGAAGGCGCGGTACTGGGGCAATTGTTCAACCCCAGCGTGACCGAAGGGGACCACACTGATCCCGCAATTCGTCGTCTGAAGACGGGAACGAATACGTGAGGACGCTCCTTCCGGTATTCCTGAACGAATACGTGGGGACGCTATGGTCGTCGCTGCTTCCGGCATTCCTGTTCGAACACGTGGGTATGCTATTATCTTCGCTGTTTCCGGCATTCCTGCAGCCACGTCTCCCCCAGAGGGCTCACCCACCGTCCTGGTGGTCTTCAAGGAATCCTCCCCATGCTCAACTTCGCCGGACTCAACAGCAGGAAGGAAGCGCGAGCACAACAGCACCCCCGCCGACAGATGTGGCGCCCGGAAGATGAACTGCTCGCACGTAGCTCGGCTGACTGGGCGTGCCAGGAACCAGATGCTCTCTGGGAGTCTTCGGATGACCTTCAGTGCCGTAGCTCGGCATCGCTTCCCCTTGTCATATGGCCGTTTTGGAAAATTCTCTGCAATGCTAGCCAAAAGTGATCCCAAGCGCCAAACCACACCTGACAAAAGCAAGTGCCCTCAGAACACACTCATCCCGCCAGACCAAAACTCAGGGCCAAAATTGCAGCACTTAGCAAAAAAACTTCAACTAAAACTTGAAGAGATCAAATGTTTTGCCTGAATGAACACATGGTGTCTCCCGACGAGCAGTTTAGACAGGGCACCGGCTCAAGGCGTGTGCTCCCGCTCGAGGCGCACTTGGATAGGAAAAAAATTCGCTGAAATCAGTTTGGTGCTTAGAGGGCACGCGGTACGGGAATAGGTGACTGGATTTGGCCGACGTGGGGTTCAATTTTACCCGCCCCAATACCTCAGAGTGAAGGAACGTTACACCACTCGGTCTTTCTTATCCTTGGCCGAAATAAGGAAACGTACTTCTTGGTATGTCACCTGATAATGAACAACATTACTGCAAAGAAAGTGGGAGATATACGCTCTCCATTAGGAAGAGAATATGAAATAAACCTGCAAAACTAAAATTTTGGGGGACATCCCCCGTTGGTAAAATATTTGCCAGCTAAAAGGCTCGGCATTGTGTGGAGCTTGCCTTTCTTGTAGCGAACCTCGAAGCTGTGGTGCTGGAGTGCCCGGCTCCGCCTCAGTAGACGACCATTTTAGGGCGACGTATTGTGCAGCCAAGTCAAAGGGCAATGGTTTGTTTCTACTGTGAAACGGGACCCGGAGACGTAGCATGCCAGTTTGTCTATAGCCCAAACGACGCATGCGCATTCTTTTTCAGACGTGCTATATGCCTCTTTCCGCGTGATGAGCTTGCGGCTCAAGTAAAGGACAGGCCGTGTGTGCCAGCTATCGCTTTCCTGGCAAAGAATAGCGCCAAACCCGCGGTCGCTAGCATCACATTGTATGATAAAGCGTTTCGAGAAATCTGGCGCTGCCAGTATTGGGCGCTCGCTTAGGGCCGTTTTCAGACTCTGAAATGCCTTCTCTTTCTTTCGGTCTCAAGAAAGATTGGTAGGCTCACTTTTTATCAGCGAGTCGGTCAGGGGGCTGGCTAAATCAGAGTAGCCTTTTACATAATGCGGATAATAGCCGGCTAGGATAAGAAAAGTCCTGAGTTCCGATTTTGTGGTTGGGCGACGGTACTCCACCACGGCAGCCACTTTAAGTTCTGCCGGTCTGCGTTGGCCTCGTCCAACCACATGCTCAAGATAGTTCAATGCGGCGCCCTCCAGGTGGCATTTCCCCACCCTTACAGTTAAACCAGCCTCAAGCAGGCGGCTCAACACAATACGCAGGTGTTCAATGTGCTCCTCCCAGTTGTGTGAGAAAACGGCCACGTCGTCAAGGTAGGGGAGAGCGAAATCTGCAAGTCCCCGAAGCACTTGGTCTATTAACATTGAAAAACAGTACGGGGCATTTTTCAAGCCGAATCTCAACATTACACGGCAAAACGTGCCCGCGGGGGACACGAATGCTGCGTACCTGCTGGCGCGCTCAGTGAGTGGCACCTGCCAGTAACCACGAACTAAATCCAGTGTGGATATATATTCTGATTTAGCGACAGTTTCAACCCTCTGCTCGATGTTCGGAATGGGGTAGGTCTGGTCCACTTTGATTGAATTCAGTCTCCGATCGTCCACGCAAGGTCTCGGATCCTTGCCTGGAACCTCTGCAATAATGATTGGTGACGTATAGTCACTTTTGCAGGGCACTATGACGCCAAGTTCACACATACGGCGGATCTCCGTTTCAATCATTCCTTTTTGTCCTGCAGACACACGGTATGGTTTGCTCCTGCCGGCTGTTCGCTGGACAGCTGAATGTCGTGTTCTACGAGGGTTGTTTTTCCTGGCTTGTTTTAAACACCGCCTCAAAGTCGCGGACGACGTTTTTCATGTCTCCTCGTTGACTTTCCGTCAAGCGTGGCTCTCTGTCGATTGAGTTTAGCAGCTCATTCGCTGCTTGCTCGTCCTCATGTGGTACATAAGGTATGTCTGAGATCTCTTCATCTGGCATGTTCAACGCCATGTTAACCATAGTCTGACGCGGTACATAAGGCTTCATCAAATTACTGTGGATTATCCGATTGTGTTTGTTATTAAATTTTACTTCATAGTTCGTGCCCAAAAGCTCGGACACTACCTTAGCTGGCCCTTCCCATTGCACCTCAAACTTATTCCTTTTTCGACGGACGCAGCAACATCGCCTGGTCGCCAGGTTGAAAGGTGCGCTTGCGTGCCTATTTGTGGTAGTACACTTTAGACTGACTGTGCTGCCCTGACATTGACTTCCACGAGGTCTCTGATTTTCGCAAGTCTTTCCAGTAGCTTCAGGACGTATTCCACAACACATGGATCTCCTCCGTAACCCTCCCATGACACCCTCAACATGCGCAACGGAGTCTTTAAGTCACGCGCGTAGGCTAGTTCAGCAGGGCTAAATCCTGTGCTTTCGTGGGGGATGGATCTCATTGCAAAGAGTGCTGCTGGAATGCAGCCTTTCCAATCTCCCTTATGCTCAAAACACAGAGACATAAGTATCCGCTTTAGCACTGAGTGCATACGCTCGACTGCATTTGACAGAGGGTGGCGAATGCAACTGCGGATTATTTTAATCCCACACCGTTCAAAGAACGTTGTTGTCAAACAGCTTGTGAACACGCTCCCGTTATCGCTTTGTATCTCTGCAGGGAACCCCACGCGAGCGAAAATTGACAAAAGGGCGTCAACAACACATGCGGAACTAAGCTCCTTCAAGCGAATGGCCTCGGGAAATTTGGTTGCGACGCACAGTGAGGTCATAATGTAGCGACAACCAGAGTTCGACGCTGGCAGTGGGCCGACAGTATCTGTTACAAGACGCCAAAAGGGCTCTGTAATATTGGGAACTAGTGTCATGGGCGCTTCCCATTTATCCGTCGACTTGGCGACCCGCTGGCAGGTGTCGCAAGATCTAACAAGCTGTTTCACATCTTTCCAGCAGCCAGGCCAGTCATATTCGAGGGCTAGTCTAGCTTTTGTTTTCTTTATGCCCAGGTGGCCCGCCCTTGCATTTCCGTGTGCGAGCTCTAGAAGCTGCCGCCGGTACTTCTCAGGCACCAGGAGTTGCTCATATGCGCGTCCCTTTGAGTCGCAGTATTTCCGGTACAGAAGGCCTGATTTTTCGTGAAAGCTGATGTTCTTTCTGGCGACTCCCTCTCTCACACTATTGCTTAGAGCTCTTAACGATGGGTCGCTTTTCTGCTCTGCATTGAGTGCTTTCCTATCAACCTTAGTCAACTCTTCTCAACAAGTCGAAGCAGGTGTTAATGTCGAAACCTTCGCGTTGGTTCCTGTTGCCCCATTCTCTACGGAACCGACACTTCCTTGGATTTCATGAGCTACCGCTGGTTCGGGAAAACCTTCATGGTCATGCTCATGCGGATCACACGGGTCAGTTTTCCAGCAAGGATCCCCCGGCTGGTCGGGAAAATGGTTCGGTGCCTGCTCATTCATCGGAGCGCAGGCGAGTTTCTTTGAGAGCTCTCGCGCTCGAGAACAGTACCTTGTCATGACTTCCGTGCACCTCAGCGGTCTTAAGCCACTCGAGTAAATTGACTTTAAGCCGGTACGTGAAGTCAGTATGCAACTCTCCGCCTTTCTTTGCCTGCCTGAATCACTGCTTAAAGGCTTCAGCAGAAAGCCGGTACTTTCTAAGCAGTGCGCTCTTTACCTTCTCGTAGTCGTCCCAATCTTCCTGTGAGAGGCGGGTCACCACTTCGGCCGCCTCGCACGGAAGGAGAGGAAGTAACTTCTCCGACCAAGCGCTCTTGACGATGTGCACCTTCCCGCATGATGCACGTTCGAAATTTACCAAAAAGAGTCCAATATCGCCTCCCAAGCGGTATGGTGAGACGTGATGCTCCAATCCCTGCCTCCCTTGCTCCTCTACCGAAGCTACATGGCTAAGACGCGCCATATTCCCTCCGTTCGACGCGATTGCGAGCTCCTTCATTTTTCGAGCATGTTCTCTCGCTTTTTCCTCTGCCTCACGGACCTCCCGTCTCTCTTGAGCCAACCGAAGCTCTTCTTTTCCTTTCTGCTCGCACAATTCCCGTCTTTCTTGAGCCAACCTAAGCTCTTCATTTTCTCTCTGCTCGCAAAGCTCCCGTCTTTCTTGAGCCAACCGAAGCTCTTCTTATTCTTTCTTCTCGCACAACTCCCATCTTTTCTGCTCTTCTTTGCGTCCAACAACCGTTTCCCAAGCCTCGTCGACCTCCTCAGTAGTCACCTCCTCCTGCCGCATTACCTCGAGAATTTCTTTTTTCTTTTCGCAGAACGTAGCGAAATCCCCAGCTCCTGGCAAATTTCGAGCAGCTCCTGCACTTTTAAATTCTTCATCGTGAGTTCCACCATGCGTTAGCAAGCCCACTAAAACAAAAGGCCTAGCTTGAAGTGAGGAGAACAGTTTCCCTAAATCAATTTCACAGACAACAGGAATCCGCACCTAGCATCTGCCTGTGCAAGTACGGTCTGGCGAAATGAACGGAAATCAATGGGAACTTACCCTGCCAAGGTATAGCTGACGCCTGTCAGTCCCGTAGCTGCCGAAGTCCGTTGGAGCCGGTAACTTCACGTGGACGTCCTACACCTGCCATCCAGTTGTTGGAATTCATGTAGCGGCCTCCCACCGCTGCCACAAGTTGTTGGGATTCAGGTAGCGTGACTGGGCCGGAGAAGAGACGAGGACGTTCGGAGGAAGAAAACTTGGAAAACTTTATACAAGGGCTATTTACATAATGTACAAGTACGGGCAACTGAGAGGGCTCCTCAGTAAAGAGAGCTTCTTAGCAGTCGGGAGTCTCTGGTATCTCTCAAGAGGGGGCTCTCCTCTGGTACCAAACCAGCAGCTCCTTCAAAACTCTTCGTATTCCCCAGATCCCTAGCTGGGGTGTATAGTTGGAAGAATTATGTCCAATCACGCGATGGCACTGATGGTACCACCCACGGCAGGGCTGTTCTGATGTTGTATCGCAGCTGGGTCGAGGGAAAGGGAACAGGGCCCGGTCACGTTGTCATCCACGCGGCCTCCAGGTGGGCGTGCACGTGTGTCCGGACCGCGCCCATGTTGACCCGGAAGGCGCCTGCATGACACAGGAATGCAGGCTGTCTCCCAGCAGGGGTTGAAAGATCTTGTACTGATGACCGGAACGCGGAACCTCTGTCGAAGGCGCGGCACTTGGGCAATTGTTCAACCCAAGCGTGACCGAAGGGGACCACACTGATCCCGCACTTCGTCGTCTGAGGACCGGAACGAATACGTGAGGACGCTTTGGTCGTCGCTGCTTCCGGCATTCCTGAACGAATACGTGGGGACGCTATGGTCGGCGCTGCTTCCGGCATTCTTGTTCGAACACGTGGGGTGCTATTATCGTCGGTGCTTCCGGCATTCCTGCAGCCACGTCTCCCCCAGAGGGCTCACCCACACTCATGGTGGTCTTCAGGCAATCATCCCCATGCCCAACTTCGCCAAACTCAACAGCAGGAAGGAAGCGTGAGCACAACACTGCAAGACTTCCGTACGGAGAGCTGTTGGGACGACGAGTAGATGACTGTTCTCCTCAGAACGGTAGTTCTTCCTGTAAAGTACGTCGTTTTGAAGAAAGAATCAAGAGAGGCTGCGTGTGAAAATCTTAGGCACAGCCGCAATTGCGTCATCGATGTCTCCTAAAAAAGCAGTGTCTTCATCGGTCAAGGTGGAGGGTTCGACCGGTGCTCGCGAAAGACAGTCAGCATCCGCATGCTTCTTTCGGGACTTGCAAATAACCGTCATGTCAAACTCTGGTAACCGAAGGCTCCAACACGCGAGTCTCCCTGAAGGGTCCTTTAAGTTCGTCAGCCAACAGAGAGAGTGATGGTCGCTAACGAATTGAAAGGGGCGAGCGTACAAGTAGGGGCGGAATTTTATAACCGCCCATACCACTGCAAGGCATTCTTTTTCTATTGCCGAGCAGTTCGTTTCTGCTTTATACAGAGCCCTGCTGGCATAAGCAGTCACTTTTTCCACAGCATCCTGGCGCTGCACCAATAGAGCACTTAAACACGCATTGCTCGCATCGGTATGAAGCAGGGTAGGGGCGTCGTCATCAAAGTGCGCCAGGACAGGTGGTGTCCGTTGACGTCTTCGGAGCTCATTAAAAGCTTGGTACTCTTCTTAACCCGAGCGAAAGACAGCGTTGTCGCGTGTTTGTAAAGTTAATGGCCAGGCAATTCGTGAGAAGCCTGAAATAAATCGGCAGTAATTGGCGCAAAGCCTCAGGAAGCACCGCAACGTCTTTTTGTCCGTAGGTGTGTGGAACTTGGCGACTGCGGAGAGCTTTCCGGGATCAGGCCGGACACCTTCTTGGCTAACTACGTGTCCTAAGAATTGCAGCTCCTCGATACCGAAGTGGCACTTCTCGAGTTTTAGTGTGAGGCCCGCCGATCGTATGGCCTGAAAGAGAGCCAGCAAACGGCGTACATGGTTCGCGTTATGAGGGTTTAACGTCCCAAAGCGACTAAGGCTATGGGAGATGCCGTAGTGAAGGGCTCCGGAAATTTCAACCACCTAGGGTTCTTTAACGCGCACTGACATCGCACAGCACACGGGCCTCTAGAATTTCGCCTCCGTCGAAATTCTACCGCTGCGGCTGGGATCGAACCCGCGTCTTTCGTGCCAGCAGCCGAGCGCCATAACCACTCAGCCACCGCGGCAGCTCAAAGGGCGTAGATGCTCCTAGAAGGTGGCTGGAAACACGATCACGTCGTCAAGATATACCAGGCATGTTTGCCACTTGAGTCCCGAAAGCACAGTGTCTATCAGAGTCTGAAATTTTGCTGGTGCCGAGCATAAACCGAATGAAATAACCTTAAACTCATACAATCTGTCGGGAGTAACAAATGCTCTCTTCTCCCGATCCCTCTCATCTACTTCATCTGCCAATATCCACTTTCGAATCCATTGATGAGAAGTAACGTGCATTTCATAGCCGATCAAGGGAACCATCGATGCGAGGGAGGGGGTACACATCCTTTTTGGTCGCGTGGTTGAGCTTGAAGTAGTCAACGCAATATCGTAAGCTTAATTTCGGTCCGTTTTTTTAACAAGTACCACGAGAGAAGCCCAGGGACTCTATGACGGCTGAATAACGTCGGCTCCATGAATTTCGGCCGCGTGACGTTGAATGGCTTTGTGCCGTTTCGGGGCCACACGGCAAGGATTTTGTCGAAACGGGCGAATCGCGTCATCCGTGATAATTCGATTTTGACCAAAGGCGTATGGCCGATCCGCGTTTATGAAGAAAAACAGTCTCCAAAGTGATCTATGAGATACAAAAGGCGTTCCCGTTTTGAAGACGACAAATTTGGGCTCACATCGACGATGATGCCGTGTGCCTTGCTAACTGATCCTTCGTGTTGCAGCACAAAACAGTCCTACGCACTTGGGAAGCTGTCAAAAAAGGCCACGGTTGCGCCTTTCGGAATTTGTTGACGCTCAGTGTGCCCATTGGCCAAACTGCCTGGCCCTCGAGCTATAGAAACACCTCGGCTGAGTATCACTGTGACTGCTCGTTCGGCGGCGCCATCGCCGGTATGCGCCACGCCGCACTTCACTTAAACAAGAGTTCATTATCGCGGAGGTAATGTCACCGTCTCATTGGCGACGCGTAAAGTCATAAGGGCACTTTCATATAAACCAAGGTCTCCATGATTTTTAGTGAAGGCAACGTCGTTGTCCCGAAAGCTAATAACAGCGCCATGAAGGCTCCGAACGTCCATTCCCAAGATGAGGTCTTTGCAACAGTCAGAGAGAATAACGAAGCCACCAACGAAAACTGAGTTTCCTATTCCTATCCAGGCAGTGCAGTTCCCAGTCGGTGCCAGTAGCTGACCCCCAGCACTTCTTATTACTGGCCTAGTCCATTCGGTTTTTACTTTGCGCAGCCTGTCATCCAGTTTTCGGCTAATAATTGAAAAATCCGGCCCAGTATCCACCAGAGTGTGTACCTCCAGCCCATCAATGCAATGGGCGAGGTCAGTGCTAACAACGGCGTCCGGGTTGCTCGTCTCTTTCGGCATTTGCGGCGGAAGTGCGGTAAGGTCGGCGCTGTCAGTTTCGTCGCCGGGGCTGCTCATCAGGTGCGGCATTTTATGCGTTTATGTAGGCGGTATTTTGTATGTATAAAAGCGGAAAGAAAAATGAGTGCACAGACTACAGGCCGATTTCTATTATATCTGATTTTGCGCACATTCTGGAAAAACACGTGGCAACTGTTATGCAGTGTTCTTGCGAGAAATATTTTTTAAGAACCCAGTACAATATAGCTTCACAAAGGACCGGAATACAACCACTCCCTTAGAAGAATTCTCGCATTACATTAACACCGCAAGAAAAAACAATCTGAACGAAGAAACAGCACGATAAACCACGGACACACAAAGAAACGACGCACACGAGGGTGGCACACACTGACCAATATGTCCCCTGTGATTCAGGAATAATTTACTCCGTTCCAGTGTCACGCGGGAAGAGGTATATCGGTCAAACGGGATGTTGTATCAATGTCTGTCTATAAGAACATCAAAACAATGTTAAACGTATAGCCACTTCTGGGCACCTAGCTGAGCACTGTAAGAAGTGCAAAATCACAGAAAACAGCCATGAAAGTATCTGCACCCAAGACTTTAATCGCTGCACCACTATCGGCCGAGGACGAGATAGGTTGACGAGGGAAATGGTCGAAGCCCTCAGAAGCCATCATGCCGGTGAACAATGCGTGAGCACTCCGTCCCTCTCCTTGTCTTTCTTTTCTTTTGTGCCACATACAGCTGAATGATTCAATGATCCTTTCTTGGTACTGCCTTTGTCTTATTTTATCTTCCGCAGCGTCGTGCAAGATTTTGACGCTTTTCATTCCCCCCATTGGGGCACGTTTTTAAAGCTTTTACCTTCTTCATTTTTATGTATTCACTTGTATATTTTCCTCTCTGTCCTTTATGGTTTTAACGCATTCCCCACCCTTTTGGGTAATTTTTCACTTGTTTTGTTTTTGTTATTGTTACCTGACCAACTTTTCTCGGCTGTTTACAAAGCCTTTTTACCGCTTACTTATTGTTTTGTTCCTGTTTTTTGCCATCTTGTGAAGCGACTACAGTGTTTGCAGGTTATCGCTGCAGCAGCCCTGTTACCCACCCTCTCATGTCTTCTATTTAAGCGTCTCTTCATCAGAATAAAAACGCAGTTGTGAGTATAAAGGCATTACCAAGTAGCCCGGAACCTTGCTCTTATGAGAAAACAATCACCTTACATTAGCACTATTTTTATAAATATCAAATTCCTTCGATACTAATGATCACGCATTTATTTTGCAAAAGTTGCAAAACATGGGATTCAGGGTACGATTTCATCATTTCTTTCAGGGATATTTCACAGACAGATCACAGTGTGTTAGAATTGATGATAAATACATTCAATTTAAGGCGATTAAATTTGGTGTTCCTAAAGGAAGTACACCGGGCCCATTACTATTCCATATGCACGTTTCTGAAGTCGGTTTCCTGAAATTAACCTCAAGAATTATTTGGTATGCAGATGCCACAGCACTAGCACAAGAACCCACTGATCTTCATTCTGGGAGGAAAGGGTTTGAACAGGTTATGCGCAAGGTGATAGACTGGCTTGTCTAAAATTCAATATATTTAAATCGACAGAAAACGAAGCTTCACTGCTTTAGAAACTGGCACAAGCGAATGCTCCTGAATCAGTCACATTGTGATCCATGCACATGTAATGTCATACCATTTCCACCTTCGATTATATGTGTCGGAATAATACTTGATGAGCTCGTAACACGGAATAATCATGTGCAGTATATATGTAGCAGGCTTAGAGCCGTGTCCGCGATGATGTGCAACCTCGGAGGTAAGATTTCGATGCACCTAAGGCGCATCATATTCAAGGCGCTGTCTGAATATATTATAACCTGCGGCATAACATTGTATGTAACTTGCTCTCATCACAAAATGGGAGCCATAAATCGTAGAATTAAAAAACTGTAAAAAGTATAACTTATGGTACTATGCTGGAGAAGGTTAATTAAGGAGTAAAAATACAATAGACTAGGCGTACTAGAAATGCGGCAACTATTTATTACACAGTGCTTACCCCTCATTACTTTACAAATGCTTTAAAAATGTCCGTCAAGAAAAACGCTAGCTTAAGAAAAATAGAAACTAATATTAAGGCACGACGCTTTGCACAATACGGGATAAAGATAAGGAGATTTTATGTGCCGCAAATATTCAATGAACTTGGTGAAGAGTTTTTGCATTTTCAAAACTAAACGTAAAATGACTAAAGCAATAAGAGAGAGAGAATGAAAAGGAAACGCAGGGAGATTAACCAGATGTGAGTCTCCGGTTTGCTACCCTACACTGGGGATGGGCGCTAGGGGTTAGACAGATGACAGAAAGGAAAACGCAAAAAAAAGGAACATGCACACATGGAGACACACACACACAAGGCGTTCCAGTTAGTATTTCACACAGGCCGGTAGATTGTAAGAAGCGCAAAAGCGCTGGCACGGCCGTCTTCTGCGACGGTAGGTCCTTTCGATGTTGTAGAATTCTTTTTTCGGATAGCGCTTGGTCGTCCAGTTGGTCAAGTTCGCGGCTAAGACATGCCCTCTGTGGACTGTACTGCGGGCAGGAGCACAATATATGGCCAATTGATTCTTCATGGCCGCAGTGGTCACAGGTTGGGGTGTCGGTCATCCCTATGCGGAAGGCATAGGCTTTAGTAAAAGCAACACCCAACCAATAAGAAAATAGTGCTCAGTCTTTCAGATAAATCACTGATAGAATCTTGCATGCTGTATTCTACTTTGCCAGTTTTACTTCAGATTTTCGATTTGTTTAGATATGGCCCATTTCAAGCTCTTATGATGTGCTCTGTTCATTCCTGTTTTTTCGAGTTGTATTCCTATTTGCTCAATATGTATACATAATTGTTTGCATAATACGCATACATCGCACAGCAACCGGGCACCTTAGCGTTTTTCCTCCATAAAATCGCAGTAGCCACGACTAGTGTGCCTGTTATTGTTTTGTGTGTAATTGTTTGTACACATTCGGTGAATCGCCGTACCCCCTGAACAACCAAAGAGGACGCTGTGCTTAGGTTGGACAGGAAAAACTCATTTGCTAAACAAAGATGAATAAATTTTGATCTGATTTGATTTCATTTCTGTCTATAAACATTGAACGCAAAGCTTGGCGTGTTATTACAGCATTAAAAAGACTGAATACATCGCACTTATATAGCAACATTGGCATTGTGTAGCTTATTGACTGCAGAAGGTAATTGGTTCAGTGGTGTGGAATCGCCCAATTTTCAGGGGTACGTGTCCGAGAAGTATTGCAGCGTAACGCTGCACCTGAGGACATCATTAGAAATTGTCTATACTTTTCATTAGCAAAATGAATGTGGTAGAGGACGCAGTAACTATAAAGAGACTAAGTGTTACTTATATGATGCTCGCGAAATAGCTCGGCTGGAGGATGTATATATGGTACATTGCTCTTACAACGTATGGCTTTTTTTCTACCCGCAGAAGTGTACTAACGTTCATTTTAGTAGCCGTCTCCCATACTAGTGTACAATAGTTAGGCCTCTCCTATCCTTCGAACTTCACTAAGCCCTATCACATCCAATTTAATTCCCGCTAGTTCCTCGAACAACACTGCTAGCCCTAGCTCACTTGATAAGGCTCTAGCGTTAAATACTGCCAGGTTCAGATTCCAATGGCGGCCTGTCTGGAGCCAGAGTTTCTTAGCACCCTCCGCTGCGTCATAGGTCTGAACGCCGCATTGCTCAGATGCTCTGCAGTCTCTGGGAACTAAGGGCCGAGGGTTAATTGATTGGTTCCTTTAAAGTTCTCGCCATGTACTACATGGTATTACTACACCAGTTTGGCCAAATCCTGTTTTGGTGAGGGAGTGCGTAGTCGGTTCCGGTCATCGAGACCATACCGCGCCCCAGGCCTGGATTTGCATTTTCATCAACAAGTGGTGGTTTTATATTCTTTCCTAACTCGGTGGAGAAATGCGCGGAACCGGGATTCGAGCCCCGGTCCTGTTGCACGCGAGGCGGACGCTCTGCCTGTACACAATCGCTGCATCGCTGCAAAAGCTGGTAATATGATAGAAATACCACACATGGGAGAATTACGAAATCTTCACCAACACACGTATACACAAAGAGAGGCTTGTTATTTTCACTTTTATTGTCTAAATAAACTTCTTATATCTAAGTTGTTAACGTTGGGATGTCAATCTTTAGTGTGCCATAGTGGTTTAATATTGTTGGCAATGTACGCTAAATTCTCTTCCGCCCGTACTGTGTGCGCGAAAAACGAACGTGCCAACGTGGTTGATAGAGAAAATGTTATGTTGTTGGGGATGCGTTCAGGTTGTGCGATGTCGAGAAAAACATGTAATCTGCCATGAATCGCTATCTTATAAAAATATAATAGTGTGTAAGTGTACTAATCCTGGAATCGACTGATTCTGTGCTTTTCAAAAAGAGTAGCCGCGTGTTCTAAATACAAGGAATTTCACACCGCGCGGACAGTCTTTTCTGCCTTACAGTGAGTTTTGCGTAGGTTTTCAGCTGTAGTATTACCCAAAACGAGTAAGCATGCTGAACTACAAACACAGCATCCAACGCGAGCGCGAGCATACCATATCTCAAAGGCCAGTCTGTCTTGCCTCAGTAAAGCTTCACTAGCAATTCACGCGAAAGAGATTACGCTCTAAACGCGATGTAGCTGACATAGGAGTGAAATGGAAGTACGCTTTCGTCTAGCGCGCTGCCTTTTAGAGGCTCTGTATGCTGATAAAACCATGCAGCACAGATTTTTTTAACAGAAAGAAATTTTATGTTAAAAAAATGTGAACTTCTAGAGGTTGCGAAGGTTTTAAATCTCCACGTTAGGGCAGGATAGGTGCACCTCTGCGCCGATAGCGGTGCATGCATGTATATATTACAGTGTACATGCGTCAGTGTGGTGCTCTAGTGTATATAACAAGCTTATGTCTAAATTCATCAATATCAATACCCAAATTTTTCAATATATGTGCGTACACTATGCATGTGTACATACTAATGGTGCTAGTGATGCCGACAAAAATATTCGGCACCTGGCAGATCCTATTCTCGTACGGAAATTGTCGTCCTAGCATGTTCGTAGACATATGTAAATTGTTCATCGTGTTTAGGTGTTTATAGCGTTTGTTGCGTATGCACCTCCCGAAGGAAAATTATGTATGCATGCGGTACAAAAGTAAAAACTGCAAAAAAAAATGTCAAACCTCCAGCACTCCGGCGCAGAGTTTAGAAGCCTCCTCCCATTGCCAACTGCATCTAGTTACTATCTTTTGCAGTGGGAATAAGCCTCCGTTGCCTAGAGTAAGCAGGTCGTATATTTAGTGATCTTAGCGTTATCTTGTGCCATGTAAGGTTGTTGCGCAATATTCCTTTAATTTCCTTAAGAATTCATCCGTCATTTCAGCGCTGTGTGTGTCGCTTCATATTAGTTCATTCTGACTTATGCGCTGTAGTTTATGCAATCGCTTAAAGACCGCCGAGAAGAAGTTCAATTTTAAATTATTTATTCATCGTAGGGAGAGGACGATGAAGGGATCAGCGCATAATAGTTGCTAAAGCGTTATTTGTAAATAAATACGCTAGCAAAATTATGGAATCTATAATTTTAAAGCGCGATGACGCTGTAGTTCTTGCTTAGCCGTTACTTGGGGCTGTGAAACCATGACGCAGCTAGTTGCTGGGAGGTGACACAAAAGACTGGTGATTGGTGAACGGGGAAGCTCTCGCTGAGTCGTAGGAATTACCCAGCAAGGTTAAGCGGTGGTGAATTTTGCCCCGCCGTTTTTTTTCCGTATGTTGACGACGGTTAATAGCATCCCAGTCGAAATCAATAAGAAATAAGCTTGGACAGTGCATGTAATGCGAATGCAAGACAACTGATGGTCGTTAAGGGTAACAGACTGGATTCCAAGAGAAGGCAAGCTTAGCAGGGACGGCAGAAAGTTAGGTGGCGGATGAGATTGATAAGTTTGCGGTGGTTAGTAGGTGGCGCAGTTAATTTGACGCATATGGATTGGTTAGGTTTGGCTTCGTTTACAGGGATTAATGTCGGAAAGCAACTCTGGCTACGAGTGACTCCCAAGTGGAGGATTATGGGTAGTTACGACGATCTGTGGCTTTTTAGCGTGCACTGGCATCGCAAAGCAAACGGGTTTCTAGCAAAACGCGGCCGCTGCGGCCGGCATCACGTCTTTCGGGTCAGCAGCCAAGCACCATAACAACTGAGTAAGCCGGGCGGCTAACTGGAGTGATGTATGAGACTTCTTTGTGCTACATTGCGTGTAATCAGGCTGATGATGATTATGTTTGCACTGCGCACTATAAGCTGCGATCAGCCACCCAGACGAGAAATATGGCTGTTTCACTACCATCGAAACTTAATGCCAACTGTTTTCTGTGCACCGCCCCCTAGGCACCTCAACAAATGAGCGTACGCGAGGTTGTCGAAAATTGAGAGCATTATTTCTCTCGTTGCAGTCTTGGCGTAAAGACCCAGCATTCGCATTGCGTTCAAGAGGACCGCGTTTCGAACACTGGCGCTGCGCAATTCTTCACCAGAAAAAAAGGAATTTAGAACCAAGTCTGCAACCGAACCTGAAAACCTATATTAATCAGAGTCTTATCCAGTTGGACTAGCCAAGCCGTGCTGTTCGGCGAACTAGCGGATATAAATTGCGATGTCACAGCGCTTAGGCTGGGAGGACCGATGAACATCTTCATCAGCCTAACAACACACACTGCAAGACAAGGCCTCTCCCATATGTCTCTAATTAACCTTGCGATGTGCCAGCTGGGACCAAAGAATCCCTGCAAACTTCCTGATCTCGTCCGACCATCTGCCTTTCTTGCGCCGACGGCTAAGCTTGATTCTTATCGGATTAACGAATATATTACGTAAACAAAACTCGTTGCGAGTGTAGTTGGTTATGCATTGTTTTTGAAAAAGCAATGCAGCGCTAAATTTCAAGACGACGACAAAGAAAGAACACGGCGGCACAGGCGCTGTATTCCAACTATTTTGACGGAAGCAGACACGTAACATTCAAACGGAATGAAGGTACTGAACCCATAGATTAAAGAGAGCCTATTGCATATTATTGCCTATTTAATTATCTCAACTCACTGGCACGCAAGGAGATTGGTGTGATGCTGACGCACGTGTCGAATCTTTCCTTGAGAAACAATTGGCGGTGGTTTAGCTCTGGTTAAACCTGGAATGGCGCGATAGCTACAGCAGGCCGACTGGAAATTGCTCATTTGAATGTCAAAGTCAGTATTTCGTCGCTCCGCTCCGTTTCGCTGGACGTTCCTTGTTCATCTTCGTCCCACTTGAAGTGGCGCGTGCGCACAGCCGTGGCAGCTCGGTTTCGCCGGCGTGCCGCGCCGCCGGTACCATCAGCTGCTTCGCACCACGTGGCTGGTCACGTGACCAACCAGGTGACGAACCACGTGATCAGCCAAGGCGCCTCGCCGCCGGCAGCTGCTCCGCACCCCGTGACTAACCAAGTGACAGCGGGTTGGCGCCGCCACGCTGAAGGCCCGAAATTCTACCGTAATGTAGCTATCGCTACAAAACGCTTCTCAGAATCCAGTCCTTACTTCGACTAGAATTTCGATTCCCTCAAGTCGTGGCTCACAGTTATGATCATTTTCATCTTTGCAAGGGCGGGTATGGGCGGGTAGATTCGAGTACGAGTACGACATGTTATCTAGTAATCGTTCATGCTTCGTGGCACGTTCGTTGACATAGCAGTTAGTTTTCCCGACATACAATTTCCCACATGAAAGGGGAACCTCATAGACCACGCTGCCTTGGGACACATCTTGCTCAATTTTCCTGGCGCTGAAAGAGTCATCGGTACGCCGTACTTCATGCCAACCCTTTTCAGGTAGTGAGACACCCTATGGATGTGCGAGAATACCACTGGTCTGGCGCTCCTACGTTCCTGCCTCCGTGTTTTCTTCGGTTTCTCCTCAATGTTTTGTAAGAGTGCCTTGGCGACGGCTGCCAATTCATATTCATAGAACCCTGCTTGGCGCTTTTTAGCTACCCTACCTTGAAAGCTCGCGTGCATCATACAAGGGCATGACTTGATGAGGGTGGATTCCAGCGGAATGGTCACTGTAGCTCTCTTGAGAGTTTTTCACCTGGCCGAAGCAGAGGGCAAAAAATCTTACTCGGCTCTAGGGCGGTAACACAAGCAAACACATCTTTCTTCGAGCTTGATGTTGAAGTGTCTCCTAGTTTTGCAGCCCTAAAGCCAATAAGGATTCTTTGCCCTCTGATATATATTTTTAAGTTTGAAGTTCAGTTTATCTCTTAAAACTCAAGAGAAAGGCATGCATAGACTGAATGATCAAACAGAAAGAGGTCCCAGTGCAATATGCTGTAATGGGACCCCTTATAATGAAATGGATAAGCTAATGACATTTTTTAGCAGTAGCAACCGCGAACAATAATGAGTTAAATATCAGGTAAACACTATAACATGTTAGATAAAATTGATTACTGATACGCAAAACCACAGAGGAAACACAATGAAGTATGCACAAAACAGTTGGAAACCAAAAAACAGTTAGCCTAGCTGTTGGAAAGAAACATATTAAGTTGGCATTTAAATGATGACAAAGACAGAGCTGTTTTAATATCCAAAGGCAATGAATTCCGAAGATTGACGAAGGAATATTCAACTGTATGAATTCCGAAGTTAGTGCGAACTTTCGGAAGCAAAAAAATATGCCGATTTGAGAGCACTTGAATTCTTGATGTCCTTCAAGAGTATGAATATCAGAAGATTATGATCATTAACTGCTCTAAAACCAAATACACCAACATTGAACTTAAGGAGATTATTAATATTTAGTATGTTAAGCTCGTTTTACAAAGGTAATGTGGGAAAATACCGGTTATTCGATGTCAGAATTCTGACAGCTCGGTACTGAATAAGTTGAAGAGGCGGTAAATGGGAATGGTATGTCAGCCCCGAGAAGTAATGCAATAATATAGATGGCGATGAATAAACACTTAGTAGATAGTGATTAAAGTACGCAAGTTAAAGAAACGACGAACTTTTCGCAAAACTCTAATTACAAATGAAGTCTTTTTCTGTAATGCCTCTATGTGCCGGCCAGATTTTAAACCAGAATTCAGAATTAAGCCAAGGAACACACACTGATTAGTTGGACGGAGAGGATGGCAGTTAGTAGCATGTTATTAGTCGTGGTGTTCTGGTTAGTGTAGTGATCTGTAGATCTCCAGGAATATGGTTCGAATCTTGTTGCGGTGCATGCTTTCTTTGTGGCCCTTCCACTTTTTTATTTTTTTAGTCCTTTATCTTGAATGGCAGCTATTCTATGGTTCACTCCTTTTTACTTCCAGCCCGGCGTTTTCCTTTCCTAAGATTAGTGTACGAGATATATATGGCGTGTATGACATAAGAGGATACGTATGACGTATATGGACACACATATGAGATATTCCACAGATTCGCTTGAACGACACACATATGACACATATATATATATACGATATATTTCGAGTACAAATGTCTCCTCTAATTACGGGCTTGGAGCTCAAGTATCCTCAAGTCATGCCCTTATATGACGCACGCGAGCTTTCAGGGAGAGCTAGCTGAACTGCGCCAAGCAGGTTTCGCTGACCACGTATCGGCAGCCGTGACTTCGGCACTCTTAAAATTATCCTGGGGAGAGCAACGAAAACACGGAGACAGGAACGTAGCAGCGCCAGACCGATTATAACGTCGTACATCCATAGAGTATCCAACAACCTGAAAAGAGTTGGCAACAAGTACGGCGCGGTGGTAGCACTTTCTGCGCCAGGCAAACGGACCAAGGTGTGCCCAGAGGTCCGTAGTTGCAGCTCTGGAATGGAACACGCAAAGCCGTACGCAAAGTTGTGACAAGGGCGCGGTCTATAAGATCCCGCTGTCATGAGGCAAATTGTATGTCCGCCAAAGTGGCCGCTGTGTAAATGAACTTGCCACGGAAGATGAACTACAACTTTGTAAGATTTCACTCGCGCACCCGAATATAGCCGCCAAATTCCGCTCTTGAAAAGCTGAAAACGATCGTAACTGTGAGCCGCGAATTGAGGGAATCAAAATTTGGAGCAGAAGTGAGGACAGATAGAAATACGGAAAGCTGAGCAAATTGGTTACTACTAGGCAACATAAGCAGACGTGCGTCCCGTTGCTTCATCAGACATCCGTCATCTTCAAATATAGAGATCAGATAGTAAGGGAACTAGTAGAGGCATATCACATTGACAAGAGGGGTGCAGCATGCATTAGCAAGCCCACATTATCACTGGCTAACGACTAAATCACCTGTTTGGACATGTTTTTGCAGCAAGGTAGATTTAAGATGTTCAGTGGTGACGCAATATTTCTCGAGTATTTTTTGTTCTGTTTAGTGTTTGGCGGGAATAGTATATGTACACACATGCGTAATAAATCACCAGTTGAAAGTCAGCGCTCGTGTCGTCGTGTTTGTTGCGTCCTCGTGTTTTTCCGCGCTGTTTTACCGTGGATTGAGGACAGATTAAGTAGCGAACTGTCAGATCCGTTTGTTTTTTTCAAGGAAACAGGCGACACGTGCGTCAGCGCGACATTAGTGTCTCTGCGAGCCAGTGAATTGAGATAATTAGGCGATAATATGCAGTCTTCTCTATTTAATTTCATCATATCATCATCAACCTAATGACGCCCACTGCAGGGCAGAAGCCTCTCCCATGTCATGTCATCCCTGTCTTTTGCCAGCTGCGGACACTGTATTCACCAAAACTTCGTAACTTCATCCGCGCACCTGTCTTTCTGACAGCCCCCGCTACGCTTGCCTTCTCTTCGAATCCACTCCGTTATGATCAAAGACTACCGGTTGTTATCTTGCCTTCGCATCACATGCCCTGCCCAAGCCCATTTCTTCCTCTGGATTTCGACAAGGATGCGATTAACCCGCGTTTGTTTCCTCTCCCACTGTGCCCGCATCCGGACTCTTAACGTTACACCTATCATTTTTTTTTGCAAAGCTGACTGCGTTGTCCTTAAGTTCAACCCTTTTCGTTAGGCTCCACGCTTTTGTCCCATAGGTGAGTACCGATAAGATTAATGCTGTATACTTTTCTTTTGAGGGACATTGGTAAACTGCCATTCAAGATCTCAGAGAACCTGCCATATGCGCTCCATCCCATTCTTATTCATCTAGTTATTTCCCTCTCACCACCCTGAGAAGCGGGCACAACCTGCCCTATGTAGACGTATTTCCTTGCCCTCTTCCAGCACTCGGCCACAAACTGTGAACTGCTGTTTCCTTGCGAGACTGTTAAAAATTTCTTCGGTTTTCTACATGTTACTTTTAAGACCTATCGTTCTGCTCTTCGGTTATGCTTTGCAGCTGATCTCTTGCAAGGCAAAGTCTTCACCGAATCGCAGATTACTTAAATAATTACTCTGCGTCGCACTAAAATTACTCTCAATGAACACTTATACCCAACTGTTCCCAATCCAGGCCTCGGAACACCTCCTCTAAACAGGCGGTGGATAGCATTGGCGAGATCGTGTCTCCCTGCCTGGCGCCCTTCATTATTGGAATTTTATTGCTTACTTTATGGATGGCTATGGTAGCTGTGCTGTTGCTATATATACCTTTGAGTATTTTTACATAATGGTCTTCTACATCCTGATTCCGGAATCAGAGGTTCCCACTGAGTCAAATGCTTTCTCGTAGCCAATGAACGCTATTTGTAACGCTTGGTTACATTCTGCGCATTTTTCAATCATCTGATGAATAGTGTGAATATGATCTACTAGATTTTTTTTTTGCTGGCGTCATGAATGTGCATGCGCTCATCACCTTCATGCTGTACACATGTAACATGCGTCTGCTTGAATAAAAATTGGAGTACACCGCAAATCCTCACAACATTTTCAATGTGCTGAATTACTTTTTCAAAAACAAAATCTTGCCATAACAGCACATACACCGCTGACATCTATTTCTTGTGCTTTATTTCGGCTATGATGCCATTAGCTCGAGTTTGACCCCTGACCCAATCTCATCTCTTCCGGTCCCTTAATGTTACGGCAATAATTTTCCTTTCCATAGCTCAATGCACCTGCTGCGAAACGCGGCGAGCGAGGAGAGAGTCATACATGAGAGCGGTGGACAGGAGAGGAGAGCCAGTCGAAAACTACTCTGCGTGGAAAACTAGAAAGAGGTCTCTAGACCTATAGAGATACGAAGCCGTTCTCGTATTCTCTACCTCGACATATCCTGAACAAGCCATGCTGACGGCTGCCCCTGAGTCACGCGGTAACCATTCAGGTGTTTTTTTCTTTTTCTTTCTAATTTTTCTTCTATCGTAGAAAGCCCCTGATATCAATTTGGTGTCAAGTAACGCCGCTGCTTTTATGCCACTCAGAAGGGCGCGCTGGAGCGACATCATGCATGACCATACTGCACTTGCCCTCTCAGCGTGGTGCGTTGATACCAGAACGTAGTCGGCGCCACCTCGGAACATGGAATGGTACGCTCAACAGCTTTCGCCGTGAAATCACCACGGACACGCACAAAATCGACTTAGCGTGAACTGCACCTGAAACGGCTGGATGAGGACGTCGTCGTCCATCTTGACCACGTGCTGGACCCCAGGGCAGTTTTCTGCTGCCCAACGCATTGCGGCCACGAACTTGATTGACATGACGGCGAAGGTGTCCTCAAACGGGAACACCACCAGGTCTCCCGTCGTGTCCACCTCTAGGTCCAGCCAGACGTCCACATTAGGCTCCGCTGGGCGTCGTCCAGTGAAGAACACCGCGGTCCAGTTGAATCGCTGCGCAGCCACCTCCTCCATCAGCGTGTCCCTGAACACAGCTCGACGGCTGCGGCCTGCCGGTGCGGTGTACACGAGCAACAGCACACTTAAGGGGTGGCGACAGCGTTCGATCACCGCCCAGCCCCCTCGCGACGTGAGACGAGGCTCGGACGAGCGCTCCACCATTCGGCCGTCGACTTCCTCGTGGGCCCAGTCCGCATGCCGCATGGTCTCACGGGGACCTGCTGGTGCCGCCACTATCTGGGGATCCCACATGTACCAAGCCAGAAATACATAAGCGCACAGATTGACTGCGACGAGCGTCGCAAGTAACACCTTTAGACACTCCATTGTGACACCAGGCGTTTTCACACTCAGGGGGTTGAATGAAGATAGCTTGCGCTTGACGGCAACGTGAATATGACGAGGAACGTGTCCACAGAATGCGATGTCTCTGCTGCTTATGACGATGATGTCCACAGGCTTAATGGCTGAATCTTATTCCTTTTCTTCTTCCTCATCTTAATACATGGCACATACCCACACGGGAGGATTGGCCAAGGTGTAGTGGCATAAACAAGAAAATTTTCATAGGAGATTACGACAAAATTGTAACACCAAGCGTGAATTTTGAAAAAAATGCATCAATAAAAACGCCAGAAGAATATTGAAAGTAAAATAACAGACAGCATTTCGGTGAGAAAAGAAGGGCTCGAAGAATTTCAAAAGAATTTAATCTGCTGTGCCTTCCAGTCGTCGTCTTCTTACTTCTGGGTATTGCTGTGGTTCTATTGTCGTTAAAAAAGCAAAAAAATGCGCACGGAGCACAAAGAAGCAAATTGAGCGACAAACAGACGCTCACTAGCTGCAAAAGCTTTTTCATCTCGCAGAGAATTTATACATAAAAATAACAAAATTATCCCTTGTGCGCCTCGCCCAGACAGCCAAGAGACTAAGAAGACATGCGAAGATAAAAAGTATATCAAGAAATAAATATCAGTATTGCACAATGGAATCGAAGGCTAACACATTCATTCTCTCGTTTTGCAATCAAAACTGCTTCAGAAATTTAGCGTACCGCTTTGTGGTTAATGGCGGAATAAAATTGACACCATTCACGCCTTGCGGCGTCAACGGCGTAATTCAGAGAGAGCAAATCTAAACCTTTTAATTTCCACCACTATAACCTGTTTCTTACTTTTAGATGGAATGTTACTGTGCTGAATTTTTGTTTTTCAATCATTTTTTATTCTGTTTTGCATACACCCCAACCTGTACGTACTTTTCATTTATTGCGTTGGAAACATTGAGGGACTAACAAATTAAATTAGACGAAATCCCTTCACAGTACGATCCAGGTCTCCACCAGCCGTAAGACATCATTCTCACAGCCGGTTTGACCCTTGCTTCGTCCCTTACGCCGAAACAGCATTTGATGGAGGCAGAGTTTTTGGACCGGTTACACCCGGAAATCGA
The DNA here is from genome assembly GCF_052857255.1 of Amblyomma americanum. NCBI lineage: Eukaryota > Metazoa > Arthropoda > Arachnida > Ixodida > Ixodidae > Amblyomma > Amblyomma americanum. The sequence goes on along the minus strand of NC_135504.1, from coordinate 76,140,280 downwards.
GTGGCCGGAGCAGTAGGCTCTCACTCTACACTTGCAATGAGTCGCGGCGAGCGGTGGTGGATCGGATGCGCAAGCACGAAAGGAAAATAGATGGCTTTTTTTTTCTGCCCTACATCGATAAACGCCTGCTGCATAGGGACTGAGGGCTGATGCCGGTTTCTTTTAATTTCACAATATACCCGGTGCCCCAGCTAAACGCGGTCTCCCGCAAAGCTTTGCGTTTGCAAACATTAGACCATGGAGGAAAAAACTCAGAAGGCAGCGTCCGGCGATAGCCTTGAAGCCTAGGCATAAAAAGTAAAAAGGAGCGAGTCATATCTCCACGCTAATGTCAACACGCTTGTGTTCGTGCTTTCCATGGAAATAAAGTGAATTTAAATTTGAAAAACCAGGGACATGGACCTCCACAAGCTTACACCCAGAGCTGAAAAGCTCGGGTCCGCAAAAGAATAAAGGGTGGCTCTTTACGAGAAAGAAAAAAAACGAGATACAATGAGGAAAGGGAGTCGGCGCAAAAGGAGGCACTTGAAGCTGAAGAGAAAGCGACGCGGATGGGAGAATCAGAAGATAAGAGAATGGCACAGGAGGAAGAAGTTCTCGAGATCAAGTTGCGTCTTACTAATACTAGCGCTGAGTCGGTACCAGAGGCGACAAGTTTTTCTTTGGGTGTTACAGTTCCACGACCAACAATTGTTTGCCCACGAAAGCTGCTGGCTTCTTCTGACTTCTGATGGCTTCTAGTGCCTATTTGCGTCGCTTTGAGAGAATAACTGTAAGACAAGGCTGGGGCAAGAGCGAGTGGGCAACAGAGCTTTTGTCTGGCGGGCGAGGTCTTAGTAGTTTTCGACAGAATGCCCGTACCAGAGTCGACAGACTATGATAACGTGAAGGAAACACATCTACACAGGTTCCGCTTAGCCGTAGGTTTCAGTGTGAGCTTTCGAGGTAGCAAACCAAACGATGCGGAAACAACTAAAAAGTTCGCATCGAGATTGTCGAACTACTTTGAAAGACAGCTGGAAAAGTCCGAGGTAGAGAAATCATACGAATAGGTGGAAGTCGTCATGGCGCAGAGCAGTTTTCGTCCTGTTGTCACCAAGGTTGACCATATTCGTAAAAGAGAGGAGGTTGAAGACAGTAAAGTATTCACATAGTATGCAGATCAGTTCATGCAGGCTCAAGGCAATAGAAACCTAGGCAAGGATATAGAAGACATCGGCAGATGTTCAACTCTGGAAAGCGAGGAGTGAAAAGTTACACATTCAAGCACACACCGAGGGGTTTCTTGAGAATGGCATTGGACACCGCGCCGCGGGCTATAGGTTTCTGGAATCAGCAAGGAGACCTGGCTAATCTACCAAAACTGCAGTAAAAAGGCTACCGAGCAGAATAACGCAGATTTCTAACGAAAGAAAAGGCCGCGTGTATCTTATATCCCATGATAAGCTGACACGAGCCCAAAGGGGACACCGATCACCGTTTTGAGAGACAGTGGAAGAAACGCTGTCCCGATGAGAAGACGCCTAGTTAAAGATAAGGCTCTTAGAGGTCAAGTGTCGTCAGTCTTACTGGTTGACAGCACGGTTCGCTAACTTCCCGAGGCAATGATTAGCAATTCTACCTCGTACTAGTCGGGACCGGTGGTGTCACAATGCTCAGATGAACATCTGTATTACCTGGTGCTGGGAAACATCACGGGCGTAAGAAAGGTTGATGGTACCGAAGCCGGCTGTACCTCTAGAGATGTGAGGAGGAAACACATGAAAAGACACGCGTGGACGTAGTTTCACACGAAATAAAATTTGGCTTTGGTTTAGCTCTGGTTAACCCTAGTTCAATTGCGAAAGCGTCGTTTCTTCGGCACGTAGTCTACGCAGCGTCTCATTCCGACGCTATCGAGAACTCAAACCGGTCTCTTCCGCAGTAGAAGAGTCAATCCGGGACGCGGCACGACTTTTAGCCGCATCTTCGTTACGACGCTTCTGGAGTCGTCCGGCGCGTTCTACTGTCGTCCCTTGGGCGCGTTGTCTCTTCCTCGCTTAGGTCTATCGTTGTCGCCTCTCTTTCGCGCTCACCATAACGACTACAATGCACTGAGGTGAAGCGCATATATGTATACCCCCCGCGAGGCGGCACCTCCTCTCCCTCTACAACAGCGGAGCACATCTGGTGGAGCGAGCGTCGGCGGCAGCGCCATCTGTTGGAGCGCGTCTGCGGTGTTGCTAGGCAACGAAGTCTAAAGGTCGTTCGTCGGCCACGGCATACGGCTGAAGTGCGCGACGAGCCGAAATGGCTCGCTGGCTGGCGTAGTGTTGCTTTCGCAACAAAAAGGGTTGAAACGCCAATGATTTCCTCCGCTGTACGGATCAGAGCAAGAAAGGCAGCGCAGGGAAAGATATCCAAACTGAAAGTACCTGCGGCGGAGCTCCTGACGGTGACTCGCGAGAGTGTAGCGCAAGAGCAAAGAAATGACGGGTCACTGGCGGATTGTTTCAAGAAGGTTGTGATAATTCTAAAAAGAAAAAAATGCCGAACGACTCTTCAATTTCTCATTCGAGACAGCCTATTGTACAAAAAAAAGGTAGACGGACTCCGTGCGCTAATTTATGCCCAGTCTAAGCAACTCGTCTCCTTCTTTCTCGACCGACTTATGTGCATCCAGTGGCAAGGGGTGCTCCCTGACGTGTAAGGGCTGCTCGGTGGTCAGGCGAAGCTCGCTCTCATGATCAGTGTCGTAGCGTTCGAGACGACGCCTAAGTTTATCCTTCTTTTCTGCATCTAGGGAGGGGTTAAGCACCGCGGCTTCTCGTCCGGATACCTTTCTTGTATTGAAAGTTTGGCACCTTCCCCTCGATCTTGCTCTTCACTGATGACCATACAGGCGATAATATGGTCGGCATTATTGCTCCTCTCTTCATATCTGTTCAGCTTATTTATGTGGAAGATTTTTTTGTTTCCGTTCGCTAGCATCTCGTTGTCTAGTTCCATCTCTCTCGCTAGTGAAAATGGATCCTTCCTCTGCCTTTTTCTTGTCACTAGGCAGCAGGATCAAGACCTTTTTCTCCGGGCTTTAGCTATGGATACACCAATTTTCGGTTACAAAATTTTTTGTACATCTGCTTGGCAGCATCAAGGTTGCGGTGTGCAATCTCGCAGGTTTCATGCAACCTCTCTCTCATTCCCAGCACTTAAGTATGTCTGGTCTTCTGTTCGCTTTCCAGTTCTTTATTTGGCCAAAGCTCTCGAAGGATAGTTAATGGTCGTCTGACGGATCTAGTGTAGAGCATTTCAAATGTCAAGAGACCTAAACTTGACTGCGGGACCTCCCGATATACAAATAGCAGTGCTGAGAGGTACCCATCCCAACCAGCAGGTCTTGGCCCATTTTTCTCAACATGTGCTTGATTGTCCCATTCATTATCTGCTTCATGGACATGAGACTACTCTATTCCTTCATTAGGTCTGAAGTTAAATTTGATCCCGATCTGTGAGCATCTCTTTCGGTATTTCGTATCGCGAGAACATCTCAAGGAGCGTTTCCGCAGCTTCGACTGTATCAATAGTTTTCAGTGCAATGGTACCCAGGTATTTTGTCGCCATGTTCACCAGGGTGATGGCATAGCGACTTCCTTTCCTGGAGGAGGCGGTTTTAGGTCCAATGATATCGACTGCCACTCTGTGGAAATGCATTTCAATGGTAGGCATAGTTCCAAACGGCGCTTTCCCTACTTTTCCTTTCTGTATATCGTGCTTTAGCTTATATTACCTGATTTGGCATATCGCTTCACGTCGGTTTGGAGGCCTGGCGAACAGAATTCTCAGTTCTTGTGTTGACTTTGTTCTTGGCACCTTGGTGGCCAGCCGTAATCAAATCGTGGCCTACATACATGACAGCTGGACGCAATTTTTTGGGTATCAAAAGCTGCAGACTTCTCTTTCTGAGGTACACAAAGAGTGGCCTGACGGAGCACACGACACAAACGTAACAGCGGCCACTGTCTTGCTGATATTCCGAGGGAGCTCGGCTGCTGTTTTTTTTTCTGCACCGGGCCGTTTCGCTGCCCAACTCGCCTCTCGGGCGCCGACGACGGAACGCGATCCCGAGCAAACGATCTACGCTCGAAAAACGGAATTTCTCCGCAATTTACCAGTCTGCTTTGGCGCCCCGTCACGCTCACGAGCATAGAAACACACGGGCAAGCTCATAGGAGGGCACACGGGTGACAAAAAATATAAAAGGCAGGAATAAAGGATGCCTTTCGGGGAAGACGCACTCTGCCTTCACCCCCCCCCCCCCTCCCCCCGAAAACAAAGAATACGCAACAACCTCCTGGCCCCAGCAGTCGCAACACTGCACACAAAACTCGAGGAGGTAGAGAAGCTGTACCGGCCTTCGCAATGTGGATTCCTTGGGCTGCTTCATAACACACGCTCGGACTTGGTTGTCTCTTCCGTAGATCTCTTTGCCGGCCTTCCCCATCTCCAATATTTGTCGCGGCGCCTTTTCATCGAAGATACGAGCTAAATCTCCGGCCGAGGCCTGTCGAGCCTATTGTTTGTCTCAAGTCTGCGCCGACCTTTGCCTCAAAAGATACTCCTTCCGCTGTCGCCTCCAATATTGCTCCAGCTGCTCGTTTTCGGTGCGTCCACATTCGTGTCACACCTTTCGAGAGCGAACTGCCATCTTGACACCGCGAAGGTAGCGCCGTTAGTGTCTTTCCTGTCAAGCAATGCGCCAGAGTAAGAATATTGGGGTCTTCTGGCGATGAATAAATGTAGGTTAGGGGCGCGATTCAATCCTTTCCATCTCCTGCAGTACTGTGGTAAGCTGTTGGAAGGTGAGTCTTGCCTGGCTGAGGATTTTACGGAGGCAAACTTTCCCACTCCTCACCATCCTTTCCCAGAATCTACCCCACCATGCTTATCTCTCTATATGATGAATTTCCATTCGATGCGTGTCTTTGCACAGTTGTCGTAGAAAGTTCACTCAGAAAAGGGGTCTCGGAACGCTGTCTTTTCTTTTGATGCGCTCTTAAAGGTTTCGCCGTTGACAGTGTACATCACTGGTGGCAGTACTCGTCGGGCGGTAAATCGTCGGAAGGCCAATAGGAACATTTCCCATGATATGTTACAGACAAGCTCTAGACCGACTGCTCTCGTAACTGCGCAAGAGAAGAGAGCAGTGTAATATTTGGAGACCGTGTCCTTCCTCTTAGTGAAGTGTGGCTCGGCGAGAAGTCTATGCCAACCACTTGAAACGGTTCAGACTGCAACCTATACTATTTCGTTTGGTAAGGGCGCTGTGAGAGCTTGTCCCGGCTTCGCGCGACCTTTGAGACAGACGTTTACAACTTTGTTTACTTTTTGAAGTCCGCGCGGGATCCAAAACCTTTTTCTCACTTCTGTGAGGGTGTCTCCAAAGCCGCCGTGTAATGTTCGTAAATGCGTGTCTGAAATAACGAGCTCCGTGAACGGATGGCTTGCAGGAAAGAGCAGAGGAGGCTTCGAACCTTCATTCTCCTCAGAGAATTGCAGCCGTTCACCAAGTCGTAGCAATCCTTGAGGTCCAAAATGGGCTGTATCTTCTGTAAGCTTGATTGAGATTTCAATGAGAGCCCTTGACCAAGACGGGATGTGTCAGCCGTCTTCCTGAACGGCGTTCGATCAGTATGCTTCGGCCTTTTCTATCTCCAGACGCTCGAAAAAAACGAAAAAAAACTACTGTTTTGAGCGAAGTCCAAGGTCCGCATAAATGTCCTTTCTTGCAACACCTTTCCTTTTTTATTTCTTTCGAACTTTCCTCCCTCGTCGGGAAGTAACTATAATTCAGAGGTGGTAAGAAATCCTCTCTCTCTCTGAAAGGTATGACAGTCGAAATCTCTACAATCTGTCACCTTGAAGACTGTGTAGAGCCACTCCACGTGTTACAAGTGCACGATCTGAGGGTTTCTGTGAACCGGGGCAATGCCTTCATTGGTCTTTATCTGTGCAGGTTTGAACGCCGATCACTCTGTTTCTCAAAAACAGGTGCCACTGCAAAGGGTTTCCTTTCAACCAATGAAGGGTAATGGTAGACTTTCCAGTAAATCATTTTCAGCCGACCGAAATACATCATTAAGCAGCGTTGTAGAAACTTGGCTACTCTAGCACCTAGCAGTGCACCCAATAGTTCAAGTCAAGGGAGAGTCATACCTTTTAGGGGTGAAACTCTCGCTTTCTCAAAAGTTAGTTCCATATAAACGCTGCCGTTGGAGTTCTGAAGTCGTAGGTAGGCGCATGTCTGCTACGCTCGCTGACTGGCGTCGCAGATGTGCAACTGTACACTCTGGGGTTGAACTACCGGAGCAGCGCGGGTACGGTCAGTGAACACAGCTCTATTTCCCCCACTTCCAGCCTTCCCACTTCCTTTCGATGTCATTGGGCAATTTATCATCCCTACCAATGTGTCGTTTCAAAAATTCCTGAAACAGTGCCTTGGCTTCTTTGGTAAATGGCACTAGCAGTCCAAGAGGATCAAATATATGGGGAATGGTTTGTAGAACAAGTGGTTTGCAGTTGTTTTCTCTCTCCGAAACGCTTGAGAGGGACTTGATGGTCACGGTGATCGTGTCCTTTGCAGGATTTCAAAATTGTTGCTGTTCCAATTGAGTCATTCAGTTCCTTTTCCGACGCTAATAGGCTTTGCAAGCGCTTTGAGTTAGACGAACAATTTCAGAGACTCATTCCGCAAGCTCCAATATTATCGTTCTTTTTTTGCCTGCGGGAAAATCTCCTCCGCATCCTTTTCCCTGTCTGCTAGACCCAACAGGTCATCGACATAGAATGACTCCGCCAGAAATGGAGGTCCTCTCTGTTTTTGCTCCTCAGCTGCCTTAAGGTGATATTAGATAATGCCATTTAGCAGGAAAAAGTTAGCGTTGGTGCCAAAGGGCACACGCTTCATTCGCCACTCTTCTATTTCAAGGTCAGGTTACTTGTTTGAAGGCAAGCCGTTAAACCAGAGAAAGCGGAGGGAGTCTCGAATTTCTTTTCGGCCCCTGATTGTCAAGAATGCCCCTTCAATGTCAGCTGTCAAAGCCAAATGATGAAGTGCAAAACGAATCAGCAGCTTCAACAGATCTGTAAATGACAAAGCCCCTTCTCTAAATGTTCGTTTTGGGAAGACGTTTTTTGCTCATGTGTGGAGGCGTCAAAGACTATGAGTAGCTTTGTCGTTATTGAGTTACTGCGCAAAACAGCGCAGTGTGGCATTTAATGAATCATAAAGGGTGGCTTGGTCGTCAGGTGTTACACGTTCGGCTTAACTCATATCTGTGTAACTCCGCGCTGTACTTTTATACTCCGCGCCAAATTCCGGAGTGCGCCGAATCCTTTTCCCTAGGCCCTTCAGTCGCTTTAGTGCCCTGGAGCGGTTGTGACAAAGATGTCCGCTTCTTTCATTCCAAGGAAGGGCGACATCGTAGCCGCCGTTCTTCATTCTGATGTTTGTTTCAAACTGACCAACAATCGCTTTCACTCCTTATTCGGCCCTCTGGAATGATCTATAATACCAATGTTTTCCAAGTCCCAGAAACCTTTCACAAGTCGTTCAGTGCTTTCAAGGACTGTACTTACCATCAGGACACAGAAGCTGGCTGAATGGTCAACTGAGGTATCAACTGATATCGGACCCTTAAACATCCAACCGAAGACCAACCCCAGGGCAACCAAATCAGCGTTTTTCTGGGAGGGTTGAATTTCGCCTGTCATGAATTTCCAAAGCTGTTCAGCGGCAGTAACGAGACCAATTCCGGGCATTCCTGGCAAAAGAAGCAAATCCGCGATAGGCCGTCCTATCTCTTCTATATCTCTGACAAAGTCGTTTTCGACTATGTCTTTGCAGATGAAAGGTACCTCAATGGCCTCTATAATATGTTTCTTGTCATCATATTGACTGCGAACAGGCACCTCTACCAGGCGACGCTTTTGTGTTGCTAATATGGCTGTCACAAATGTATTCGGTCGGGAGAGGTCTTTCCACTGTCTTTCACGCATAGAAATTTATAGATGTCATCACGGATCAAAGGGCCGTGACTGCCCCCATCCACGATCTGTAACCGCACCTACATCCTCCAACAGCTTAAAGCCGGCAGTATTGCAGATTACTTTTATTGTTGATGAAATTCCGGCTGCTTGCATGCAAGCTGTTAATATCCAATCTTAGAGTCGACTCTTGTTTCTTCGGCTTTCAGTGTGGGCCGCACACTCATAGTACATGTCTGTCGCTACACTTTGCGCATTTGAGTCGGTCATATGTTACAAATTAGACTTGTATGCAGAAAGAGCTAACTGAACAGCTCTAGGTATCTTTGGCATGTATCTTGTTGTTGTTGTTGTTGTGTTAATGTATCTCTGGGATTTATCTTATTGCTGTTGTTGGTGTTATGTGATTACACAAGGAAGTGTTTTGCGGACACCAACATGCGTATTAAGGACTCTGTACGGACAACGGCTGTTGTTGGTGTTATGTGATTATACAAGGAAGTGTGTTGCGGACACCAACATGCGTATTAAGGATTCTGTACGGACAACGGCAGTGGTGTGTTAGTGTTCTGGAAACACAATTTGGTGTGCTGTTTTAGTGGTGGGCGTTTGGTGTGTGATAGACATCTGAGGTGTGGTGTGTGCTGGGTCCAGAATCGCCATGGAAGATAGTCGGTTGGCTGGATGGCTTGAAGATGAGGGTGATGTGAGCAGTTTTTCATGGAAAAACTCTTGAGAGAGGGGCCCCTGTCACATATATTAAGGAGCGTAAATTAAATTCTAATAGAAAAAAGGTTTGAAGAAGACGACGTGAATTAACCGAAGAATAAAGAAGAGGAAGAAGCATTCGGTGAGGTGGAGATAGATGATTGGTGGAGAAGAGAAGACGACGACAAGGCTTACGTGGACTAGCACCGAGGCTATAAAAGGGCGAGTGAGAGCGAGGCACTGGGGGGAACAGCAGAGAAGCGGAGGCTCCGGCAGGTCAGGGACTTATCGGCTGGAAGAGAGCGACGCCGGCTACTGCTCCGGTGAGCTCGCTTTCTACGACATCGCATCGTGGACTTCCTGCCATGCCTGAGGCCCTTCCGGGGAGTCAACAGAGGACGCTACCACCTGCTACGGCCAGGGGTGTCTCCAGCGCTGTTGCCACCCATCTGGGTGGTGCCCCCAACGCCAACAACACCGGAATCACCTCCACGGGCGCTTGGACCGCGAGCTTGTACGACACAGCCAGCGTTGCCGCCAGCGACGCCAGCCCAAGCACGTCGAACTGCGCCAGCGACGCTAGCCCAAGCACGTCGAACGTCGCCCCGACGCCGGATACTGGATCCATACAACGCCGCAGCCGCACCGAACCAACCGTGAGCATGAACTCCGACCACGAATAGTAGAACGCTAGTAGTAGACACTGGTAGTAGTGTGCCCGGGTCGTGTGTATTTATAGCCTTTGTGTGTTGTGTTAGTTTTGTGTTCTAGCGTGTGTGTCACGTAGGGTGTATTAAATGTGCGTTTGTGTGGGTACACCCGTCGCCTAGTCCATTCTTTCAGTCCGAGTGTTCTCCGGAGAGATCCGTGACAATGGGGTGGTAGAAGAAGAGTTCTGATTTAGAAGGGGAGCAGGCTAGGCCGCGCGCGCGAGCGTATGAGTCGATTTTGAGGGCCGACTGTAGGTTGCGTTCCATGTCGGCATGACTGCTTCGGTTAGCCCAGATAGTGATGTCGTCAGCATAGAGGCTGAAATGGATGTCGGGTACTTGGGCGAGTTGGTGGGGGAGTTGGAGAAGGGCTATATTAAAGAGGACAGGAAACAGTGCAGCACCCTGAGGGGTTCTCCGTGCTCCCAGTGAGACACCGGACATTCGGTGGTCACCCACGGTGAGTGTAGCTGTTCGTTCGGACAGGAAATCGCGGACGTAATTCTACATCCGCGGGCCTACGCCTAGGGCGTGGAGGCCCTCTAGGATGGCTGCGTGGGTAACGTTATCGAAAGCTTTTGTTATGTCGACGCCAAGGAAAGCCTTGGTGTCGCCCACGCGGGAGTCAAGGATGTGGTGTTTGAGCTGTAGAAAGACGTCCTGAATGGAGAAGCCCGGGCGGAAACCAAACATCCACGAAGGCATAAGGTTGTTGTTCTCCCAATACCGGCTGAGCCGGGTCTGGAGAACGCGCTCCATGAGCTTGCCCACACACGACGTAAGAGATGGGACGCAGGTTAGCGGGGAGAAGTGGTTTGACGGATTTGGGAATAAAGACTACTTTGGCGTCTTTCCACTGAGGTGGGAGGGCGCCGCGCAGCCAGCATTCGTTGAAGTAGTCGGTTAGGGCTTTGACGGAGGGGGAATCGAGGTCGCGGAGTGCCTTGTTGTGCACTACATTGTGGCCATGAGCTGAGGACGCGTTGAGGCGCTAAAATTCTGCCCTTACTTCCGCCTCGGTGATCGGTTGGTCCAGAAGGTCGTTGGGGGAGCCTGTGTAGTCAGGGTGGTCTGCGGAGGGATATGCCGGGAAGTAGAGATCACGAAGCTCCTCGAGAAGTTCCTGCGGGGAGGCTTCGCATGTGTGTATGACCTTTATGAGGTTGTGTTTCTGGTGTGTGTTGGACTGAGTCTAATCAATGAGATGGCGGAATAGGTTTCAAGTCTGGGGCAGGCTCATGTTGCCGTCAAGCTTGTTACAGAGATTCCCAATTTTGGCGAGACAGAGTTGCAGCATGCGTCTCAATCTCGTTGTTGAGCCGGGCCAGTCGGCGTCCGAATGTTCTATTCCAGCGCTGACGCCGCCACCTCCGTTCGAGAACCGCCTTGGCGACCCATAGGTGCAGGAGATGGGAATCCATCGCTTCTGCAGGGCAGTCCTCTGGGAGTTGGCAACTCACGGCGCGGACGTCACGCTGGAGTTGGTCGCACTAAGTGGCTATGTCTGAGATGGTGTGTAGAGTGCGGGCTGCTCGGGAGGTGCGGAACGAGTCCCACTTCGTGATGGTAGCATCACGAGAGGGTCTACGTGTTGGGCCTGCTTGTAGGAGAATCTCGATAATGTAGTGATTACTACCCAAATACTCCAGCGTGTTGCACCACGAAGCGTGAGGGAGGCATAGGGTGAAGGTGAGGTCAGGACTAGTGTCTGCGCAGACGCTTTTCCCGGTGCGAGTAGGGGTGGTGGGGTCTGTGAGAAGAGAGAAGCCGGCCTGCTGAGCTGCGAGCCACACCCTGCGCCCCTTGGGGGTGTCGGCTGTGTAGCCCCAGGCCGTGTGCGGGGCGTTGAAGTCCCCTACTATCAGAAAGGAGAATTTGTGTGCGGCTCGCTTAGCAAGCGTGAATAGTCGGTCGAAGTAGTGCCGCAGGCACTTCGGGTGGCTTTATAAATTGAGGATGAAGAGACTAGTATCCCAAGCGCGCTGCGGCACGAGTTCGATAACGAGATGATCTATTTCGTGGATGTCTAAGGGGCGGTTGATAGTAGTGAGCGCATGGCGTACAAGAAGTGCAACTCGAGGGGGTGTAGGAGAAAAGGGGACGATGGGCACGTAGCTGGGTAGGGTGAGAGGATTGGAGGGCTCTTGCAGCGCGAGCACGTCGGGGCCGTCTGCCCGAGCTAGGAACTGGTGAAGCAGCCCCCGCTTGGAACCAAAGCCTCGACAGTTCCACTGCCAGGTGGCTAGGCTAGTGCGCGGTTTCGCCATCACTGAAGCTTTCGTTTGCAGTGTAGGAGTTCGAGACAGTGTGGAGCCGGGCTTTCTTTTTAGGTCGCACAGCAGCACAGGTGGTCGCGTGGCGAGACTCTTGCTCCTTAAATCGCTCGTCAATTTGGCGAAAGGATACTTTTCGGGAGATTGTGGGCACGCTCAACAGCCCCTATTTCACAATTTGCTCGCCAAATAGAGGCTGTTGAGCTGGCCCACAATCTTCCGAAAGTATCCTTTCAACAGGTCAGATCTTCACCAAGTGAGCGCCCTATAACCAAACGCAGCTGGCTTTTAATTAAACAAAAGCTCATGGCTCTACAGGAAGCCAGCCAGGGGTGGGGGGGTGGGGGGAGGGTTTCATGCCTTGGTTCAAGGACCACAAGAAGATCGAAGCGCGGATGATTGACAACCCCTCGTCTCTGTGCGTGGAGCCAGGCGTGGAGTGGCGTCTCCCTGCCGGTGGTGCATTGTCGCAGGGTCGTTACTACTGAAAGAAGTCGGCTAGGCCAGACGTCTCCGTTCACCGTGTGGGGCGCCGCATTTCTGATCGCGTGGCAGCGCGTACTGCGATAAGCGCCAGAGTAGGAGGACCCCGCACTGCCTTTGGGGCTGGCTTAATTGACGACTGCTGTGCCGGGAACAAGTAAGGGAGGGTTGAAATACAACAGCTTGTCCGCCTCCCGAAGAGGTCGCACAGTGGTTGCAGCGAACGCTGCTCCCCACAGACATCTGGAGCTGCCTCGGTTCTGCCTCGCGTCAACACTGGGCCCACTGGTTGAGAGCTGTAATAGTCTCAGCCAGAAAAGCACAAAGGCGAACAAACACAAAGCACAAAACCAGCTTTAAGAACTACCAGGCTGTCTTCCGTCGACCAAGCTTCTTTCGGAAAAATAAGCTGCCTCGTGAAATCCACATCTTCCTCCGAAACTCTACACGTTTGACCAAACCAGAATGCAGAGAGCATGCTATAATTACAATTATAATTGGTTTTTGGGGCAAAGGAAATGGCGCAGTATCTGTCTCATATATCGTTGGACACCTGAACCGCGCCGTACGGGAAGGGTAAATGAGGGAGTGAAAGGAGAAAGGAAGAGAGAGGTGCCGTAGTGGAGGGCTCCGGAATAATTTCGACCACCTGGGGATCTTTAACGTGCACTGACATCGCACAGCACACGGGCGCCTTAGCGTTTTTCCTCCATAAAAACGCAGCCGCAGCGGTCGGGTTCGAACCCGGGAACTCCGGATCAGTAGTCGAGCGCCCTAACCACTGATTCACCGCGGCGGGGTGCTTAGTTTGAAATCCAAAAGCATCCTAAGATTTTGATAGGTGTCGTAGCATGGTTCATAGCACAAAAACCCACCTCCCGTAAGAGCATAAAAATAAGCTGGAGCTGCTGAGCATATATACAGACAAAACATTTACGCTAAGCACGAACAAAAAATTACAAATTTGCTTAACGGAATTACGTCCGGGAAGGCAGGAAAGGAAAGGGCACAACACTAGAAAGCTTCTGCTGAGGCCATCAGCGTCCGCATTATCCTGCCCTTCTGTCTAACGAACGTAAATGAGGGCTCCCACTACATCAGTCTCCAACGGTTTGTTTGCTTTCATATTTATCAACCCCGCCCAGCGCGGCCGAAATCCGACGGCTGCTCTTGCAGATGAGACCTGACAAAATGTCAGGGACTTCAGCTCGCGACCTCGAACTGTTCTTCGTTCAAGTCTCACGTTTCCAAAGCTTGGCTCGCGCTCACAAAGCTGAATGCCGGAGTGGAACGAACGACTGTGAGAGCAGTGCCAGTGCATCCTCCTCTCTCGAATTTGGTTATTGGCAGTAGAGCGGTAAAGAAGGACGCTGACACCCCCATGTCACTTTTCGAGCTCAGGTTTTGGAGAGTTTGGTATTTCTCTTGCTCAGTGGGAGCTCTTCTCTGTCCACACGAAGGAGTTCGAGAAAGCCCTCCGAATGCAAAACACTAGACCCGCCTTCCGTTCCCCTCCTAACCCAGTTCAGCAACTGCGCCTCATTCGGAAGACTCACCATAGCCGGCACTACTGTCGGTGCTCTTTACCTCTGTGCTAGCAGCGAGTAAGTCCTGGGCTGGCTCGTTGTTGTGGGCTTGCTCATGGCTTAAAAGTTCTGTCCTGCCCTCTTCCTCCCGGCGCTTTGCTTAACGCTGCGATTTCTCAAGCCTTCGGAATGGCGAAGACCTGCGCAATGTTATCTCCAAAATTAAGGCCCTTTTCTTTGAGCAGCATATCCGAGCGATTAGAAAAAATGTACTGATACTGCTTTGGCAGGTTTCGCGAGACGGCTGCCTCGGTCTGAAGCACCCCGAACGGGTCCTTGATCTCGACGCGGGCAATGGGCAAATATACGCCGTTCTCATCTACTATTTGCCTTGTGCAGGCATACTCGCCTGTGAAATCTTCACGCTTAACGTTTGCCTGGTCGACAACGTCTATGGTGGCAGCCGAGTTTCCGAAAACATTACAGGGTTTTCCGTCAGTTCCCGGAGATAGGGCTGCAGGAGTTGCAAGTTGGCGCCTTCATTGTTAGCCACGCATTGTCTTGGCTTACGGCAGCCGGTCGCAAGGTGTCCGGGCTCTCGGCACCGGAAACAGAGACCGGCATTTTAGCTTCGAGGAGGAGGAGGAGGAAGAAAAGGAAAGACAGGGAGGTTGACGGAAAGAATAATCGGCTTTCTACCCTACACGGGGGGAAGGGGTGGGGGATAAAAAAATAAAAGAGAATGAAGAGTAGCAGAAAATTTTAAGTTACTATGAAGGCAGCGTTCGGTAAAGTCACAGCCTATCGTGTAGGCCAGGAGTTTTCAAGAAGCGGAGCAGTGCCTTGGAGGCCTTCACTGCCGACTATCGCCGCAGCCAGTGGCCAAGAGTCTTAATTAGCGTCAATGGGCGTGAACCTAGATCCTCCAGCGCATGCAGAGAGACTGCCTTTCAGCTCTGTAGGCGGGGCAGTCACAAAGAATGTGTGTTATAGAGTCGTCATACTCGCAGATGACATATGCGGGGCTATAAGCCATGCCGATTAAGAAAGAGTATGGTTGCTGAAAGCTACACCAAGCCACAGGCGACACAGGAAAGTTTCTTCACGTCATGGTACGCCGGATGGAAGCCGGAGCTTCAGATCTAGGTCCAAGGATTTTAAACGTGAATTGGAAAATTGGCTGGAATTCCACGCGGCAAGCGTGATGTCCGGCGCAAGTGCGCGAAGCCTGCCGGCTGCTTCTGATCTCGAAATGAGGATCGACACAAAATCGCCGTCGTGGTGTGCAGTTCGCGCGACCTCATCCGCGCGTGGATTGCACCCTATGCCGCTGTGCCGCGGTAGCCATTGTTAAATAATGTCATGCCCTTTATTTATGGTACAGTGATTTAGTTGTCGAATTTCCGCGACCAGTTCTTCATGGACTTCGCGGCTAAGAGCAGCTTGTAAGCCCGGGACGGCAGCTTTGGAATCGGTGAAATAGAC
Organism: Amblyomma americanum; assembly: GCF_052857255.1. Classification (NCBI taxonomy): domain Eukaryota; kingdom Metazoa; phylum Arthropoda; class Arachnida; order Ixodida; family Ixodidae; genus Amblyomma; species Amblyomma americanum. Next base: position 76,125,073 of record NC_135504.1, on the reverse strand, counting down.
CACTGCGGAGGGCGCTGCTGATTGATGTGTTAAATGGCGTCGCAGAGTGGTGAGTTCTGGACCCGAGGAAGAATATTGCTGAGCTATCCTAACTCTAATTTCTGTAGTCCTTGCGGGGATGACCACGGAGCCCGAGGAACTGATAGGGTTCACTGAGCCGTCTATATAGACGTGCACCCGGTTTGCAAGGTGCTCATGGAAATATTCAAGAGTGATTTGTTTAAGTTCTCTCGGTGATAAATCGATCTTTTTCCTGATACCAGGCATTGGAAGAGGCACACGGGGATTGTGCAAGCTCCAAAGTGGCGAGGACGGTCTAGAGGTGGGTGTAAACTGGGACGGCAGAACGGCGCGGTGTGCATTAATGAGGTATGTAAAGGATGTGCACGGCCTGGTAATAAATAGAAAGACTGGCAAGGTGGTGAGAGGGAACCCGGGATATGTGTCGAAAATGTGTCCTCAGTGCGTCAACTGTTAGGTAGGCAGGGATGGGATGCTCCTGGGCGATGAGTACAGATGCGGCCTTAGAGGCACATTTCGGCAATCCTAGGCAAGTCTGAAGAGCTTGAGCTTGAAAGCTTTGCAGACTTCGTTTGTTCGTATTGTAATGTTTCCAAGCGCAGGAAGGCTGTAGCAAAGAAACACCATGAACAAGGCGTTGTAGAGCTGCATCATCGGCCGCACTGACGCTCCCCACCGCTTACCCCCAAAAAAGGCGAGAACGTGAGAAATGGCTGTCAGCCTCTTTCTCAAGTATGAAATACGGGCTGCCCATGGTAGAGTTCGGTCGATGATTAATCCCAGAAACTGATGGCGTTTTGTGTATGGTATTGCTGTGCAGTTTATGCACACGGTACAACGAGACATGTTCTTGCGGGTAAAGGCAACAAGGGAGCACTTTCCGGTTGAAATCTGTAAGCCTTCCAGGTGGAGGTAGGCCGCCAGAATACTTGATACCTTTTGAGGTCTCGCCCTAACCTTCGGGCGCGTAACTCGGACTGCCCAAATAGAGATGCCGTCCGCATAGATTGAGGGTTGTGCCGACTGTGGTAGTATGTCGACAAGATCGACAAGTGTAAGGCTGAACAGCGTTGGGCCAAGCGCTCCACCTTGCTGGAATCCACGAGAAGTGAAATTAAAGGATGTTGGGCCATCCTCAGTCTGCACAAAGGGAGGTGTGTTAGATGAATAACTGCGTATCCAGCAGAATACGAGACCACCAAGCTCGGCAGCTTCCAGAGCGTGCAAAATAGCCTGAGGAGTTACATTGTCGTATGCGCCTTTTATGTCCAGGAACAATGCGGCGGTCAAGCGCTTCAAATGTGTTTGGCGCTTAACAGATGACACCAGGTCGACCACGTTGTCAATTGAATCTTTTCGAGTACTTTGCCAACGCAGCTAGCCAGTGCAATTGGACGGTATGATGTCAGGTGAAGTGGCGATTTCTTTTGTTTCAGGAGCGGAATTAGACGAGTGGACTTCAACTAGTCTGGAACTGTGCCGTCGTACCATGATTTGTTATAATACTCCAAAAGGACACGTCTAGCTTCTTGTCAAAGGTGTGCAAGTGCAGAGTATGGCGCACCGTCAGGTCCCGGCGATGACGGCCGTCTCCAATGACCTCCAACGTTGTGCCTGGAGGGCTTGAATTCTGCGGTGAATTTTCTTTTGCATGCGCCTCGCAACTCTCAGGTCAAGGCTCGACTTTCTGCGTCGATATCTACGCTCTGCCCTCCGTCGGAGTGATCGCAGGCGCTGCAATTCCATATCGTTTCCGAGTACATTGTAATTGGGGTGAATAACCGTGTCGCGTTTTCCGTGGCTTCCTTAATTTCCCTTCGTAACCCCCGGAGGAACCTTCTCTGCAAGCATCTTCCATAAGTGCTTGAAACACTGACCAATCGATGCTTCGCATGCGTGTGGCAGAGGTGCATGTGGAAAGGCCAGTAATGATCAGATATGTACGGATGTGGTCACTTTCACGGGTTTCAATATCCGACAAACCGCACGTTGCTGATAAGGCATCAGGAAACGAAAACCAAGTCAAGGCAGGTGCTGTAAGTTGTCCTTCGAATATAGTTTGGGGAGCTGTCATTTAGACACTGAATGCCATGGTCAGAGGCGAAGGACACCAACTTTTTTCCCTAATGTTCATTGTAACGCTTCCCCACGTGGTGTTATGAGTGTTAAAGTCGCCCATGACGATCCAAAGGCCGGGTGTGACCGGCATCAACTCACTCAATCGTGCGACGTCAAGTCGACTTGATGGCGACAGATACGCACCCCCAAGCGTAAACATGAGATTACACCTCTTCACTGTTAGGCAAACGTACTGGTTGTCGTTAATGGGGGGAACTGGATGAAGCACAAGCGTAAGTTCACGCCGAATGTAGACGATGACTTTACTGTACACTCGGTGCGTGGGAGGCGCAAACGCCTAGTAGCTTGACAGTCGCAATATATTTGGTATATTCGGCTCACAATTGATAAGAATAAGGAAATTATTTACGTAAATGTATTGCCGCATGTCTGATATTCGGGACAGGGGTCCGCGGGCATTCCATTGGTAAATAGAGGCTTGCTTCAGCTGCTTTTTCTTTTCTAACATCTTCCATCGTGCTGAGAGCATCCTTGTTTTTCAGTGCGCAAGGGCTATTCGACGGCGTGTTTCTCGCGGAGCTCGTCGTTCTCTCATTCGCAGGAAAGAGCGGCCGACTACCTTTTTCACATTTAGCCGTGTGCCGAACGTGGGCTCTCTCCGATTCCCGGCGAGTCGCGAACACGAAAGCAAGTTCTGTCGCGAACTTATGGTCTTTTTCTCGGGCCTGCTCTGCACATTTCCTCTCACAGGCAGCCATAAAGCTGTACCAACTTGCCCAGCAAGACGTTCTTTTAAAGCTGTTCGAGGCAGACTGACAACATAAAGAACATATGAAAACATCAAAAAGCAACTAGTGGTGCACGATCTCAAGACCATAGCAGGAGAACAGTATTCTAGAAACTGCAATGTCGAAATGAAAGGTATTTTGCAGGAGCAGAATGAGGATGTGACAAGCACTGTGTGCAAGGTTGCGACATTGCTAGACATGACAATAACGCCCGATGACATTGACGTTTACCACAGAGTAAAGGCTCGCAATGACGCAACCTGTCCAAACATTGTTGTTAAACTGAAAAGTCTATCGCAACGCAGCCTGCTTCTTCAGAAAGCCAAAAAAAAAACTAGACTTTCAATGACTGACCTGGGACACTCTTCAAGTAACCCCATGTTCATAAATGAGCACCTCTGCCCAGCCCTAAAGGTGCTGTTGGGTAAGACTGTTCAAAAGAAAAAGGCTAGCAACTGGAAATTTGTCTGGGTTAAGGATCGCAAAATCTTTGCTCGTAAGGAAGAAGAGCAAAACGTGCTGCGTGTGCAATGTGAGCGTGACATTGATAAGATTGCCTAACGTGTGTCTCCCTGATCTCGTGCTGTTTCTGCATCCCGAAATGGCGATAACACCTTTAGAACTTAACTCAGTTTTTTTGCCCCCGTGGTCAAAACAGTCTCACATGTTTTCACTTAAATATACGGTCGGCGCGAAACAAAGAGGGTCAATTAACTGCTCTTTTAAACAGTATTAGTTTTCAGTTCGACGTAATAATGCTTACCGAAACATGGTTTACATCTGACTCGGACGACATAATGGATGCAGATTGCAACACGTTTTTTCTAAACCGACCAAACAAACGCGGTGGTGGTGTGCTCATGCATATAAAACGATCATTTCACTGTGAATTACTTGAAGAATTTTCTGTTACCACGTTGAGTACTGAGTTTATTGCTGTAACATGTCAAAAATATCTGCTTGTAGTAATGTACCGTCCACCTGAGGGTAACGTCTCTTGTTTCTCCGTCTCATTGATCGGATACTTAATTATGTAAATTAAAATAACCTCGTTCTTATCCTCGGATGTGATCTTAATATTGACATGCTAACTCCATCTACATTACCGCATAATTTTAAAACACTCCTTGACTCACATGGATTTAACAACCTAATTTAAACAGCTACACGCGTGACACCAAACAGCAACACATTTATACATCTATTTATAACCAATGAAGCTATACAAAATATTACCTCCGGTGTTCTTGCCTCACATATCAGTGACCACATGCCAATTTTCTTATTTAGTCGAACGACACCTAAAGACAGGCGGAAGAAGCCAGGCGCTAGCCCAAAAATGCAGAGCATAAACAACAATACATTACAAAAATTTCGCACTATTCTCCTAGAAACCAACTGGGATGTCGTATATAGCTCAGAAACCTATGATGAAACGTGTAATAATTTTTTGTTTCTTTCTAATTGCGTATCTCGTATCATTTATTTAAGTCCCGAAGCAAAACCACCAAGATCTCAGAAACTTGGGTATCGAAAGAATGTCTTAAAATGATAAGAAAGAAAGATAAATTGTTCAAGAAGTTCATAACCACACGAGACACAAATTAGTGGGACATATTAAAACGCCATAGGAACAAAACCAATGATCTTATACGGAAAAAGAAGCGAGAATACCTTTACGATCTTTATCAGCCAGAGTCCAACTCTAAACCGGATGTTCTCTAGAAAAACATAATAAGATCCTAAACCGCTCTATTACAGATCATAACGTCAGTGAATTAACAATAAACAACTCCCTGGTTTCTGGCATTGAGTTGGCGGAGGCATTAAATAATCATTTTGTTAATTTAGCTTCTAGTTCATATCATCCTGAGGCTATAAATGGAATCAATAGAGACAGTGAGAGTTTGTACTTGTGTCCCACAGATGAGAGTGAGATTCCTACAGCATTCATTTCTTTGAACACTGTGACATTCCTTGTGTGCGACGAGGTACATTGTTCGACGGCGCGGCGTAGACGGAAACCCAGGTATTTCTTTGTGTGTGCTACGAGGATCCACGTTCGACGGCGCGGCGTAGACGAAGGGACCCGCCGCCGTGACAGCGGCATCATCAATTACCCAGCCATGCTCTTTGAGTGACGACCAGAAAAACCGGACCCGCCGCCGCCGCCGCGGGGAAACAGGCTTTATCCTCCCCAATTTCCGGGCACATTCCAGGACAAGGGAGCTGTCAGCGGGCCAGAGCGCGCCGTACCACAGCCGACGCTATGCGCTACCGCGAAGACAACATTATTTCCCTCCTTCCCCTTTCGACGTGGGCTATCGCCGGGAAGGCACCCACAGCTTCCCGCCGTGCCTCGTGAACAAAAGCGCATTCCCAGCAGGGCCGTGAAGGACACCTGTCATGGCGGACAGGCAGTACTCGCCAAGAATGTGGAAAGACAGGCGCTAGTGAATTAGCTCCGAAGAGAGAGCCTGTGTATACTCTCACTTGAGAGAGAGTGGTGGCGTTTTTGTTGTTTATTTAGTTTGTATTGTTAACAGACTCTGGGTTCGAGGCTAAGCCCAACCCAAGGGGTGGTCCCCATCTCGCATGTTATTTTGGATTGGAGAATTGATGCTTTGGGCGGGCCACTGGAAATGACCGCCCTTAGTCCTTTGTTAATCAAGTGCTTAAAAGCACATGTAAACGGATGCAGTCCAGTCTGAGCTGGGGCTCCATGCTTAGCATGTAATGTGATGCTACTTAGGCACTAACCTGCCCGGTCGATGAGTAAAGTAGTGCAAAGTTTGTTCTTTTGTAAATTCAGTTCTGCTTTTTCCAGTTTAACTCTCTGTATATGTATGTTGTAAAATTATGCTCTGCTGTCATCATCTACAAGCTCGCCTCCTGTTCATCTTCCAAGCCGAACGACACTAGAGGAAGGGTTTGTGAACCATCCTCGAAGAAACGGACGACTGTTGAAATTTTACTGCATACACGCTCAGGACGACATCGTTCGCCAAGAGGGCCTTCAGCGCCGAAGCCCGACGGCGTGCAGCTTCTGCCAGCAACCGCTCGAGCCCAACTCCGGAGCCACTCCATCGCCCCCATAAAGTCGTCGGCACGTAAGCTCGGACGCCCCAGCCTCTGATGTATAACCTTAATCATGTGTAATTATTGAATATACCTGTTTGTTTAAACTGAGCCATACGGTGTCTCTTTGCCTCTCCGTCCCGTGTGGACCTGCGCATTATGGGGGTCATCACACTGGTGTCAGAAGTGGGGTCTCAAAAGCAAATGTCCTCTGAATGCTGTGACATTCATGACTTCAAAATTGTAATCAAAAGGGAATCACGGGACTGATTGTGGGACTTTTACCCCCATTTGAGAGGCTTGAGGCACTGGAGGGCTTGAAAAAAAAAATGACTGTATCTGAGGGAGCTCCCACTCCACAGCCGTCGCTCGGAGCAAGCATGCTGGCATTAGGAAGCGTCATTCCGACATTTACGGGAGATAAGACAGGGGCTCCAATCTGCGATTTCTTTTCCATGCTAGAAGAGATTGGGAAAATGGGGGGATGGTCCAATGCTCAAATGCTGGGAATGGCGAGGTGTAAGATGGCAGGAGCTGCTCATGATTTTGCCTGGCGAGACGAAAAAGTAAAATCCACAAAATCATTTGCGGAATTTAAGAAGCTCGCGTTTGAGCATTTCGACACTGAACCACGTCACGTGCGGGTACAGAGGTTCCGTGACGCCGGACAGATGGTAGGGGAGGATGTGCGAACATTTGCGTCGCGGCTTCAGCGCCTAGCACGCGATACGTTAAGCAGGGAGGAGGAAGGAGACCAGCTAAGGAAGAAATACGCGGAGGATATACTTAAAGAGGAAATGACCGCTTTGTTCGTGGCTGGTCTGCAAGACCCCGTGCGCCGGTTCGTGCTCTCGCGCAAGCCGAGCAATTTCGACCAAGCCGTGGAGGCCGCATTGAATGAGGAACGAAATGAGGCGTTAACGACAGCCGCAGCGAGAGTACGCGTCATAGAGAGAGCGGTGCTCAACCCTGAGGTTGCTCTCTTGACAGAGCGGTTAGATCGCTTGGAACAGCTGCTAACTCAGCAGGTAGAACGCCAGGTTGAAGCGCGCGCTCAACAGCGCCCATTCGCTGGAAACCGGAGACCGCCACAAAGCTACAGGCGCGGTATGCGAGATTTTGAAGAAATCGTATGCTTCGCTTGCCAGGGTCGCGGACACATCGCCAGGTTCTGCCAAAACGCGCGCCGTGGGGAGCCACAAAGAGAAGCAGGCGAGACATGCCCTAAGCAAGCCTACAGCGGGGCTCCAGATACCGAGACAAAAAACTAGTTAGTCCTCCCCAGCCTGAGGAGCGTGGGGAGGGAGCAGTAGATGATGAGGTGGTGGTAGTTTGTGTGGCCGACGAGGCATGCCCTGTTGTGCGTTGCAAGTTAAATGGTTGTTGCATGGAATTGTTGATAGATACGGGGTCAAAGGTGACATTGCTTAAGGGGAGCAGTTTTAACACGCTTCGAAGGAAGGGGGACCGCGAGGTGTTGGAAGCGCCTGGTGGTATGGCAACCAAATTTGTAGGCATAACGGGGGATCCTCTTCGCATAAGTGGACTCTACCGGTTACACTTCTCTCTCGGCGGAATTGCATTGGAGCACCCCTGCTACGTATGCCCGGACACGGTGTCTCTGCCAAACGGAGTGTCAGGTATATTAGGGCAGGATTTTTTGAGAAAAGGGAAGGTAGTAGTCTCATTCTCTGATGAAGAGGTTAATGCGGGCGGCTCAAAAGTTCCGTTTTTGAACAGGAGAGGGGCTGAGATTCGCATTACCGATATTGACACCCGTCAAACAGTGGGATCATTGGAGAAGGTATATTCGCGGGTTGCCGTCCGGCTGGTCGAGGAGGCGGTCGTCCTTCCTTGGTCGGAGCACATTTTGTACGCGTTTGTGCCTTCAGATGTAGAGAGCGGCGCCGTGGGAGTGCTTGAGCCGGTCGACTCTCTCAGCAATGGCCTGAAGGCAGCCGCGTGCCTCGTGACAGTTAATGACGCCCACAGAGTGCCCCTACGGGTGGTTAACTGTAGCCAGCAGCCACTGAGCCTTCCCAAGAACAAAACATTGGCTTTCTTCACCTCTGCGATAGAGCAACGTGAGCCCACCGATACGGTACTCGCAACTGTAGAGCATGCTAGTCCTTCGGCTGCTCCAAAGGTGTCGTTCGATCTTTCTCACGTAAAATCCAGGGAGAGGGAGGCTCTGGCTGGTTTGCTGAACGACTACTCGGAGGTATTCGCCGCGTCCAACCTGGATTTGGGCTGCTGTGGCGTTATAAAGCACAGGATAGAAACCGGCACTTCATCGCCCGTTTACCAGCGTGCGTACAGGATTCCTTACTCCCAACGTGAGGAGATGGAGCGGCAGGTGCAGGACCTGATTGATCGCGGCATTGTCGAACACTCAAAGTCACCCTCACCCTGGGGAGCACCAGCACTATTGGTGGAAAAGCCAGATGGCTCGTATCGATTGGTAGTGGACTACCGCAAACTAAATGCCGTAACTCGCATCGATCCATACCCCATCCCCAATATACAGGAGACGCTTTCTCAGCTGGGCTCTGCCAGGTACTTCACGGTAGTAGACATGGCGGCGGGATTTTGGCAGATAGCAATGGATCCGGCAGATGCCGAGAAAACGGCATTCAACACGCCCTCAGGGCACTATGAATGGAAAAGAATGCCGATGGGTCTGGCCAACAGCCCTGCTGTCTGGCAGAGAACCGCTGATGTTATCCTGGCAGGTCTTCTGGGGAGACTGTGCTTCGTGTATATGGATGACATAATCATATACAGTGACAGTTTTGAGAACCATTTGCGCGATATTGAGGAGGTTTTTGTGCGCCTAAGAGGAGCGGGTCTCAAGCTGAAGCCCTCTAAGTGCCAATTCCTCAAAAACGAGGTGAAATACCTCGGGCACGTTGTTTCAGCTGACGGCGTGCGACCGGACCCTGAGAAACTAAGGTGTGTCTCGGATTTTCCATTCCCGACTAGCGTCCGCCAGGTCCGGCAGTTTCTCGGCCTGATCGGTTACTACCGAAGGCACATAGAGGAGTTCGCCAAGCTCGCTAAGCCGCTCACCGCCTTAACAGCCAAAAATGTCGCCTTTCGCTGGGACGAAAACGCGGAGAATGCTTTTGGGGCCCTGAAAAGGAAGCTAATGAGTGCACCGCTGTTGCGCCACCCGGATTTTAATTTGCCCTTCGTTATGGCCACAGATGCGTCAAAGTTCGCAGTGGGTGGCGTGCTATCTCAGGTTATCGAGGGCAAAGAACATCCCGTTGCTTTTGCTAGCCGACAGCTGAGCCCCACAGAGCAAAAGTACGTAGCTACGGAAAGGGAGTGCCTCGCCGTTGTCTGGGCAGTAAAGCACTTCAGATGCTACCTTTACGGCCGCAAATTCAAGCTAGTCACAGACTGCCATCCTCTGAAATGGGTGATGAGTGTCAGGGACCCTAGCTCGCGACTCGCTAGATGGAATCTACACCTGCAGGAATACTGCTTTGAAGTTGAGCACAAGTCAGGAAAGACGCAGCTGAATGCTGATGCACTCAGCCGCACAGCTGCCGTGGCAGCTATAGATGAGTTTGTCCCCGTAGTCGACCCCGCCGAATTACGCACAGAGCAGTGCAAAGATCCGGACCTGAAGCGAATAATCGAAAGCTTAGAGGACGCACCGTCTCACCCCGAACAGCTAGGTTATTTCATTGGCAAAGACGGCACCCTGTGTCGGCGCACGAGGCCAACCAGGAAAGGGAGACCAGAGAAAACCGCTTGGGAGAGAGTCGTCATACCTCGGTCGTGGACAGAAAGGGTTCTTCGCGCGTTTCACGATGCGCCATGCGCCGGTCATTTTGGCGTAGCGAAGACACGCAGGCGCGTGGAGCGTTTGTACTTTTGGAGTGGCATGCGACAGGATGATAGAGACTATTGTGCGAAGTGTCATTCCTGTCTCGAAAGAAAAACACCCAAGGGACGAAGACCAGCTCCAATTCAGCCGTTCCCTGAGGTTTCGGCTCCCTTCGAGCGGACAGGTATGGACATAATGGGCCCATTGCCCACGACCACTTCCGGAAACAAGTACATTTTAGTATTTGTCGATCACCTTTCAAAATACGCGGAAGCGGTAGCACTCCCAGATCAGAAGGCAGACACGGTTGCAAGAGCATTTGTCGAACAGATCGTGCTCCGACATGGACCCCCGAGGCAACTCTTGACAGATCGGGGAACGAACTTCGTGTCGCAGCTAATGAGGAGAGTTTGCGAGCTGCTTAAGATCGCTAAGAAGCAGACAACACCGTACCATCCGGCTTGCAACGGCGCGGTGGAGCGACTGAACCAAACCGTGGCCGGGTTCCTGTCGCATTTTGTTTCGCGCGACCAGCGGGACTGGGACTTGTGGCTCCCGTATGCAATGTTTGCCTACAATTCCGCAGCACAAGAGAGCACGGGCGAATCGCCATTCTTTCTTCTCTACGGCCGAGACCCGGACCAGCCTAGTGAAGTGCCAGAGGGCCCCCGTCGTGTCCCATACGCTTCACTGGACGACTATAAGGTTGAGCTAGAATCGCGGTTGCAAGTGGCGAGGGACATCGCAAAGGAGTCCTTAAAGAAAGCGGCGAAGCGCAGGAAGGAGGTGCACGATCGCAGTGCTAGAGACGCGCCGTTTGATGTGGGGGACAGCGTGTACATTGAAAACTGCCAAAGGCAGATTGGGCTAGCTCGTAAGTTCCAGACGAAGTGGAGAGGACCGTGCGAGGTTGTCGAGAAGCTTTCTCCGGTAAACTTCAGAGTCCGAGACATGAACCGGCGTTTGATAAGGATACACGCAAATCGCCTCAAGTCGGCACCGGTTCAGTATTCACGAAATGAGGAAAGGGAAAGCGCGGATTTTGATGGGGACAGAAGTGAAGCGGAGCGCGCAGATAGTTCGCAAGAAACGCCCTCTCCTGCATTTGTTCGGCAGGCGCCCGAGGTGACGGCCGGAATGCCACCGGATTTACTTCATGCATTGCTAGAAGAAGAAGCGCGCGAGGTTGCCGCGCAGATAACGCCAGGAGAGGCTCCTGCCACGAGCCCTCGCGAGTCCCAAAGCAGACAAAGGGGCACAGACTTACTTAGTATGACTCATGAAGGCCGATATCCGCTGCGAAATCGGAAAGCTAAGTCGGACTAATGGCGTAAACAGAGCGGAGTTGTGAACTGGTTTGAATTGTGTAATGCCGCAGCTCATAACATTGCTATATGCGTATGTGTTAAGTTATGGGAGTTAATAGTTAAACCTTTCTGTCATTAAGTAACACCTTCACAGGAGAGCATGCGGAGCGCATGCAGAACCTGCCCTACTTCCTTTCGTTATCTATATTTTTGTCTGTGCCGTGATCGTGCTAGAAGTGGGAGCTCCTTTGTAACTGTGGTAAATTTATTTCGTCCAGTTTGGACTAGAAAGGAGAGGCTTGGGTGCTGAGTTCCATGTTTATCTGTAAAAGAAGATCAGTGCTGCCCCTGGAGACGCCAGTTATGACAGCGGAGGCATATGGTGTTGTGCAGTGGTGTTGAGTGTAGCGAAAAGTGTTTTGTCGGACGCACTGTGCGAGGCGATTCAGAAAGACAAGGGGAGCTGCAGGGACTCAAATGTTCGGAGAACATTCTTCTGGAGGGTGAGCGAGTGTGACATTCCTTGTGTGCTACGAGGTACATTGTTCGACGGCGCGGCGTAGACGGAAACCCAGGTATTTCTTTGTGTGTGCTACGAGGATCCACGTTCGACGGCGCGGCGTAGACGAAGGGACCCGCCGCCGCGACAGCGGCATCATCAATTACCCAGCCATGCTCTTTGAGTGACGACCAGAAAAACCGGACCCGCCGCCGCCGCCGCGGGGAAACAGGCTTTATCCTCCCCAATTTCCGGGCACATTCCAGGACAAGGGAGCTGTCAGCGGGCCAGAGCGCGCCGTACCACAGCCGACGCTATGCGCTACCGCGAAGACAACATTCTTTCCCTCCTTCCCCTTTCGACGTGGGCTATCGCCGGGAAGGCACCCACAGCTTCCCGCCGTGCCTCGTGAACAAAAGCGCATTCTCAGAAGGGCCGTGACGGACACCTGTCATGGCGGACAGGCAGTACTCGCCAAGAATGTGGAAAGACAGGCGCTAGTGAATTAGCTCCGAAGAGAGAGCCTGTGTATACTCTCACTTGAGAGAGAGTGGTGGCGTTTTTGTTGTTTATTTAGTTTGTATTGTTAACAGACTCTGGGTTCGAGGCTAAGCCCAACCCAAGGGGTGGTCCCCATCTCGCATGTTATTTTGGATTGGAGAATTGATGCTTTGGGCGGGCCACTGGAAATGACCGCCCTTAGTCCTTTGTTAATCAAGTGCTTAAAAGCACATGTAAACGGATGCAGTCCAGTCTGAGCTGGGGCTCCATGCTTAGCATGTAATGTGATGCTACTTAGGCACTAACCTGCCCGGTCGATGAGTAAAGTAGTGCAAAGTTTGTTCTTTTGTAAATTCAGTTCTGCTTTTTCCAGTTTAACTCTCTGTATATGTATGTTGTAAAATTATGCTCTGCTGTCATCATCTACAAGCTCGCCTCCTGTTCATCTTCCAAGCCGAACGACACTAGAGGAAGGGTTTGTGAACCATCCTCGAAGAAACGGACGACTGTTGAAATTCTACTGCATACACGCTCAGGACGACATCGTTCGCCAAGAGGGCCTTCAGCGCCGAAGCCCGACGGCGTGCAGCTTCTGCCAGCAACCGCTCGAGCCCAACTCCGGAGCCACTCCATCGCCCCCATGAAGTCGTCGGCACGTAAGCTCGGACGCCCCAGCCTCTGATGTATAACCTTAATCATGTGTAATTATTGAATATACCTGTTTGTTTAAACTGAGCCATACGGTGTCTCTTTGCCTCTCCGTCCCGTGTGGACCTGGGCATTATGGGGGTCATCACAACACCGCAGCGGTGGCAAATTGGTTGAGCATCCACCTCGCATGCGGGAGGTGTGGGGTTCGATCCCCAGGGCCGCCGGGTACCCACCGGTGATACAATGAGTACAAGCTTTCCCCTGCCCTGGTGCTCGGCTTATTTAGGGTGAAATGCTTTGGAAATGGGTCTTCGACCCCACCTTGAGAATTTGAAAATGCCTTGTGTCATGGCGCTCTTTGGCCATAGATGCCCTTGCGCCATAAAAAAAATCACCATCATCATTTCTTTGAACAATAGCACGGTTCGTGATATCGATGACATACAAATTAAGGCGATGAAACATGTTTTAGATCTAATCTTACCGCCTCTTTCATTTATATATAATTTGGTTCTTTCCACAGGAAACTTTCCTCAGAAAATGCAGGCATCAAAAGTAGTCGTACTGTACAAGGGGGTGTAAAAAACAACTTGTCGAACTACCGTCGGATATCTATACTACCTGTTTTTTTTCTAAGGCCTTAGAAAAATTAATACTATTTAGAATCATTAAATTTGCAGAAAAATGTAATCTAATTTGTTCCGCTCTATATTGTTTTCGTAGAGACCGATCCTCTGAACTGGCCCTCCTGGCATTGAAAGAATTTATTCTGAAAGGATTTGAAAACAAAGAGATGGTTCCTCGTGTATAAATTGACCACTCCAAAGTGTTCGACCATTTAAATCGTCAGACTTTACTAAAAAAGTTAGAAACCTATGGAATTCGAGGTATACCACTAGACTTAATATGTTCGTACTTAGAGCATCGCACACAAAAAGTTGTAATAGGCGAAAATCTTTCTTCTAAGCATGTTACTACAGGCGTGCCTCAAGGAAGCATCCTAGGGCCCCTATTGTTTAACTTTTATGTCAGTGACATTGTAAACATTAGTACAAAGCCAGAATATATAATATACGCTGATGACACAACACTTATTTCGAAACAACGCTCAAAGCCAGCTTGTATATAACATTAATCAATCATTGGAAAATTTAAGCGCTTGGAGCAAACATAATTCACTGCAGATAAATGTAACCAAAACAAAAGCCGTGCTTTTTTCCACAAGGCAGTCTCTGATGCCTATCATGCCCTCAAATAATAATCTAATTTTTGACCATGCTCCTATTGAAGTTGTTGATGAAATAAAAACACTTGGCGTTTATTTCAACAAAAATATGTCCTGGCATAGGCACATAAATGAAGTAATTTCACGCCTGTCAAAACCAGTAGGTATTTTAGCAAAACTTCATTTCTTCCTACCGCCAAAAATTAAGCTACATATCTATAACTCATTATTCTTGTCTCAACTAAACTACTGTTTCCTTGTATGGGGTACAACTACACAAATTTAAATCGAATATATGCACTACAAAAAATGCCATTCGCCATATAGCTGGAAAAGACTGCTACACTCATACTGCGCCGCTTTCTCAGAATTTTAAAGTAATGTCAGTACACTATGTCTACTCGTATAACTTAGCAGTTCACTACAAACAGCCCATAACTACCCCTGAGGGTACAATGCTTTCGATCGCCAATCTAACAACACTTACACGAACATATCCTTCGCGTTCTGCTCATAACTGGGTGGTACCTTTCGTAAGAACAACTTTTGGCCAGTAAATGCTTGCACATGCTCTGCCCAATCTGTTAAACTATTTTCGCGAAAATAAAGTTTATATTGCAAATGTAAATAAGAAAAGAATACATTCATTTTTTCTCTCGCCAATGTAATTTTTCTGCTTTTCGTGAAGTGTGTTTCTCCTGTGTCTTTTGGATTTTTTGCGGGTTTACTGCTATGTACAATTGCTATTATTCGCTGATTCATGTTTATGATTTCATATTGTGCCTTTACATTTAACAACAAAAAGACTGAACTATGCGCAGTAAGAGCTCAAATGTCAGTAAATGTACTGGGATGTACTGCCAAATTGTAAGCGCACCAAATTATATTACCGACACCTCGCTGTTTTGCCATGTAATGGGGCCCGAGCGCCGTCAAGTGAATTAACCTTCACTTTTTGTCTCGTGTCCCTCATTTCTGATCGAAATGAAAATAAACTTCAATTTTCAAACTGCATCAACGACCTTGTCGCGGCTCTGATAAGCCTGCTCTCTTTTTAGTCACTCTATGAGATTGGCTGTTAACTTGTATGAGAACTCCAGGAGTGTCTCACTTTGTTTTCGCCTGACATCATTAAAGCGGCGCCGGAATGCATCCGCCGACATTTGATATTTCTTGAGAAGAGCTGCTTTGACTTTTACCGTAGTTATCAGCGTCTTCTGTCGAAAACCTGGCAATAATTTCGGCCGATTTGCGTGGTACCACATGAAAGTTTTTCTAAGGTCAGGATTCGTGTGGTATTCTTTCCTCCTCGCAAACCGTCTCGAAGTTTACAAGGAGCAACCCGATGTCCACGTCTACTTCGTAAGGCTGCAGAAGATCTTTGATTTTGATTTTTCTCTCCGCCGAAACTTCCCGATTGTAAGTCGAATTATATTCGGTGCCCTCCGCCTCTGCGATTTGCAAATCCAAACGTTTCAGTGCAAGTTGCCTTTACTCGGCTTCCTTGAGGTAAAGGCGTTCGTTATCAACCTTGTCGGCCTCCTCCTTAGTCTTCCTGATTCCCTTCTGAATGACATCCCAGGTATCCGAAATTGTGTCCTGCTCAGCACCAGATTCCTATATATCCTCAATCAGCTGCGGTTTTCTGTGACATTTCCCGACCTCAATACCCAGTTCTTCACACAACAAAATCAACTCTGGCTTCCCCAGTTTGCTCAAATCTATGGCAATTGCCGAACGGGGACTTTCAATACAAGCTGCTACATGAATTACTTTATCGAACCCATGTTATTTCTGTTTCTATCTGTACCTCCTGCAGGAATGCCTGAACAGGTGACGCAGGTAGCAAATGAACAAATAAAAATTAACGGTCTGCTAAAAAGTGGCTCAAACAGGTCAGCATCCTGCCCCGGACGCATTGATCTACTAAATTGTGAAGTATGCCGAACCTCCAAGTGGTGTCGGACGCCTTCTCCATGTCAAAGAAAACCGCAAGACGATGCTGCTTGTGTATGAACGCCTCCCGCATTTTGTTTTCAATACGGATCTGTGGTGGAGGATGTCTTTTTGAAACCACGCTGTGTATGTCGAGAAGCTGACGAGAGTCATGAACTAAAGTCAGGTGGATGTTCACCACAGTTTCAGATCATTGTAGCGGGAGCTACACTGGGCTACCAGTCGAGCTTTTTTGCGACAGACAGGAGAGGACAGTTGTGTGCATCCGCCGTTACCATGGCAACCGAAGAGGAGCAAATTGTGGCGTGCGCTTCGCCATCGCCGCGGCCGCGCGTCCTCTCCACCATCATTGCCGGGCGTGACGTCACTCGGATGAGCAGTTGTGCGCATGCGCCGATACCATGGTAACCACAGAGACCCCACAGCGGCGCCGCTCTATCACCCAAACCCCGCGTCGCGTGCGCAGGATTGCGTATATAAGGCGGAGATCTAGTGCGGGTCTGTATCACAACTTTTGACATGAATGCAATGGAGAGTCCAGCCGCTGCTAAACGGCGGTATAGAGAAGTGGACGTTAACTCTTCCGATGCTGAGATTGTCGCCTAGCAGTTGACTTGAACTAAATAAGAAAGCTGGAGTCTGTGCGTACGTGAAACAAGGTATCACCGCTGTCAGATACATGCCTTCAATTGTAGTGAATAATGGTGAAGCCTGCTGTGTCCGGTTTCTGGAAAGCGGCATTATCATCCAAGGAGTCTGCGTGGTAGCGAGAACATCTGTCAAGCAGACGATTGATGTGGTTGCCACGTGCATACCAGCCTACGGCACGGCTTCGCAGTTGTGCGTGACTTTAGGTGATTTAAACAGGAAACAGGACTCTCTTAGTCAGTGTATGAAAGAAAAGTTTGAGTTTAGCTTTGGACCCTCACGTCCAAACTACACTACGGGGATCTACAATAGAGCTTGTATACTAAAGAGGCTCTTAATGCTAAATACTGTATCGACAAAATTGAGACTGCTACTTGTTACTTCAGAGACGATCGGGCAGTCTTCGTCATTGTCAAGCAAAATGAATAATAGATGTGTATACGCAATGTCTTTCATTTCTAAACATACAGTGCCCACAACAAGCTCAGCCAGGGAAACACACCTCTCGCTACGTATATCCTGGCATAGCCGAGCTAAGCTACTGCCATTTTTTTTGCTAAGCAGCTGTTAATTGCAATTGGTCTATAACTGCCAGGACTTGATTATGGTTTTACGGGACTCAAGAAGGAACTATAATGGCTTTCTTCTATGCGTCAATTATCTTCCCTGAAAGCCAGACTTTATTGAAATTTTGAAGGGCCTCAATGGCGGCCTCAGAGAGATGTGCAAGTATGGTGTACTGTATATTATCTGGGCCTGTTGCTGTCTGTTTGCCTGCAAATAGTACTCTATTTAGTTCCTATATTGTAATTTTTCTGATATAATCTTCATACTGAAAAAACAGCGCACACAAAACAGAGACGAAAAAAGGAAACGACAACACGAGCGCTGACTTACAACTGATCTTTATTGAGCAACATGTGCGCAATTTATAGGAAGGAAGGAAGTAGCAGATGCAATCAGAAGCAGTCAACGTCAGGTGTAAATGGCCATAAAAGCGATAAAAACGTAAAAGGGTGGTAAGGATACACTGACTGTTACAGCCTAAGAGTTTGTTTTCATGATGTTTCTCGTGCACGGATGCCAGCTTGCATTATGATGGCGACGCCACCTGAGAGCCTGTTCGCATGTTTTTAATCTCGTCCGAAAATTTGGTATTTTTCAAGATATTTGTCTGAACACGAAGCTGTAGGCAACATTGATTTAAGCACGTCTGTAATGTGTGTGCAATTTCTCAAAATTCCTCTACAGTTTAATTGAAACAAAAATACCATGTATAAGTGTGTTGAGTATTAGAAAAAAGTTAGTTTTTAAGAGGCACTGTTCTTGGCTCTCCTTTTTGTTTCGATATTGATATCTAGAACCCAAACACACCAATCGGACACCATATACGGATTCTGCCCAGACCGATCCGCGCAGGAATGTCCTGCTCCAACTACACAAAGAACTCTTGGATCCAGTCGAACACCCCAGTGACGACCAAGTGGTCCTCGTCTCGGGCCTCAAGGTGGAGTTGACAACGTGACCAGCGACATCATCGTTACACATTTGTCACCGACGAATTGTGGCCACAACATGTTTAGGTACCGAAAACCTATATACGTATCCAAGACCAGAAGCATGGACCGAATTCCCTCGGCACAAGAGGACCCCCAAAGGGAGCAGTCCTTTCACCCTTCCTCTTTAATGTCGCCATGGCTCACCACCCCTACTGGTTAATGATGCCCCACGCATCAGGCATGCCCTGTATGCCGCTGACATCACGCTCTGGGCAACACATGGGTCGCTGGGACAGATCGATGCCAACCTGCAACAAGCGGCGACTATTGTTGACGGATCCACTCGCCCCAGTGGCCCGGAATGCTCCCCGACCAAATCAAAATTCGTGCACCTCGGCCCAACCAGAAGTGTATCACCAAAGTAGACCTCGCCCTTGCTAGCGGCCCTATCCCTGAACACGATGAAGTAAGAGTGCTGAGGCTCTTTGTCCACCGCAACCGCAAGATTGATACATCCCCGCAGAAGCTACGCAAGTTTGGAGACCAGGTAGGCTGTGTGGTCCCCCGGGTATCTAACAAACGGGGGTGTTACAATGCAAAGACGCCCTGAGGCTGGCCAAAGCATTAGCCGGGTACTCTATTCGACACCCTATCTCCGCTTGTGGATATCTGACGAGAACACCCTAGAGGTGATCCTTCACAAAATCTATAAGCGCCCCCTCGGCCTCCAAATAACGATGTCCAATCAACGGGTCATCGATCTCGCAATGACCAACACGTCATCTTGGCCTTAGAGGGTCGTGATGTAGGGGCTCTCAAACATGCGACAAGGGCTCCTTGTCACCGCGGGCATCTGTTGCTAAACCGTCGTCGTCGCTTCAGATGACGCGGTGTTTGCGACGCGCGACCCCTTTCTGACAATTTTTCCTCTCATATCTCTTAACTCTCCTAATGTCTGCACGTGGCAGTGTTTGTGGCTCAGCTTGAGCCAGTGGGCAGGCCCCGTGCACTTTCCTTTTCTTTCTTCCTTCAGTCGCAACAACAACAGTTTTGTTCCACGTTGTGGCGCTCGGGCACCACGCTGGCGCCTGTTATTGAAGCGGTTAGAAGCAATAACTTCGCTGCGCCATGTAAAGCCGCTTTCGTCGTACCTGGCACAGTCCTCTACTGCGGCAGCGCCGCGCAACAGGAGCGCCGCCGCCGCTCCTCTGCCCTGCATGACTTCACAACCGCGATGCGTAGTAGAACTGACGTTCCTGTACATGATCGCGCAGGAGCGGAGTTGCGCGTCTGTTTTCTCTCGCCGCTCCGAACACCATGGAGGGAAAGCTGTCTTCAGCGACTGCACCCCTCGGCAGCTCGACGCTTCATGTGAACCCGCGCTATCGGCTACATTTCAAACATGCTTCGTGCACACCTGTGGCGTCTTGTTTGATATTCTGCAGTGGCAGTGATGGACGCAGTCGTCAGCTGTGACTGGAGGCAGCGCGCCAAACTGCAGCAACCACACTGGAAACGGCAAAGCGTTTGACACGGTGCCATGTGGAAGGTCGGCGAGTGAAGTGCGTCGGCGACTGAAATGGCTTCTGGGAATGGGCCGCGATAAGCGTACCCCGAAAGGTACTCGAATATGCGAGGTAAGCAGTTCGTTTTATTTACTCGGAATGTAATATTTTTGTTCTTGTTCCGTTAAGTGACTTTGGTGAATAACTGTCGCGCTACCAAATGGAGTACAGAGAGCTGAGCAGGCTCGTCGAGCGCGGGTGAAGTGTGCAGAGGGATGATTAACGAGATATCGCAGCTACCTTGTGGCGGGCACTGCGCTTTCGTTTTGATCATTCGTGTAGGTATTAAGCAGCGCATGGGCTCAAGCGGTGCCTGTGAAAACCCTGCCTGCTTTATAATATCACTGTGCTGTGTAAGCTGCAGCTGAAGCGCTTGCTGTTCACAGCGTATGCATGTCAATTAGCTGGCGCATGTCGACTTCTTCGAACTTGTTCGTCGCTTTCCACGAGATATGAGTGAAGCAGTATGTTTTTCTTGCAGCCAGTAGTTTGTAAAAATGAAATTGCACTGAAGTCTGCATATGAACGGGAATACGAAAGCCTTTCCCTGTCCTCTCTTTCCCTTCATTTTTCATTTTTTTAATCTTCTTAAATTTTTTATATTGCTTCCGCGGTGGCTCAGTGGTTATGGCGTCCTGAATGACGCGGGTTCGATCCAGGCCGCGGCAGTTGAATGTATTGCGCGATGTCGGTAAACGTTGAAGAACTCCAGGTGGTCGTAATTTCCGGAGGCTTTTACTACGGCGTCCCCCTTAGCCTGAGTCGCTTTGGGACGTTAAACCCCCGTAAACCAAACAAAACCAAATTTTTTATGTTCTTTCACTTTTATACATTTGCTTTTATTTTGACTTTCTTATTTTGCGCATTTTATAATTTATTTTTGTTAATCACTTTTTATACACTATTATTTTATTTTTTTACATGGTTGATTCACACGTGGAGCGAACACTTCTTCTACACGTTTCCTGCAGACGGGTCTTGTGGACACTGATCAGCAAAGAAAGGCTTTCGCCGTAAGGTGGCTTCCTGCTTTTCTTGAGACTTCCTTTACTTCATTTCCCAACACACGTTAATTCCATGTCAACAGATCACTGGCATTTCGTCCTCATATCTCGCCGCTGTCTTACCGCTGATAAACAGCTTTTTGTACTCAATAAATGGCGTGTTAAGATGATTATAAAGCACTAATAATATTCAAGTGTAGAGATTCACACCAAACATGGGCGTCGAGGCTCATAATGTGTGCAAGAGTGAAGTTGCCGGCTGTAAAGGCTTTCACGAACAGCAATAGCCCAGCTTTCCGCCTGGACTAGCACAAGTCGCTACACTTTAGATCACAAGTCATTGTTCGTTATCTTATGTTCTGACTTTTGCTCTCCATTCAGCTTCAGATATATTAGCTGGTGCTCCTAAAAGCGCGGTGCACTCACATTACTTCCGTGCTTCAGTAGGCAGCACAAATTGGAATTGTAGAATACCTATGTTGACACACGATAAAGCAAGCATCGTAGTTGTAGAAAGCGGGAATAATAAGAACGATGTGCTATCAGGTGCATTGTGAGCTGCGAATTGCTAGGTGTCTGGAGTACAGTCCACGAAGCAGTGCCATTCGAGCGCATGTAGAAAAGTTATTCTTTTAGCGACTAATGAAAATAACAGAGTACCTTGAATGTTTTTGCAGATGGTGCTCTGTATGACAGTTCATTTGCTTCAAATAGATTGGACACCTATTGCTTCACATTGGAGTGTTCGCTGGGAAAATTGAATGGGTTAGTACGCAATAAAAAGGAGATTTTAAAAAAGGCAATTTCATAAGAACTACTATTGCTCTTATATTTTTGTAAGCTAAGCGCAAAAAGCACATATATTATTTCCTGTGTTATAAATGTTGACTTTTCTTTTGTAGCAGGCTATTCGTACTGTATGCACCTGCTCAGACTCGTGGACCTCTACCTTTACCTTCAGCTAAGGAGCCCAGAAGTCCATGACTACAGCGCAATGAGCGGGGCGTAGAAGAAGGACACAGGCAGGGACACAACACATCGTTGTGTTCCTGGCTGTGTCCTTCTTGTACGTGCCGTTCGTTGCGCTGTAGACATGGAATATCGAAACCAACTGGCCCAACAACTTACCTTGTAGCCTAGAAGTATTTCCATAATAGGAAATGCTGCAGTGTAACCATGGACGTATATTTTATTGTGTGGACCATCGGGCTTTTCCTGGTTTCTGCAGGTCTCCCTGGAGTATGTGAACAGGCGTGCGAATTTGATGCCAAACACAAGGTCAAGCTGATACCTAATTTAAAACTGCGTGACTTGAACCCAAATCATTTGAAAAAATGAATGTGGCATCAGCACATGCCCTTTTGCACCACGCCACTGCTGCGGGCCTGCGGTACCTAGTACAAAATGACCGCCTGCTCAAGGAAGCCCTCACAACAGGTTTTTTCGTAGAGGAGGTTATCATGTGGTTTACCATCATGAGCTCACGGTCAAGGAAAACTTCTCTAAATAAAATCTGCCTCCATGCAGCTTATGAGGCTAAAACCTTCCTTTCTGAATTTCTGGTCATGTTTTCATATTTTTCTATCATGGACAAGCTCGGAAAAGATCGTGGAAGCCTGTTCAAACAGGTGTTGTACCCTCAACGTTGTGTGCTTTGCCGTTGAGGCAAAACTACATTGTGGAGCATAGCTTTACGCTTTTTATGTAGAGCAGGCTGAGGCAGGATGCTCTCGAATACCTTTTCAGCACTGTGAGACTAAAGTCACCGATTCCATGGACAATAGAGTTCAAGGGCACATTATAATTGTTCTTTCACAATATTCTGACCGTAGTCGCCTTGACTCGTACTCAACTGACGACTCTCATGACCTCCTAGCTTTTTTGATGAGTAGACAGAAGAAAACTGAGCCGTCTGTTGACAGTATGTTGACATGAGTCTAGATGACGTGTTAGAGTTGTGTAAAGAGGAGGAAGACAGCCTAGAATCATTTGCTGGTTATGTTCCGTGGGCTGTGGTACACAACTATAAGCTTTGTCAGCAGTGCCTTGCCAGGGTTGTAAAGCAAAGCTCGGAGGTGCCTGAGCTGGTGGCCCTGCCCGTTAATGTCAGTGCACGTTAAAGAACCCCAGGAGGTCGAAATTTCCGGAGCCCTTCGCTACGGCGTCCCTCATAGCCTGAGTCGCTTTGGGACGTTAAACCCCCATAAACCAAACCAAACCATCAAGTTTTACGCAATGCAAGGGCGAAACCCACTTAAGGTTCCTTCGGACATTGTTCTGAAGCTGCTGCACGCGCACTGCGCTCAGCTGTTTCGGGCTAATGAAGCTGGCCTTTTGGAGTGCACCGTGGAGAGCTCGAAGAAGGCCACTGCGGGTCTCTCAGCGCATTTCCCAAGTTTCACAAAATAGCATCAAAGGCAATAAGTTGCGTTTTTGTGTAGAATGAGGTTCGCCTTAAAAGAAAGGAATGGGGGGGGGTCACAACTTTTGTCAAAACTGCGCTAGTCTGGCAAGTGTGGCTCAAAAAGCGTAGGAATGCGCATTCTAAGCCAGCCTTGTCAGTCCTTACACAATAATTCAGCAGTGGATGTCTCAAGGCTCAGGTGAGGCGATATATGTATGTTAAGTAGCTTTCCAGGTTGCAGAGGAACTTTGTCCTCTAGCTTCCTGTCCAACTTAGATGCAAAAAAAAATCTGTAGAAGCGCAGGCCCTCGGAACAGTAAAAGTATTTGGGGTTCAACATCGTGGCACGTCTATTCAAAAGAATGCCGTAGTACAGGGTTCTGGAAGGATTTGGTTACCTGAGGTTATTAATGTGCGTTGACATCACAGAGTTCATGGGAATTTTCGCGTAACATATACATCTTGCCTACACCATAGCGAAATGATAAAATGATATATCAGTCAAAATTGACGGGTTGAAAACAGCGTGCAATAACCAATTCCAATATGTTGATCCTACGTAGCACAGGTAATCGAAACCAGCGTTGAGGTGTGCATGCTTTTTGGGTGCTCTAGGAACTAACCAAACGCTCCAGGAAAACCAGTGTGCATGCATTTGGCTCAAAAAGAGAGCCAAGTTGAGTGGTAATTTTTTAAAAGAAAGTCATAAAGGCAGTCTGCAAAGCCACAGAGGGCCTTCAGGTGGAAATGTATGCAGTTGTAATATTGACTAGTTATGGCTTGCAATATTTTACTTCAGTGTCTTGAACAGTTTTGTCTAGGACAAGCACTTGGACTCTGCGCTATGTATACGAGAGCCCGACATAACCTAGTGTACTGCTCTAGCGCATGACTTGCAGCACATCGTGGGAGGTGTTTTTCGCAAAGTCGCCAGTGCGTCTTGAATGAGGGACAACGGAGAACGAGCAGCTGTGTATTTCTCCAAGAAAAGATGCGATAGCAGTGTTTAACAAATACCTCTCTACCTGAAAAAGCAGCAACGAGATAAGATAATGTTGATGAATTAGCTTAACTGGTATAAAATTAAGATGTTAACCACTAAAGCGTAGGAGGACAAGCTTTTAGGTCTTTTACAACGTTTGTCCGTAAAGTTTCGAGCGTGATTGATTTCCTTCTCTGGAAATGATTCCCCAAAACAAATGTTCGTCCTAGTTGGTGCATATGTGTAGCGCCATCTTTTCGGGCTAACCAGAGCTATTTGTGTTAATTGCTGGGGCAGCCGGTAGATGGCCATACATGTAGAAAAATATGTTGTCTCTAGTGGTTTGCGCATTCTACTGTGAGTGAATGTGGAGAGATGGATGTCCACCTTGAACAGCATGTAAACATAAAATTCTGTGTGAAGCTTGGCAAGACAGCCACACAGGCGTATGAGCTCCTTTGTGACGCTTACGGCAATGAGAGATCATTGCGGGCGCTAGTTTTCGAGTCGCACAAGAGGTTCGTTTCGGGGAGAACGTCGGTGGAAGACGACACAAGGCAGGGACGCCCTTTATCCTCCCGGAATGAAAACAACGTGGCTCGGATCAGGGTAATCTCACAGCAAGTCCGCGCCATTACAGTCCGCATGCTATCAGATATTCTAGTCATTAGTAAGACAACATGTACCAAATTTTGCGTGAGAACTTCAGGAAACGAAAGCTTAATGCCAGACTTGTGCCGCACTCCCTCACAAGAGACCAGAAGGACACGCTGGCATCATCGAGCGTTGATTTGCTCTCCGAGGCAGAGAAGGATGCTGCATTCGTCGACAGCATCTTTGCGGACGACGAAACATGGTGTTTTCAATACGATCCTCCAAGAGGCAGAGCGCCGAATGGCGGTCTACAGGCTGTCCGGCGTCGAGAAAGTTGCGGCGACAGAAGACCAAAACAAAAACGATGCTGATAGTTTTTTTTTTGATGCAAGAGGTGTGTACACTATGAATTCATCCCACAAGGGCAGACGCTGAATCAGGAGTTTTATATCCGCGTTCTCCAACACATGCGAAATGCACTGGGACGCCGTCGCTCTGACTTGTGAGCATCCGGACAAAAGAGCCTTCTCTATGATAACGCAAGCCCGCACATTGCTCTCAGCGGGACAAAAGTTTTCACCAAGCATAGCATTACTGTACTTCCCCATCCGCCATACTCGCCTGACCTCTCCTCATGCGATTTTTTCAAGTTTCCTGGTGTGAAGAGAGCCCTAAAGGGTTGCTGGATGGGGAGCGTGGAGACCATTCAAGACGCCACGGCAAAGGAGCCAAAAGAGGCGTTTTTCAACTGTTTCCAATACTTCAAGAATCGTTGGAAGCGGTGTATAGACTGCAGGCGAGAATATTTCGAAGGGATGCTGCACAAAGGATTTCAGTGTTAAACGCATTTTTAATGGACTCAGTCTCAGAACTTTACGGACAAAGGTATATTCATCCATCTCCTTGCAGACTTGAGCAAGACATAGCCTTTACTTCGATGCATAGCTTGGTGCTGTTTCCATGCAACTTGCATTTACTGGGACATCAGCTTTGGTATCCTGTGATAACTTTTACTGTCCTTTTTCTAAGGAGCTACTCAGTGCATGCTGAAGAATGACACTCCAGAGGATGATTATAGCTGCTTTAGAACTATCGCTCGCTTTTGCTTCCATGACAACTCCCACAAGCGCTGAAAAGCAAAGAGTAACCTGAGTTGTTTAGTACGTTAAACAACATAAACGAATCACAAGTAGAATTTCGAATTCAGAGCACGTGAGGCATAAAGAACTGCGGTTTTAATGCACATCAGCTCTTCGTGATACCTTGTTGAAAGATTGACAATTACAGTAAGATGACAGATAGGTATTATATTGTCTTAGTACTTGTATGTCTTGGTGAGGCATTAGAAAAAGAACAGAATATGGCACTTAGATTTGTGTACTCCAAATGTTGCAGTTGTCAGAGTGTCACTGCCCTCCACAGCCAAGTGAAATTGCCTACACTGGCTACTCGGCGAAAGTGGACTTGTTTGCAGTTTCTTTTCCAACCGCATTACGAACAGAATAAAAAAAAAGACTACTTAAACCGTGCCAACCGCCACTCCAGTAGAGCGAAACACACCAAATGATCTCGACCATTTCTGCCGCGATGTAACACTCACAAGTACTCTTTTCTTCCTTTTTTTGTTAGATTGTTTCCTTTGTTTGTTAGATTGGCAAAAGTTGGCCGATCGACATTGCTAACGCAAAGTCTGCCGAGGCGTTTTTCTGAGGGTTGCATGTTTATTTGCAGTCTTCGCCTGAACGAAATGAGAAGCACGATGATTCTGAATATTATTTTTATTTCATTGTGGCCTATCTATAACCTATGTTTGAATACTTGGCATACTGACGTGTTTTTTATTTTCTTGTTAATGTCGATGCTGCTGTATTACTGCTTTTAATCAAAAGTTGCCTCTGTAATTATCCTTTTATTCCTGTGTGCCGTCTCCTATTAGCGCCCGTGAAAGGCTGTGAAAGGCTTACGTTATTGATAAAGTAATAAAATTTTCTAATATGTTCCAAGCTCTACTAGTGCAAACACAACCAACATTTCCCTATTTCGACAGCGAAATCAGAATACATTGGTAAAACATTTTTCAGGAAGAGGCAAACTGCATGTGTTGACATTGTTTAAATTGATCAAATCACTAGTTCTTCTGCGTTACATATATTTTCAAATAAAGACCAGGCAACAAAGATCTTGTTTGTCTGTATCTTTCACTTAGTGTCCTTTCATGAAATCCAAATTGAGCCTATACCCTGCCCTCTAAGCAGTATTTGTAACATATTGTGACGCCCATCAAGGGGCGATGCCTAGTCTATTTTGTCGATATGAGGAGAAGATGAGGAGAACGAGGTGGATGCGTCTCGTGGTCGGCAAGCGGACCCCAGCTGGTTTCAGTCGCCCGTCATGGTCAGAATAAGCCCACGGTCGTAACATCTTGGCGAGAGGTGGCGGGCATACAGGTTCCCCGAAGACAGATCCCCTGCTTCACCATCGCTGGAGTCGTCACGTTGCTCGTCTGCCACTTTCTGTGCCCATGATGTCCCTGGACGGCGACCCTCCGAGGTCTGTGCCCAGCAGTTCGTGGCAGCAATACCGGGAGCCAGTCATTCGCAGGCTCAACCAGCGACGACGTCGATGAATGGTTCACCCACTAGCTACGCGTGAGTCGCTACAATAAGTGGAACCCCTCCTCCCGGCTTGCCAACGTCGTGTTTTCTCTAACCGACACGTCCCTAACGTGGTACGACAACCACGAGGCTTCTTTCACGACGGTGACCGCTTTGTAGAGGAGCTCAAGAAGTGTTTCGGTGAATCAGTCGCGAAGAAGTGGGCTGAACAATCGCTTGCGCAAAGCGCTCAGATTCCCGGTTAGGCGTGTACAAAGTACATTGAGGAAATCGTCAAGTTATGCAAGGTCGTCTCTCCTGTCATGCGATAAGAGGACAAAGTTGGCCACTTACTTAAAGGATCTGCCGAAGACGTCTATAACCTTCTTATCGGAAAATCAAGTCTCGAGTCTGTGTCCGACGTCATCCAACCCTGCCGCACGTTTGAGACACTAAACATCCGTCGCATCATACATAAATTTGGCCGTTGGGCCGGGGTGACGACGGTGGCAGCTGTAGACACACCATCGTAATATGATGTGGCTTCCACAATCCGCCTGATCGTTCGAGAAAAGTTTTCCAGGTCGCTGGAACTCGCACGGAATTCATCAGCTCTCCCTCCTGCGTGTACCACGCGCTCTCCTCCGCCAGACGACCTTAACGCAGCGGGCGTTGTGGAACACCGGGCACTCCGAGGGTTGCGGCCGAGTAACATGCCGCGATCGCCCCCGGAACACTGGTCCCACTTTTACCAGCCTACGCCAGCAGCGCTGGATTAGGAGGGGGAGGCTAATGGGGCTGCAGCCCAGGCCCTCACCTTGGACCGTAGGAGAACTGGGAACATTTATTCTAAGCTGCTTAGTATATGGAACCATGGGCAACGGAACTTCGAGTGGCATGTATGAAGCGAGATAACCAGAACGACCCGACGGGGCCCCGCCTAATGTAACAGCATTCGTTTAGCCTGATCATTTGGGAAGAGCTTGTAGAGCTGAAAAAACAGGAATCCCCTGCCACCCCGCCGGGGCCATCTTTCTTACGAAGCAAGGTGCGTTTGCTTGGAAGTGTTTTCGTGGTTTCCTGTCAGTCCGTCTGTCTAGGGGCAAGGGGAAAACACCTAAAACATGATATTTGGGATGATGACCTAAATCTTCCTTGCCCCTCGTCACCTCCACGCCACCATCCACCTCTCAAATAGTTCCACCGCTGTCCTCATAGAAAGGATGTGCGGCAGTACCCAACAGTCCTATTCGAAAAGTCCTATTCGACTTTTCTTTACCGTGATGGTAATTTGGGAGGGGGAGGATGAGTCTGATAGCAGATCACCACAAGTATGGTGGCAGAGCCTAGGCAGGAAAGGAAAGACGACGTCACACGTGCTTTTGTCCACGTGCCGTGGGGCGTGGAATATTCACTGTTTGGGCCAGGGTTGTGGAAGAGTGAATGGGGACGTTGGAGAGCTGGGCACAAACGCCTGTCCCCAGGGCCCATTCCTGCCTAGTGGCAGCGCACGCTCGCGCGCGCTTGGCGGAAAAGAGTAGGTCAGACTGGCCGCTGAACTTTCCAGAAAGAAGTACCAAAAAGATGACTAAGAGGCGACGGAGGGCGCGTAACTTCTCCCGCGCTAGGAGTCGCCCTCTCCCCTTCGTTCTCGTGTTCGGCGTCGACGGGGCAAAAGAAAAATCGAGAACCTCCCAGAACAGACGGTTGCTCCTATAGCCAATAGGAAGGCGACACCGGAGCAGGAGAAGGAGTGAATTTGTACTGAGAAGGAGGGAATTTGAACCAGGAACTCTATGC